>NC_141877.1:172892694-173195725 GCF_056163025.1 Triticum urartu | reverse complement strand
GGATACTACACTGCTGCCTACTCCACTGTCACCCGAGAGCCCTTCTATCATCAGAACCTAGTTCTGCATGCTGATGGGCTGGATAGAGCTAACCAAGCTCTTCGCCACGAGTTGTACACCACCCGTCAGCACCTATATCATGCTCTGACGCTGTTGCACCCCTCTGTCTAATCTGGTGATCTGTCGCATACTGCGATCTACCCTGCCAGGACCGTGATGCCCCAGGGCGTCGGTTGGCCAGATGTGGGAGGCTACTCTCCCGCGCTTGGTCCTCTCCTGCCACCTGCGCATCGGGTTCCGCACCAGAGTATCCACGGACCCCAGGCTACTCGCGTGGAGGTCTTCCCTTCCCCTCACTACCAGCTGTCAGGCTACACCTACCTCCACAATTCCTCCTAGGACTGATGTAGGCTTGCTTGTTAGTGTTAGATGCATTCGCCGCGAGCCTGCGTGCCGCCTATGATGTTCTTAGTCTGTGTACTGAACTTTGTGTCCCGAACTCTATGCATGATCACTTTTGTAAGATATGCCAACTACTAAGCAGTATCTATCATGTTCCTTTCATTATGCATGTTTCATCGTGAATGATTTTTGCCCTTGCAAATTCTCAATGCTGAACTACCCCTGTTATATATTAGCAGGATGGTTAGACCAGGTGGTCGTGGTCGTGGTAACCCTCCCCCACCCCCGCCTGAGTACATGGCTGGGATAATGCAACAGTTTGAGCTGAATCGCCAGTTCATGGAGAATATTATGGCTCAGTTTCCTCGCCCCAATATGAACCAGCAGCCAACCCAAGTGACTCTGCAGGATTTCATGCGCATCAACCCAACCGTGTACCGCAGCTCAACTCAGCCTCTGGATGCTGATGACTGGCTCCGTGACATCACCTATGAGATGGAGTCTGCTGATGTAGCCCCTGCCATCTACGTTACCTTTGCTTCTTTCTTCCTGAAAGGACCTGCTGCTCAATGATGGGACAGCCACAGGCGTACTCTGCCAGTTGGAACAATCATCACCTGGCCAGACTTCCAAGCTGCTTTCCGTGCTCACTTCATTCCTCAGGGAGTCATGGACCGTAAGAAGCGCGAGTTCCGCAACCTCACCTAAGGCAACAAAACTGTTGAAGCTTATCAGCGGGAGTTTCTTGACTTGTCCCGCTATGCTGAAGAAGACATTGCAACTGATGCACGCAGACAGGAGAAGTTCCGTGATGGCCTTCAAGCTGACATCAAGCTCGCACTTCTAGTGCATAACTTTGCTGATTTCGCCACCCTGGTGAACAAGGCCATCAATGTCGAAACTGGTCTGCAGGAATACCAGAGCTCTCACAGGCGCAACCGTGACACGGGCTCATCTTCAGGCCCGTCCTCGCAGAAGCATAAGATATGGATTCCCAACAGCATGTACCAGCCAACTACACCTGCCCCAAGGCAGACCTATGCTGCACCTCGTCTGCCTACTCCTCCAACTAGGCAGCCAAGGCTTCCAGCTCCACCACCCCAAGCTCCTGTTCCCACTCCCAATAATGGTTTATGCTTCAGGTGTGGTCAACCAGGGCACCATGCTAGGGAATGCAACCAGAACCAGAATCAACTGGCCCTCCCAGCAATTGGTCGTGGAAGCAACCAGCCCCGCAACAACAATGCCAAGTCTTATGGTCATGTTCATGCCAACCACGTTGATCTCAATGAAGTTTTAGACCAGCCTGCTACCTTGATGGGTACACTCCTCGTAAATTCAGTACCAGCATCTGTTTTATTTGATACAGGAGCATCGCATTCATTCACATCAGGTGAGTTTGCATTCATGCATGGCATTAAATACGAAGAGATGAACAAAGCGATTGTGGTACACACTCCTGCGGGCTAGTATCAAACCTCTATGGTTAGTCACAACGTTCCCATTGAAATTGAAGGACTGGAATTCCTTGCCTCTCCCATCGTACTGAAGTCCTGTAGCATCGACCTCATTCTGGGAATGGTTAGGTTCAAAGCGCATACTGCTTCTATAGTTTGTGCCACTAAGGTCGTCCATCTGCTACACCCTTCTGATGAAATAATTGCTTACCAAGCTCATCTAGTTCAGAACGTCGAGGCACGTCTTTATGCCTTGAATGCGTTGAACGTTGCACCACTTGAGGGCATTGAAAACATTCCCGTCATTCGTGAATTCCAAGACGTCTTCCCAGAATAACTTCCAGGGATTCCCCCTGCTAGGGCTGTCGAATTCATCATCGACTTGAAACCCGGCACCACCCCTATAGCCAAACGACCCTACAAGATGCCGCCACATGAACTCATTGAGCTTAAAGAGGAAATCGACAAATCTCTTGTCAAAGGTTTCATTCACCCAAGTTGCTCTCCTTGGGGAGCACCTTCTCTCTTTGTTAAGAAGAAGGATGGGACAAACCGATTAGTCCAAGACTACCGTCCTATAAACCAAGCTACCATTCGGAATAAATATCCTCTTCCTCGGATCAATGATCTTTATGATCAACTGGCTGGCTCATCAGTGTTCTCCAAACTCAACTTGAGGTTGGGTTACCACCAGATCCATGTTCGTGAAGAGGACATCCCAAAAACCGCCTTCGTGACTTGGTATGGATCATACGAGTACACCGTCATGTCATTCGGCTTAACAAATGCTCCCGCCACCTTCTCTCGTCTGATGAAGTATATATTCATGGATTACCTCGACAAGTTCGTTGTGGTTTATCTAGACAATATCCTTGTATTTCCAAGAACAAGGAAGAACATGTTGAACATCTTTGTCTTGTGCTGGAAAAGCTTCGAGAGCATCAACTGTATGCTAAGTATTCCAAGTGTGAATTCTGGCTCCCCGAAGTAACCTATCTTGGGCATGTCATCTCCAAGGATGGTATTGCCGTCAACCCTGAACGAGTTCAAGCTATTCTCGATTGGACTCCTCCGAAGAATGTCAAGCAAGTCTGAAGGTTTCTCAGTCTCGCCAGCTATTGCCGTCGATTCGTCGATAACTTCTCGAAGATTGCCAGGCCTCTGACTAATATGTTGCATAAGGGTGTCAAGTTCGAATGGACAGACAAGTGTCAGGAAAGTTTCCAGGCACTCAAAGACAAGTTGACTTCTGCCCAGTGCTTGCTCCACCTGATACTAAGAAGGACTTCATCATTTACTGCAACGCTTCCCGTCAAGGATTAGGCTGTGTCCTAATGCAAGAGCGCAGAGTGATTGCTTATGCCTCTCGTCAACTGCGCCCTCACGAAGAAAACTACCGAGTTCACAACCTCGAGCTTGCTGCTGTCATTCATGCACTCAAGCAGTGGCGACACTACCTTGTCGGTAATCGTTGTGAAATCTTCACCGACCACCGAAGTGTGAAGTATGTGTTTACTCAGCCAGATCTGAACCTCCGTCAGCAGAGATGGATGGAGAGTGTTGCAGACTTTGGCGTGGGTATATCCTATACCCCCGGAAAGGCTAATGTAATGGCTGATGCCTTGAGACGCAAGTCTTACTGCAATCACCTCTAGGTTCACAAAGTTCAGCCCTCGCTTGTCGAAGAATTTAGAAAGCTGAACCTTCATATTGTTCCTCCTGGTGCACTCGCTCCCCCTCCCCCGGAGTTCTACAAGATGAATCTTCTTGTTGTTACTAACGGTTCTCTAAGTACCCTGGCCGTCGTACCAGATCTCGTAGCTGGTATAAAGACTATTCAAGGTTATGACTCTGAAGTCCATAAGATTAAACGCCATCTAGTAGAAGGAAAGCCCTCATTCTTCACTATCGCCGATGATGGCGCCTTGTACTTCAAAGGCCGCCTAGTGGTACCATGTTCAAAGAAAAACCTGGATAAGACTAAAAGGGTTATGAAAGAAGCTCATGACACGCCTCTGTCCATCCATCCTGGTAGTACAAAGATGTACCAGGATATTTGTCAAAGATTCTGGTGGTCTAATATGAAGCAGGACATTGCTCGTTATGTTGCTGAGTGTGACGTTTGCCGTCGTATCAAAGCTGAACATCAAAGGCCTGCTGGAACTCTGCAACCTATCTCTATTCCTGAATGGAAATGGGACCATGTTGAAATGGACTTCGTCACTGGATTTCCCAAATCGCAAAAAGGTAATGATGCTATTCTTGTCTTCATTGACCGGCTTTCTAAAGTTGCACATTTTCCGACGGTCAAAGAGACAATCACTTCCAGTCAGCTTGCTACTCTCTACATGTCCAGAATTGTTTCACTTCACGGTATTCCTCTGGTTATCAATTCAGACCGTGGCAGCTTATTGACTTCAAGATTTTGGGCAAGTTTCCAAGAAGCTATGGGAAGTCACCTGTCATTCAGTACGGTGTTTCATCCTCAGTCGCAAGGACAGGTTGAATGTGTCAACCAAGTTCTCGAAGACATGCTTCGAGCTTGTGTAATTTCCTTCGGAAAGAAATGGGAGGAATCTCTTCCATATGCCGAGTTCTCTTATAATTATAGTTATCAAGCTAGTCTGAAGATGTTCCCCTTCGAAGTGCTATATGGACGGAAGTGTCGAACCCCTTTGAACTGGTCAGAAACTGGGGAACGTCCACTCTTCGGTCCGGATATTATCCAACAGGCCGAAGAACAAGTTTGCATTATTCGCGAGAATCTCAAGACTGCTCAGTCATGTCAGAAAAGCCAGTATGACCGTCATCGCCAAGACATGGTCTATCAACCTGGCGAAAAGGCTTATCTTCGAGTTACACCAATGAAGGGTGCTCACCGCTTCGGGATCAAGGGCAAGCTAGCTCCTCGCTATATCGGTCCCTTAACTATTCTTGAAAGGCGTGGAAAGGTGGCATATCAACTGGAGCTTCCGCCGAACCTTTCCCAGATTCACGATGTGTTCCATGTGTCACAACTCCGCCCTTGCTTCAAGGATCCGATCCGAGCAGTGGATCATGAAGTGCTCAAATTGAAACAAGACCTCTCCTATAAAGAGCATCCGGTCCGCATTCTTGACCAAGATGAATGCCACACACGTCAGAAGGCGATCAAGTTTCTCAAAGTTCAGTGGTCGAATCACTCTGAAGATGAAGCAACTGGGGAACGCAAGGACCGCCTGCATGATGAATACCCCGTACTGTTTCCTTCTACCTCCTAAATCTCGGGACGAGATTTCTTGTAGTGGAGGAGTTTTGTAACGCCCGGGTAATCAAGCTACAGTAATTCCACGCTAATGGTGCCACATCACCATGGTTACTGTTGCTAATCTACCGTTAGTCCGAAACCGAGTCAAAACCGAATCAAATTCAAGCTCAAATTAATGTCAACAATAAAAGTTTTCAAAAATTAAAACAAAAATGTTCGGGGTGTGCAAATAAATGCCCGGGGATTTATGGTGTAGTAAACACAATTTTACAAAATACCTAAATGCCCTAAAGTAAATAAAACAGAAAAGGAAAAGAAATAAAAGAAAAGGAAAAGAAATAAAAGAAAAGGAAATACAAAAGAGGAAAAAGCCCCCCTCCCCCCCCCGCTGGGCCTTTTGGCCCAGCTGGCCATCCACGCGGGCCCCCAGCCGCCCGAATGGGCCGGCCCACCCCGCGCCCCCACTCCCTTATCCACTCCCTCCCCCAAACCCTCCCCCACCCCATCGCCCCACTTCCCCCCCACGACGCCACCTCTCCCCCTCCCGATCCAGATTGGATCGGGATCGATCCCCACCGCTGCACGCGCGATGCCGCCCCACCTCTGACGCCGCTGGGCCTCGCGGCCACCTCGCCGGATCGTTCCGCCTTGACCACGCCCCTCCCCCACCAGTCTGCTTCCACGCCGACGACGTCCCTGGTATCCACCCCGAGCCCCATTGCCTGAACCCTACACCCCTTAGTGAGCCCCGCCGCCGCGCTCGTCTCCGCCGCCCCCCTACTACTCTGCTGTTGTCGCGCGACCTCGCCGATGCCATGGCCGCTGGCGTCGCCTCGCCTCTGCTCTGCCATGTCGCTTCGCCAGCGCCCTCCTGCTTTGTGCTGACCGTGCCCGCCTCTACTCGCCCGAGCGCGCACACGCGCAGCCCCCGAGCGCGACCCTGGGCCCTCATCGAGATCGCCGGAGCTTCCCCGTGCGGCCGCGCTACAACCGCGCCGTCATGCTGCCCCGCCTCCGCCCGCTGCTGCCGCGGCACGCGCCCACCTGCCGCCCCTTCCGCTCGGTCGCCGTGCGCAGCTCGGTGGCTGCCGTCGCCCCGCGGCGTGTGCCTGTGCGTGGGCACGACCACGCTACGGTGGCCACCTGAGCCACTCACTTCGGGGGCCCACCCCCCAGAATGATAAAAAAAGAGAATTTAAAATAAATAATAAATAATAAAAATAAATAATTAATTAATGGATTAACTTAATTAATTCTGATTAAATTAGCTAATTAAGAATAATTAACCTAATGACTAATTAACCTAATTAATTACTGTTAATTAGCTAACAAAGTATGACAGTGGGGCCCACCCCCCCTAATTAATACTAATTAGGTTAATTAAATTTTTTAATTAAAATGTGTCACTAACTAGTGGGACCCACTGGTCAGGTTGACCAGTCAACCCCTGTTGACTGCTGACTTCAGCATGACATCATGCTGATGTCATAAATACATTTTCGAATTAAATTAAATAATTAATTAAATTCCAGAAATTAATAAAATCTTTAGAAAATCATATCTTTTAATCCGTAACTCGGATTAAAATATTTTCAACATGAAAGTTGCTCAGAACGACGAGACGAATCCGGATGCGTAGCCCGTTCGTCCGTCACGCATCCCTAGCATAGAGAACACCCAACTTTCCCCTCCGGTAGATCTGTCCGAAAACGCGAAACACCGGGAATACTTTCCCGGATGTTTTCCCCCTTCACCGGTACCACCTCGTACCGCGTTAGGGCACACCTAGCTTTACGCTTTGTCATGTCATGCATCATCATGCATTTGTTTGCATTATATTTATTGTTTCTCCCCCCTCTTCTCTCGCTAGACACCGAGACCGACGTCGCTGCTACCCAGTATGACTACGGTGTTGACGACCCCTCTCTCTTGCCAGAGCAACCAGGCAAGCCCCCCCCTTGATCACCAGATATCGCCTACTATACTCTCTACTGCTTGCATTAGAGTAGTGTAACATGTTACTACTTTCCGTTATCCTATCCTGATGCATAGCATGTCCTTGCCACTACTGTTGTTACCCGTACCTGCAATCCTAATGCTTAGTATAGGATGCTAGTTTATCATCAGTGGCCCTACATTCTTGTCCGTTTGCCATGCTATACTATCGGGCCATGATCACTCGAGAGGTGATCACGGGTATAATACTATATACTTTATACATGATACATGTGATGACTAAAGCCGGGTTGGCTCAAGGAGTACCCGCGGTTGATTCACTAATTGGGGGCTGGAAGGACATACTTTCCCGACAGCCCTCTATGTGGATCTTTGTGGCGAAGCGACATGGCAGGTTGAGACCACCTAGGAGAGAGGTGGGCCTGGCCCTGGTTGGCATTCGCAGTTATTTCAAAATAACACGTTTAACGAGATCTTGGTATTTGATCTGAGTCTGGCCACTGGCCTATACGCACTAACCATCTACGCGGGGACAGTTATGGGCACTCGACGTCGTGGTATCAGCTGAAGCCTTCGTGACGTCAGCGACTAAGCGGCGCGCGCCGGATTGGACTGGAACGCCTGCTAGGCTAGGTCTGCTTCCGGCCACCCTCGCAACGTGCAGGTGTGCAATGGGCCCAGACCCCTGTGCCATAGGATTTAGACCGGCGTGCTGACCTCTCTGTTGTGCCTAGGTAGGGCTGCGACGTGTTGATCTTCCAAGGCAGGACATGACCTAGAAAAGTGTGTCTGGCCAAATGGGATCGAGCGTGTTGGGGTTATGTGGTGCACCCTTGCAGGGAAGTTAATCTATTCGAATAGCCATGATCTTCGGTAACAGGACGACTTGGAGTTGTACCTTGACCTTATGACAACTAGAACCGGATACTTAATAAAACACACCCTTCCAAGTGCCAGATACAACCGGTGATCGCTCTCTCACAGGGCGACGAGGGGAGGATCATCGGTTAGGATTATGCTACATGTGCTACTTGGTGAATTTACCATCTACTCTCTTCTCCTGCTGCAAGATGGAGGTTACCAGAAGCGTAGTCTTTGATAGGACTAGCTATCCCCCTCTTATTCCGGCATTCTGCAGTTCAGTCCACATACACTACCCTTTTCCATTTGATACCAATGCATACATATGTAGTGTAGCTCCTTGCTTGCGAGTACTTTGGATGAGTACTCACGGTTGCTTTTCTCCCCCTTTTTCCACCTTCCTATATCCGATTGCTGCGACCAGACGTTGGAGTCCAGGAGCCAGACGCCACTGTTGATGATGACTACTACTACTCGGGAGGTGCCTACTACTACGTGCAGCTCGCTGACGGCGACCAGGAGTAGTTTAGGAGGATCCCAGGCAGGAGGCATGCGCCTCTTTCGATCTGTTTCCCAGTTTGTGCTAGCCTTCTTAAGGAAAACTTGTTTAACTTATGTCTGTACTCAGATATTGTTGCTTCCACTGACTCTTGTGCCTTCGAGCATTTGTATTCGAGCCTTCGAGGCCCCTGGCTTGTAATATAAAGCTTGTATTATTTTAATTTGTGTCTAGAGTTGTGTTGTGATATCTTCCCGTGAGTTCCAGATCTTGGTCATACACATTTGCGTGCATGATTAGTGTACGGTAAAATCAGGGGCGTCACACTCTCGTGCTTCCGCTTCCATGCTCGCCTCTCCCTGGTGGCAATCTCTCGACCCAGAACTCACGCTGGCCATGGAAGACGCAAGGGAAGGATGCTGAATGACTTGTTTGTTTTTGTGGATGAGGAGTTGAGGAGGACTGTGCAGTCATGTTGGCATACTAGTATTTATAACCGAGTATTAATATGCTCCTAAGTGGGAAACCGTTTAGGTTGTGATCGGTGTGAACAGGTTTGCAGGTATTTATAACTAGTATTTATACTGTTGTGAGTATGTACTCCAATACGCTCCCCAACACATGTTCAGATTCCAAGCTACATTAAATCATTGCATGCAAGTATTAAGAGAAAATTGACCAATGCATGTACTTTATGCATGCATGCATTGCAATTAATGCATTGATAAACATAATTTTTTGAGAAAAACAAGAGCATTAATTAGGTGCTTTGCAAACTACAAAAAATATTCCACCACTCACCGTCTTGGTTGGTGAGATTTTTGAATTAAGCCCTATAAACCGGAAAGGAGGGAGTACTATTGTGTACGTGCAATAACTGGCACCGTTGTATACATATCTTACGGTTAATGGGGCGTTCGGCAGGAATAGCCGCATGGCGAGCTCTAGGCTAGTCTTTTTTTCACACGCATTAAACCTATCTCTTGGGACTTCTCGCACGCACCATCGTGCCAGCCACAAAATCTTGTACTCTGAGTTTAGTAGTATGTTATACATGAAGAGAAGAGGTGCACGCATGCACTCGTCCTCTCACACACGCGTCTGATTTTTCTCGAAAAGGAGGATGATGACCCCCGGCCTCTGCATTTGGGAGTCACACACGCATCTGTAGCTACGAATTGTAGTGTTCTCAACCATCCGACTGGCTCTATCATGGATGTACCTATATACTAAAACATGTCTAGATACATCTATATTTTGAGAAATGGAAGGCATGTATTGTGGAACGGAGGGAGTGCTTGTCACATATTTTATACTACTTCAAGGTTCATTAAATCAACACATGCAAGTATCAAAAGGAGAGTCACGGCATGCATGAATGCGTTGTAATTAATGCATCGTTAAACGCAAATTATTGAAATATATCGAGTGCAGTGCTTTGATGTGTCGCATAAACTAGTACATCAACGAGAAGTTTGATTATCCTCTCCCTCGCGAACTTAACTGCACCTGCCTTTGGTTGTATGATAGGTTGGCCACACACCTGTCGGGCCCACATGTCATACACGCGAAGGAAGGAGCGTCCCTCCCTCGCCCATGAGCGTGGTGGATGGCAAGACTAGGAGAAGCTTTCGCTACACGCTCTCCCTCCCGCACGCGGTGGACATGCAGCAGTTCAATCGGTGTTAGATGGCCAGAAGCGTACTGTAGTACTCCTCCAGTGCAGTAGTACTCCATCATTGTTCGACTTCTCGAAGAGGTGAAGAGCCAAGCGCAGCCCGGACGCTCGTGTGGCAGTTTCATGTGTAGAGTAGTCTAGGATAGCGTGTACCGTGCTTGTAAGCTTTAAAATCGTTGGGGTCAGCTCCATGCTATGTGGTCGTCTCGAAGTTTAAAAAAAAATTAAAATAGTCTTCTGGCCCTACCTGACACCCTGGTGATTGTAGTTTGCATGCTCATCTGGTCAAGACATTAATATATATTTTAATTTGTTTTTTTCGAAAAGGGGGGACTCCCCGACCTCTGCATCAGAACGATGCATACGGCCACATATATTTTAATTTGTGGTGCGTAAATGTTAGAGGTTGCAGCAAATATATTGTACAATGCGGGTCTTTTAGCCAAGTTTAGAGGCAAGCATGTGGGGCCAGTGCTATGATGTGCTGCTTCAACTCATACAACGAGGAGAAGCTTGATTTTACTACACGCCTTCTCCCTCCCTCCCAAGTCTCTGCGCAACACTGCTCACTCCAATCCAAGACCAAGTGACCAGAAGCCACAAGCACCTATGGAGGCGATGGACGCGAGCGGCAGTCGGCTGTGCCAAATCATCCAAGGCGCCGGCCTGCGGCCCCACACCGCACAACATTTCCAGACGGTGCTGGCGACCACAGACATCGTTCACGCGGTCATCACCACCGAGGGAGGAAACCCACAGCTGCCGGAGGGGCCCGATCCTCTGCCCATGCCATTCTCTCCGACACAGCTGTCAGGACCCCGATTCTAAGTCACATCGATCTAGCCGGTAACCCCTCATATCACTTTGCGGCCTCACGCACGGTATTCCCACGGGTGTCGACTTACCATGGCCCGGGACCGTTTGCGCCTTTTGGCTCACGTATATGATAGTGTCGCTAGCATCCATATGACAGAGAACCCGGGCCGACATGACTAGTCGTGAACCCAAAGTGGCACTAACTTACGGGGACAAGCATACATGAATCAAGATCGAGCATGTCGATCAGTAGCGTGCGAATCCGGGCTGTAGCACTGGGCTACAGGAATCCGGTGAACTGGGCTGTAGCAGGCTAGGTAGGACTCTGGATGTCACCGCATGACATTTCCCCAAAGGGACAGACACAGGAACGAAGTGAATCACATGCCAGCCAGTCAAGTGTTCCGGAGCAGCAGTGCTGGGCTAGCAGGACTCCGGTGTACCGGGCTGTAGCGGACTACTATGGCTCATGGAAGCACAAGACTACATTTCCCCATAAGAGAGGCTACCAAGGATAAACAACTAGGTTGTCGGATCCCACACATACCAAGCATTTCAATCATACACACAATATGCTCGATATGTGTAAATACAACATGGCATCACAACAAAACTCTACGACTCAGAGTATTTATTCATTAGGCTTCGAGGAGCGAGATATTACAAAAAAGGGTCTCATGACCCAACATACAGAGCATACAAGCAACAAGCACATGCCGAAGCTTAACTTGTCTGAGTACAGACAACTACAAATGAAGAAGGCTCAGAAGCCTGACTATCTACAAGACCCTCCCAAGGGTACAAGATCATAGCTGAGGTAACAAGCTAAACGTTGAAGTTCAAGCGGAACTACTAGCGAGACTGACGTCTCTCTGCAAAACATAAATTAAGAAAACGTGAGTACAAATGTACCCAGCAAGACTTACATCAGAACTAGCTACATATGCATCATTATCAACAAAAGGGATGATGGGGTTTAACTGCAGCAAGCTAGCTTTTGACTCAGTGGCTAACCTGAACTACGACTGCAAGTAACTCTTTTGAGGTGGCGCACACGAGTCCACATATTCACCATATCAATACTCCACTATGGATCCGCTCCCGTCTCCCTACGAGAAGGCCATCCATAGCACTCACGCTTATCTTGCGCATTTTAGAGTATCCACTTTCACTTGTCTATGAACTATGCAAGGGGTCCAAGTTACCATATCCAAGGAATCCGGCTATTCGAATAGATAATGATAACCCTGCAGGGGTGTACTTCTTCACACACGCTCTCTCCACTTACCACCATGTACACGTCGTGTATCTCGTCAACCTTCAAGCGGAAGCCTGGCAAGGGAGTCGGCCACGACCTGGCTAACCAACAAGTCTCTAGTCCAGGTTTATCGCCTATTCGGGTTCCATCCGCAAGGAGATCCGGCTGGGGTGTCGCTCATGGCCCCAAACGATGTGTGCAGGGTTCCCAATCCCACCATCCGGGTGCCACTTGGTACACCGTGCCACTGTGCCTAGTCTGTCTCAAGCCCACCTGTACCGAGTGCCACTTGGTAGACTACTAACAATACCTACAAACACCAGAAACTAGTTGCAACTCCTGGACAGAGATCGAGTTGATTAATAAGTCGAGAGGGGTCGAGTTACCGGGCCCAATGTGTGGTAGTAACTGTTCATGGATCACAAACACAGAACTTAGTTCCTGAGAACGGCTGCAATGAGACAACCCACCATGTACTCCTACATGGCCTCTCACCGCTACCTTTACCAAACCGTGTTCACACACTTAGCTCTCAACGGTAGGACATGTTCACCACATTCCAATTCATTCCCGGTGAATCAGACCTGACTCAACTCTAGGCAGTAGCAGGCATGACAATAAGCATGAATGAGTAGGCACATCAGGTCTCAAACAATTCCTACTCATGCTAGTGGGTTTCATCTATTTACTGTGGCAATGACAGGTCAGGCAGAGGAAAGGGGTTCAGCTACCGCAGCATGTAACAGTTGAAACGGTTTTGTCCTAATGCAGTAAAAGAGAGGAGGAGCAAGAGAGTGGGATTGTATCGGAATGAACAAGGCGGTTTTGCTTGCCTGGCACTTCTGAATATAGTATAGCTCTTCATCGGTGTCATCGATCACGTCGTCGGAAACATCGTCTACTAAGAGGGGGCAATTACCGGCAAACAAGGTAGAATACAATCAATGCAATGCAACAATATGATGCATGATCATGCCATGGCAACATGCTGTGATTTGGGCTAATGCAACAGAAAGTCATTTTAATTGAAGTGGAATTAAAAACTATATCAAATTCAACCTCCAAACTTATTATGAAATTTTCCCTAATCAAGTTTCATCCTAAACAGCAAGGTTTACTTGCTCAAACATGCATGAAAATGGTACAGATGGATTCCTTGAATTTTTCTGATAACTTTTCATATATAAATTATTTGATTTGGAGTTATAGATAATTTTCTATGATTTTTAGAAGTTTTGGGCATTTTCTGGAATTTCTAACTTAAATCCAGAAAATAATTTATAGTGTCAGCATTACGTCATGCTGACCTCAGCAGGTCAACAGGCGCCACCCAGGTCAAACCTGACCTGTGGGGCCTGCTGGTCAGTGACTAAGGGCTGGTTAGGGTCGCAGACAGGTGGGACCTGTCAAACGCCACATCAGCAAAGTCAACTCTGACGCGTGGGTCCTGCCTGGTTTAACTAAATCTAATCAAAAAATTAACCCGTGGTTATTTAGCTGGTGGGGCCCTAATGTGAGCGACTGGTGGGGTTTAATTAGCGGCGTCATCATGCTCTAATGACGGCCACGTCGGCAATCGCCGGAGCCTGGCTGACGGTGACCCAAACGATGGCGACGCGGCTCGGATTCGTGCCACGGGCGATGGTTTGGCGCGCAGTTTGTGGCTACGGATTGCTGGCACATGCACGCATCCATTCCAGCAAGCAGCAGCAGCTGGGATGGCCGGAGCTCGCCGGAACAGAGCTCGCGGCGGTGGCCGGAGTTCATGTTTGAGCAGGCGCAGGGCTGCGGTGCGCTAGGAGGCCAGCTGAGGGGCTGGGAGGCCCCCGAGGAGTGCCCTGAGTGCGGTGACGCGCTCGGGAGCGAGCTGCGGTGGCTAAAGCAGCGACAGCGACATGGCCGGTGGCAGAAGCTCTCGGGTGCGGCGGGGGATGGGGCTAGAGTCCACAAACGTGAGGGGAGGAAGAGGGGTTTGGAGCAGGGTCTCACGGTGAGGTGGATGGTGCAGACGGCAGGGTCGGGGAGGCGATGGTTGTCGCGAATCGACGGCGGCGATCCACGGCGGCCGAGGGCGAAGACGACGATGGTGGCGATGAAGCAGGGCCTCCGGGCGTCGTGTAGCTCGGTGGAGAGGGCGAGGAAGACGCGCGGAGCTTCTGGACCAAGCGGCAGGGCGAGGGGTGGCCGGTGGCCATGGGTATGGCGGTCGGCGTCGGCGAGCTCGGTCGCTCGAGCTCGTGTTCTTGCGGGAGAGAGGGAAAGCGGGTGAGAGTTAGAGAGGCGTGCGTGGCGTCGTCCGGGAGGTCCATAGGGAGGCGGCAAGCAGGAGGTGGTGGGGCGCGTGCTTGCGTGTGGTGGCCACGCGCCTCTCATCCTCCTAGGGGGAGGTTGAGGGTGACTGGCACTGCGCTGTGGGCTGGGCCGCACAGTAGTAGGCCGACCAGCTGGACAGATGAGTGCTAGGTATGGTTTCCCTCTTTTCTGTTTTTTTATGTTCTATTTGTTTTGATTTAGTTTAGGCACTAAATCATTTTAATAAATTCTGAAAATTATTGTGGATGTTAGATAAACTATTCCAAACCTCCACAAATAACTTCAGAATATTTGGACCATTTAAAATATATATAGCATTTAAATGGCCCCAACTCAAATACTTTTGTGTTAATTCAAGAATTCAAAAATGACCTAAATATATATTCATCATTTTTAGCAGAGGTTTGCACCTTAACCAGAAATCATGAACTTTTCTTAGAGCATTTTGGGTTCATTGAAAAAGATTTTATTTGAACCTATTTGAATTCATTTGGTGCTAGGGCTTATCAATCCCCAATTCAACTTTCAAAGAAATTTAGACATGATGCATGGATGCTTGTGCAACTATTTGCAATCAAATTCTAGGGCTGTGACAACTCACCCCCACTAACAAGAATCTTGTCCCGAGATTCAAGACGTGAGGTAAGAAGACAGAGGGGATACAAAGCTAACTTGATCTTCATGATCCAACTTGCACTTCATAAGAACATTGATTCAATCATCATCTTGATCTTGACATCTTTTCTTTCGAAAACTTCATCCAACACGACGACGGAATGAAACTCTACAGGAATCGATCTTCTTGAAGATCGAACAACTCGCGATCAACTCATGGAATGAGACATGATAACAACTCTGGAGCTGAGACACAAAACACATATCAGAGGTGATGGAAGGTAGATGACGAAGATTCAATTTGGTAGGCAACAACTCCACGTTTAATAGAATGGTGGATGTGTTTCAACGTAGCGGGGACTGAGTTGCCATGATTCCATAATGGGACACCCTAGAAGAGGTGACTCATAGAATTATTTCCTTAAGTGGCAAAAAGAATTACTTTTGATATAGAAATCATTGAAACTCTCTATACCAGCCTATGGCAAAACACAATCGATTGTTTGGAAGAGTTCGAAGGAATGGCATACTCATACTATAATGGATGAGGAGGACTACCTTGTTTAAGACAACACAATGGATGATATTTGCTTATCATCGGAAATGGATGGGACTCATGGTAAGTCCACCTTTAAAGATGAACCTGGACAGCAACCGCTGAGAAGGGCAGCCCATGGAAAATTGGCACGATGGGGCGCAAGCTGGGAATAAAATGCAAATGTTGGAATGTTCCAACCATCATATCTGCCTGAGATTCAGATCTGGTTAGAAACAGGATACTTCAGACTCACATGTCTGGAAGGAAGAGTTGCAACACAAATCGATGAGATAACATTGCCAGATTCTCGGGAAATTAACTACGGTAGCAAGCTCCAAGACATGAGCTGCTTCTGCTATATACATGTGAACACGTTGTCCAAGACAAGCATGACCACATAGTAGTCTTACAACAAAACACTACTGAGTTCTAATTGGGAACCATCATTGCGGAGAGCGAAGTCCTGCGCATGTACCTTTGGGTCCTTAAGGATTAGCACTTAAGAACTTCTTTTCCTTGAACAAATCAATCAGTGGCTTGGTGTGCTAGGAACACATATGGAGTGGAGGTAATTAATCTACCAAACCATAGAATACTTCGCACGATTGCATGAATGACTTGGGATGATTCCAAAGGAAGCAAAAACAAGCTCCCTCGAATTCACGGCGGCAGCTTGCATCGATTGCACGTGAATCTAGAGGAAGTCACTACTTTCATCCAAACATATACCTCATGAATGGGGCAGGAAGAAAATGCTTACACAAGTTTCCAACACTAGCTGGATGTTCAGCACGAATCAGGGAGGAGACAAAATGCTGCTAATGGGCTCAACAGCAACTCATCGGAATTTCCATATCACTAGACTTCCACCATTATGTGAACAATGTGATAGTATTGGTCGGACCAAAAGATGTAATGGTGTATGCTCGAGGGATCAACCACGAGTAAGACAACATTACGAACATCGTTGGTTCTGATTTGACTTGACGATCGCCCACACTCAAATCAAAGGATTGATAAGACAATAGGTCCAACAACTGATCACAGGGACTAATCGATGAAGATATCATCTTTCTTCAACACACATTACACAAGAGTATCCCTTTGGAACGAACTAAGTTAGGCAAGCTTTTATCTTCCAACTCTCCAAGTTGTTGTTCGGCTTAACCAACTAGCTCGGGGGTATCCAACATAGATTCTTGGAGAATGGATGGTTTAAAGAAAAACCAACATGATCATGAACTCAACATAGCGATCAGGGAACAACCTGGTAATACTTCCGAGAAGATATTCGGAAAATCATGAACCACCGATATGTTATTAAGCTCGAGAACCATCTTGCTTTTTAGGGTAAGACGATATGATCAAGGAGCGAGGGGTTGTCACAATCCTAACTCATTGGTCGATGACTGCACCCGGAAATATGGACTAGGTATCATGATCAATCTTAGGATGATGATTCGATAACCAACACGCTAAGAATGATAATAATGTCCATAACTACCAAGCAACACAGTTGCTAGGAGTATTGATTTCACACATCATGGTTCACTCGTCGGCATTCCGGTTACAATAACACGGGACCGAGGATTGAATAATGATGGAGAGAAGTATCACTGCGTCAAGAGTTCATAGCAGGCGGTGCAATTCTCATGACATTCCTGACATAAAGATGGTAACACTCCAAGGTAGAATAGAGCAAAAGCTGGATTGGCATTTTGATCTGTGAAATACAACTATTTTGACCCAATCCTGGATATGGATGAGGTACTGGAGTTTTGTTTCTCCTAGTCATTCTGAACCAGAACGGCTTGTCGGACCACAAGAATAATAGCCATCGATGAACATGATTGCACACATACTCTTGACTATCGAATGATAGACAATGGTCAGAATACAAGTGAAGAGTAACAACTCAAGGAACATATAACATTTTGAGTTGTGGATGCTTAGATTAGTATGTCGAACTAAGTCCAACAGATTTCTTCCGGATAACCCATGCAGAGAGATAGAATTGGCAGAGTCACAATATAGAATGAAGAACTCATCAAGAGCACTCTGGTTGTGATCTTTTGGTTCAAAAGAACTTCTGCCATATTAGCTCATGGTATTGGAAGAACGAGATACCACGGGCCTCGAGGACTATCACAAGGTTACCAATATCTTAAGGGAACTAGCAAATACTAACAACATGAAGTAGGGTGAATCTCGGGTTCAAAACCCAGGAGTAGAATACCTACTAACTAAATAACATCACGAGATGCTTTCGAGAATGGTGGCCAGAATCATCACACTGGGAACACCAAACATGGCTAGATTACTAACTCTAAGATACCCTAGTGACATAGTAACAACTCCAACATATATGTCGAGGCAATAGAGTACCTCAACTCACCGATTAGTGTGCTTAATCTGTCCCAAAAGGACATCAGGAACGGGAGGAAGGGATTTGTAGATGCATCAGACTGTTTAGAAACCTGGGATGACTCGGACAGCATAACGGTTGTAAATGCTCAAAATGATTTGAGACATCATGCAAAATGGTGGCATAAGCACTCAACATCACGATATCAAGGTTCTGAGGCCAGCTATGAACATATGGAAGTAGTAGGAACTGAACTGAGGCTTGAACTCAACAATCCTAGGCAACTACGGTTTAGTAACACATCATCCTGAGAGATAGAAGAGAAGTCTAGTTCTTAATCCCCGTAGAAAAGAAGAGGTTGACTCAGATCAGAAGGGCATAAGGTAAAGGAGTAAAAAGAGCCTTACGTTCCCTTCCACAATCAATTCCCTTACATAACTAAAGCATTTCTAGACACAACTTCGACCAGCTTGTCTTGGTAATCCTACAGGCAGTCAGGCTCTGATACCAAAGCTGTCAGGACCCCAATTCCAAGTCACATTGATCTAGCCGGTAACACCTTATATCACTTTGCGGCCTCACGCACGGTATTCCCACGAGTGTCTCCTTACCATGGCCCGGGACCGTTTGCGCCTTTTGGCTCACGTATATGATAGTGTCGCTAGCATCCATATGACAGAGAACCCAGGCCGACATGACTAGTCATGAACCCAAAGTGGCACTAACTTATGGGGACAGGCATACATGAATCAACATCGAGCATGTCGGTCAGCAGCGTGCGAATCCGGGCTGTAGCACTGGGCTATAGGACTCCGGTGAACCGGGCTATAGCAAGCTAGGCAGGACTCCGGATGTCACCGTGTGACATTTCCCCGAAGGGATAGACACATGAACGAAGTGAATCACATGCCGGCCAGTCAAGTGTTTCGGAGCAGTAGTGCTGGGCTAGCAGGACTCCGGTGAACCGGGTTGTAGCGGACTACTATGGCTCATGGAAGCACAAGACTACATTTCCCCATAAGAGAGGCTACCAAGGATAAACAACTAGGTTGTCGGATCCCACACATACCAAGGATTTCAATCATACACACAATATGCTCGATATGTGTAAATACAACATGTCATCACAACAAAACTCTACGACTCAGAGTATTTATTCATTAGGCTCCGAGGAGCGAGATATTACAAGCATGGGTCTCATGACCCAACATACAGAGCATACAAGCAATAAGCACATGCGCAAGCTTAACTTGTCTGAGTACAAACAACTACAAATGAAGAAGGCTCAAAAGCTTGACTATCTACAAGACCCTCCCAAGGGTACAAGATCGTTGCTGAGGTAACAAGCTAAACGTCGAAGTCCAAGCGGAACTACTAGCGAGACTGACGTCTCTCTGCAAAACACAAATTAAGCAAACGTGAGTACAAATGTACCCAGCAAGACTTACATTAGAACTAGCTACATATGCATCATTATCAACAAAAGGGATGGTGGGGTTTAACTGCAGCAAGCCAGCTTTTGACTTAGTGGCTGACCTGAACTACGACTACAAGTAACTCTTTTGAGGTGGCGCACACGAGTCCACATATTCACCATATCAATACTCCACTATGGATCCGCTCCCGTCTCCCTACGAGAAGGCCATCCATAACACTCACGCTTATCTTGCTCATTTTAGAGTATCCACTTTCACTTGTCTATGAACTATGCAAGGGGTCCAAGTTTCCATATCCGAGGAATTCGGCTATTCGAATAGATAATGATAACCCTTCAGGGGTGTACTTCTTCACACATGCTCTCGCCACTTACCACCATGTACACGTCGTGTATCTCGGCAACCTTCAAGCGGAAGTCTGGCGAGGGAGTCGGCCACGACCTGACTAACCAACAAGTCTCTAGTCCAGGTTTATCGCCTATCCGGGTTCCATCCGCAAGGAGATCCGGCCAGGGTGTTGCTCACGGCCCCAAACGATGTGTGCAGGGTTCCCAAGCCCACCATCTGGGTGCCACTTGGTACACCGTGCCACTGTGCCTAGTATGTCTCAAGCCCACCTGTACCGGGTGCCACTTGGTAGACTTCTAATACTACCTACAAACACCAGAAGCTAGCTGCAACTCCTGGACAGAGATCGAGTTGATTAATAAGTCGAGAGGGGTCGAGTTACCGGAACCCAATGTGTGGTAGTAACCATTCATGGATCACAAACACAGAACTCAGTTCCTGAGAACGGCTGCAATGAGACAACCCACCATGTACTCCTACCTGGCCTCTCACCGCTACCTTTACCAAACTGTGTTCACACACTTAGCTCTCAACGATAGGACATGTTCACCATGTTCCAATTCATTCCTGATGAAACAGACCTGACTCAACTCTAAGTAGTAGCAGGCATGACAACAAGCATGAATGAGTAGGCACATCAGGGCTCAAACAATTCCTACTCATGCTAGTGGGTTTCATCTATTTACTGTGGCAGTGACAGGTCATGCAGAGGAAAGGGGTTCAGCTACCTCAGCATGTAATAGTTGAAACGGTGTTGTCCTAATGCAGTAAAAGAGAGCAGGAGTGAGAGAGTGGGATTGTATCAGAATGAACAAGGGGGTTTTGCTTTCCTGGCATTCTAAAGATAGTATAGCTCTTCATCAGTGTCATCGATCACATCGTCGGAAACATCATCTACTAAGAGGGGGCAATTACCGGCAAACAAGGAAGAATACAATCAATGCAATGCAACAATATGATGCATGATCATGACATGGCAATATGTTGTGATTTGGGCTAATGCAACAGAAAGTCATTTTAATTCAAGTGGGATTCAAAACTATATCAAATTTTAACTCCAAACTTATTATGAAATTTGCCCTAATCATGTTTCACCCTAAACAGTGAGGTTAACTTGCTCAAACATGCATGAAAATGGTACAGATGGATTCCTTGAATTTTTCTGATAATTTTTCATATATAAATTATTTCATTTGGAGTTATAGATAATTTTCTATGATTTTTAGGAGTTTTGGGCATTTTCTGGAATTTCCTGAATAAACTTAAATCCAGAAAATAATTTATAGCGTCAGCATTACGTCATGCTGACCTCAGCAGGTCAACAGGCGCCGCCCAGGTCAAACCTGACCTGTGGGGCTTGCTGGTCAGTGACTAAGGGCTGGTTAGGGTCGCAGACAGGTGGGACCGGTCAAACGGCACATCACCAAAGTCAACTCCGACGCGTGGGTCCCGCCTGGTTTAACTAAATCTAATCAAAAAATAACCCGTGGTTATTTAGCTGGTAGGGCCCTAATGTCAGCGACTGGTGGGGTTTAATTAGCGGCGTCATCAGGCTCTAATGACGGCCACGTCGATGCCACGTCAGCAATCGCCGGAGCCTGGCTGACGGTGACCCGAACGATGGCGGCGTGGCTCGGATTTGTGCCACGAGGCGATGGTTTGGTGCGCGGTTTGCGGCTACGGATTGCTGGCACACGCGCGCATCCATTCCAGCAAGCAGCAGCAGCTGGGATGGCCGGAGCTCGCCGGAACATAGCTCGCGGCGGTGGCCGGAGTTCGGGTTTGAGCGGGCGCAGGGCTGCGGTGCGCTAGGAGGCCAGCTGAGGGGCTGGGAGGCCCCCGAGGAGTGCCCTGAGTGCGGTGACGCGCTCGGGAGCGAGCTGCGGTGGCTAAAGCGGCGGCGGCGACATGGCCGGTGGTAGAAGCTCTCGGGCGCGGTGGGGGATGGGGCTAGAGTCCACAAACGCGAGGGGAGGGAGAGGGGTTTGGAGCAGGGTCTCACGGTGAGCTGGATGGTGCAGACGGCAGGGTCGGGGAGGCGATGGTTGTCGCGAATCGACGGCGGCGATCCACGGCGGCCGAGGGCGAAGACGATGATGGTGGCGATGAAGCAGGGCCTCCGGGCGTCGTGTAGCTCGGTGGAGAGGGCGACGAAGACGTGGCGGAGCTTCTGGACCTAGCGGCAGGGCGAGGGGTGGCCGGTGGCCACGGGTATGGCGGTCGGCATCGGCGAGCTCGCTCGGTCGAGCTCGTGTTCTTGCCGGAGAGAGGGAAAGCGGGTGAGAGTGAGAGAGTTGTGCACGGGGTGTGCGTGGCGTCGTCCGGGAGGTCCAAAGGGAGGTGGCAAGCAGGAGGTGGCCGGGGCTCGTGCTTGCGTGCGGTGGCCACGCGCCTCTCATCCTCCTGGCGGGAGGTTGAGGGTGACTAGCACTGCACTGTGGGCTGGGCCGCACAGTAGCAGGCCGGCCAGCTGGACAGGTAAGCGCCAGGTATGGTTTCCCTCTTTTCTGTTTTTTTATTTTGTTCTGTTTGTTTTGATTTAGTTTAGGCACTAAATCTTTTAATAAATTCTGAAAATTATTGTGGATGTTAGATAAACTATTCCAAACCTCCACAAATAACTTCAGAATATTTGGACCATTTAAAATATATATAGCATTTAAATGGCCCCAACTCAAATACTTTTGTGTTAATTCAAGAATCCAAAAATGACCTAAAAATATATTCATCATTTTTAGCAGAGGTTTGCACCTTAACCAGAAATCATGAACTTTTCTTAGAGCATTTTGGGTTCATTGAAAAATATTTTATTTGAACCTATTTGAATTCATTTGGTGCTAGGGTTTATCAATCCCAAATTCAACTTTCAAAGAAATTTAGACATGATGCATGGATGCTTGTGCAACTATTTGCAATCAAATTCTAGGGCTGTGACAACAGCGATGGCTCGGGAGGTCCTCCAACCCTTCTTCCTCCCTCCGTATTGTCCGCAAATCCGACCTGCCGCCACCGACATCCCGGCGACCCTCAGGTATAAGTTTTTCGAAAGCGGCCTTGCTCTACTGCCCCAGCTCCCCACTTGTCTGCATGTGCATCTTTTTCTACTCCCATCAGCTCTTCCAAAGCCACCTAAATTTTTAGTATTATTAGAGGTACAACTACTTCATTCATTCGAATCTAGGGCTTTGTTCAAACAACGAAGAAAGGGGGGAAAGTTGTAGCATGAATCTAGGACTTGATTCAAAGAGGAAATAATATGGTGAAAGTAGTAGAGACCGGATACCCAACCGGTCTCTTGGTTGAAAAGGGAAATAATGGGAAAAAGCAGTACAAACTGGATAAGGAACATATCTATTATTGGTTGAAAAAAGGATAGAAAGTGGCGGCTGGTGGACAAGTCAACAGAGTATGTCCAGGATTAGATTTGTTGCCATCACATAGTAAAAGGTCTTTAGGATTAGATTTGCTGCCCTCACATAGTAAAAGGTCTCAGGATTAGATTTGCTGCCCTCACATAGTAAAAGGTCTCAGGATTAGATTTGCTGCCCTCACATAGTAAAAGGTCTCCAGGATTAAATTTGCTGCCCTCACATAGTAAAAGGTCTCCAGGATTAGATTTGCTGCCCTCACATAGTAAAAGGTCTCCAGGATTAGATTTGCTGCCACCACATAGTACAAGGTCTCCAGGATTAGATTTGCTGCCCTCACATAGCATGAACAAACTCGGCATCACCACTTTATGCCTCCTTGTAGGTACATTGTGTTGATGCGTCCATTGTCGCATGTCCTTATAACAACCTTTTGCTATTGTTAATGTAAGGGCGCATGTAAAATGAAGCGATCACACTGTTACCTTAGGGACATGTCTAACCAGTGTTATTGTTAATCTAATGCCTCCAGTGATAAGATGCAATTAAACTGTGTTACAAATGGCACTCCTGCTGTTTTGCCCAGTATGATAAGTAAGTTGCTCCTTTACGTTGCTGAGTGTCCTGGTGTCCCCACGGTCCCATGCCCTTAAACCAACTCTTTAGCTGCTGTTGATTTACTGTGTTTGGTAAACACGCAATGCCACCATTAAAGTAATCCCATATTTGAGGAATCTCATTGTTGATCATAATGCTTCCGGTAACATGAAGCATTGCTGACATTTTAAAATTTCTACTGTCCTTGCGTGATTGCCATGAACATAATTAAGATGCTTCTTTTCATTTTGTATATGTTTCGTATATTCTTATTGACCAGCAACTGTTTACTTTGTGTCTTTTTGTGCAGATAGGGATATCCATTTCACCTTGTTGCTATTGTGACCTTTTGGTGAACTACACAAAACACTTTTTTTGGAATGAGTGTCTTGTGCAGTTCAACTAAAATGTCACATGGGCAACATCTCTCAATTTTTGTGGAACTGCACAATATGGTGATTGGAGTTTCCAAAATCTCCGTCAAGTTCTGCTGGTAATCTCGTGCAACATTTTACTAGCCTTTGCAAGATGGCACTTTATTTTAGTGGAACTGCACAAAAGGATAAGAAAATTATAGTTGCACCTTACATGAGCCGGATAGCCAACCTTAATGTTCCTCAATTTTAGTGCAACTACTAAAGAAGAACCTGCCAGCTCACAAGGGCAAGTACTTCTTGTTAGCTGAATGATGCAATATTTGCTTCATTTCAGGTGAACTGCAGAAAAAGGCGCATGAATTGAATCATGGAACTCCAGGCAGACCTCATCCAAGTAGAGCTGGAGGTTGAGTTCAAGGAGGCCGCTATTAAAGTGAAATCATGCTCTCCTATCTCCTTGTTTGTGCTGTGCAAACAGGAATACTCAACGACAGATGTTGTGACGGTCAAGAGCATTCGCCAAGTTCTTCGATTGTATGACATGGCTAGCCAAGATGGATTTAATCCCGAAATTCACTTTATCAAAAGGCTCTAATGGGTTGGTTCTGAATCTTGCAAGCTGGGAATCAGTGAGATGTGTAGGCATCTTTGTTGTACTTATTATTTGAATCTTATTTGTTGGTTCTGAATCTTGCAAGCCGGGAATCAATGAGATGTGTAGGCATCTTTGTTGTACTTATTATTTGGATCTTATTTGTTGGTTCTGAATCTTGCAAGCTGGGAATCAATGAGATGTGTAGGCATCTTTGTTGTACTTATTTGGATGTTATTTGTTGGTTCTGAATCTTGCAAGATGGAAAACACGGCATGATGATGCAGAGGACAACAACCATAACAAACAGTTCAAACTTGGTAGTATTATCTTTGTGAAAGTGCGACAAATGTGCTGATCGTGTTCGTCCTGAGAATAATAATTCTAATTGTTGTGCATGTTGATCCCGTGGAACTGATAGAACGAGCGAATGCATTGCTTGTTTTAAGTATAGATTTCTATTAAAGCTAATTAAATTTAAGTAAAGTGACCACTAACTCATGTTATTACAGTACCAAAACAGACCCGCTCGTGAACCGACGTGTGGCCAAGGGTGCAGACGAGGGAGGGGTAGTGACTATTGTCGCCTGTACACACTCAGCTTACTATTGAATCAAGTTCCCCAAGAGCTGAAAAACAAACTGCTGCCGCCGCCTACACACTCGTTCACTCGAAGAGACTCCAATGGCGATCTGAGGGGTGAGCCTGCTGGATATGGACTTCAGCAAGGAGTTCCCCTTTGAGTTCGCCGTTCAGTCCTACGGTTGCACCAAGTTGAATGTGATGTACACCAACGATACGGACTTGGTGAAGCTCTGCCTCGCCTCAGTCCTATGGCTGCACCAGGTTCTGGAGCATTCACCCGTTTCATCGGCAGCGCCGACTGAACCTTCGCTACGGTGGAGAGAAGGAAGAACGCGATGATTCGGCTATCTGGTGCAACAAGCTTGTCGACATCCAGAAGCAATACAAGATCATCAACAACATGCAGGAGAAGGACTCTGTGGTTGACCTCGCTGAGACCATCATCGACCCTTGATACGCCAACATGAAAGAAGATGACCTGAACACGTGGGAGGTACCTCCGAATCTAGCCTACATAACCTACGCGGCCAAGGACGCATACGCGTGCTACGACATGTACAGGAAGATCTTGTACATCAGGGCGTGTCTACTTCCCGTAACCGACGAGTACACGGACAGCCGTAGCGTCATGATCAAGCGTGCCAGGAAGGTCTAGATGTTGTACTTTATCTGTTTATAAGCACCTTTATCATCTAAGTGTTTCATGCATTAGCCTATGTGTCATAATTATCTGTTTTGTCCGAAATATTTCTTTTAAGAACCCATTAACCTGATTGCTTTTTTAGTGGCTATTTGCTTATGTATGTAAACTAGTTCACTTTTCTGCAAAAAAACTAGTTCACTCGGCTGCCGTGCTTTGAATCTCCTTCCTCCCAACATATTCCCCTCCTCAGGTGGACCCAGCAGGTCTCTGAATTTTCTCCCACTTTCTTTTTCGATGTAAACTGAGTTTTCTCCCAGTACTTTCCCCTAGAACCAGCTCAACTGTCCCACGTCTAGCCTAAAAAATAATAATACCCCATGTACTATTAACTCATCAAATTAAAATGATATTTTATTTCATAAGTTGAAAGTTCTTACAAAATAATAATAATAATTGTTTATATATAACTTGGCAAGTTAACTCCTAGTGATTGCGTACATAAGCTTGCAAAGATTTTACTGACGTGCAATCATATGTTTATGTTTTTATAATATTTCTTCGTCTAGCCCAACATGATATTTTCACCCAGCCCAGCAAGTCCACGGATTTCGAGAAAAATGCAAATGGGATTTAAACGGGCTGCATAGATGCTACATCATTGTTTCACCCAGCCCACCAAATGGACTAAAAAACAAATGGACTGGCTGACATGTGGGCCAGTAGGTCGAAGCCTAAGAAGGCGTTGGATTTACATCCAACAGACGACATTCTTCTTCAATCTCTCGTCTTCTTCCCCCAGCGCCGCCGGAACCGCCTGCTCCAGCCTTCAGCGTCCAGCAGCGTTGTTTTGCGCTCCTCAGAGAAATCCTACCCCGCTTACGGCCATGCCATCCCTCCACTCCACACCTCCTGTTATTCTCTGCCGAGTGTAGGCCCACCCCGCACCCGAACCAGTCATGTTTCCCACACCTCTCCGTCTGCGACTCCACTCCCGCGTCTTCCCCATCTCCGGGTCGTTCTAGTCTTGGGCCTCGCCGTTGTCCACCGCCTCGGTGCGCTCGGCGCGGCGTGGTCAACATACGAGAGTCATCGGAAGAGGACTGTACGTGGAGAACCTGACGGCTGGGACCCACGAGGTCCATGGTCGCATGCATGGAAAGTTCCTCCTTATTACGCACTGTATGTGCACTATACGTGGGAAGGGCTTTTGTATTTCACGAAAAAAGTCCCCCCCGCTGACAGGTCGGACCCACCAGCTATATCTTCGCACGCAAGGAAGTGCCTCCTTATTACGCACCAAAAAATGAATACCCCCTGCTAGTTGGGACCCACCATAGTGGGTGGCTGACTTGTGGGCCTACTAAGTTGATGAGGACAGGGGGCTTTGTCAACTTAGTCAATATGAACGATTCTAGCTCCAGTGACCGCACGATGTCCATCCAACGACCATAGTGCTTCTTCAACCTCTGGTCTTCTTGCTCCCGCCGCCCAAAGCAGCACCATTCGTGCCGCGTGCTCCTGCCTCTCGTGGCCGGCTGTGATGCCGCGGAGGCCTCACCGCCCCATACTACTCCCACCGATGGCCCAGGGTATCCCTCTACTCACCCACACCCCCTGTTATTCTGCAGCGACGGCAGCCTCACGCCGTAGCCGAACCAGTGAACCCTCGTACTCCTCTCTGCATGGGCATCCACCGCCGCGTCTTCCCCGGCTCCGTGTCGTCCCCTTCCTAGGCCTCGCCGTCGTCCACCGCCTTGGTGCTCTCAGCATGGCGTGGTCAATGTGGTCAATGACCGACTTCCATCAGAAGAGTACTGCACGTGGAGAGGCTGACAGCTGGGTCCACGGCCACAACCCAGTTTTTTTGTGATTTGCCAAGTAAGTCACCTTGTCAGGCCTGTTGGGCTGCGAATCTTTCAATACGAGGAGAGCTTCATTTGGCTGGCCGAGAAAATGGCCTATCAGTAATGAGAAATGGGCTGTACATTTTTAAAACACATCAAACCGGCAATTAGTTTCAAATATCTTTTTTTCATTTCGAGATTTTAAATTACATTAATTTTTATGCATGGAGAATTTGTTGGATTTTATATTGATATACATTTATTTTTAAAATCAATTTGAATGTGAGTCGAAATTTCGGGATTAAAAACAGCTCGGACCGCACCGAAATATGCAAAAATTCCTATAATTTTTAACTGTGGCCACAATATGGGCTGTAATGCTAACAAAAAGAATATGGGATCCAAAAAAACCGTAAGAATTACCAAATGGGCTATAAATTATTAGAAATAATGGCAGATGGGATGTATGTTGTTTTCTGCAGATTTGAGGCTTTCCTAAAAAAAGGTTGACGCAAAAGCAGTGACTATTGGATGTCCATCGAACGGTTGTCGTGCTTCTTCAACCTCTGCTCTTCCTGCTCCAGCCGCTTAAACAAGCGCCGGTGGGACTGTCTGCTCCCTCCTCCCTATGGCCGCCTGTGTTGCCACGCAGGCCTCACCGCCCCACCATACTCCCATCGCTGGCCTAGCCATCCCTCTACTCACCCACACCTGTTGTTATGCTCCGGCGATGGCAGACGAACCAGTAAACCCTCATACAGTCGTACTCCCCTCAGTGTGGGAAACAACCGCTGAGTCTTCCCTGCCTCCATGTCATTCCCTTCCTAGGCCTCACCGTCGTCCACTGCCCTGGTTCTCTCGGCGCGGCCTGGTCAACGTGGTCAACGACTGACATGCATCTGAAGTGGACTGTACGTGGAGAGGCTGACAGCTGGGTCCACGGCCGCACGCAAGGAAATGCCTCCTTATTACGCGCAAAATAATGATTCCTCCACCTGACATTAGGGACCCACCGAAAGGGCCTCTGTATTTCGTGAAAAAAATGTTACCGCCGCTGACAGCTCGGACCCACCAGCTATATCTTCGCACGTAAGGAAGTGCCTCCTTTTTACGCACAAAAAAATAAATACTCCCCCTGCTAGCTGGGACCCATAATAGTGGCAGGCTGACTTGTGGGCCTACTAAGTTGACGGGGACAGAGGGCTTTGTCAACTTAGTCAATATGCACGATTCTAGCTCCAATGACCGTACGATGTCCATCCAACGGCCATAGTGCTTCTTCAACCTCTGGTCTTGTTGCTCCAGCCGCCCAAACCGGCCAGCGTCGGTCATGCCTCGTGCTCCTGCCTCCCGTGGGCGGCTGCGATGTGGCGGAGGCCTCACCGCCCCCTACTACTCCCACCGCTGGCCAGGACATCCCTCTACTCACCCACACCCCCTGTTATTCTGCGGCGACGGCAGCCTCACACCGCAACGAACCAGTGAACCCTCGTACTCCTCTACGCGTGGGCATCCACTTCCGCATCTTCCCCGGCTCTGCGTCGTCCCCTTCCTAGGCCTCACGGTCGTCCACCGCCCTGGTGCTCTTGGCGCGGCGTGGTCAACGTGGTCAAGGAACGGCTTCCATCGGATGTGGACTGTACGTGGAGAGTCTGACATCTGGGTGCACGGCCGCAACAAGGAAGTGCCTGCTTATTACGTGCAAAATAATTATTCCTCCACCAGACAGTGGGGACCCACCGGACGGGCCACCGTATTTCGCGAAAAAAACGTTTGCCCCTGACTACTGGGACCCACCAGCTACATCTTCGCACGCAAGGAAGTGCGTCCAAAAAAAACGATTCGCCCCCCTGACTGCTGGGACCCACCAGCTACATCTTCGCAGGCAAGGAAGTGAATGACAGTCGGAACCCATCTGATCGAAGCGTACGTAGCGTTGTCATTCTGGTCACGAACGTGTATGTACATATATACTGGTGGATGTAGAGGCGCGCACATGTCGTAGTAGAGGCGCGTACGTGTCGTAGTAGAGGCGCGCACATAGCATGTACACATACGTACACCGGCCAGGGTGCAAGAAAGAAAATACGGCCACATATGTGTACATACGGGCGGGGTCTCGAATGCCTACTCGCGCATACGTACGGCCAGGGCTCATTGTCACATCCTAGCTAGTCATGCATTAGAGTGTTGCATTATGTCTACCTTTCATCAGAAACTTGAATTGGGGAAGACAGAACCCCCAGCACCCCCTCTGGAATCAACTAAGGTTTACTAAAAATATTTTCAATGAACCTGAAATGCCCTTCTAAAAAGTTCACTCTCTTTGTCTTGGGTTAGAACCTCTGGCAAAATTGGTGCACAATTTTCTAGGACAACAGAAGGTCACTGAATTAAATCATATGTAATTTGCATTTGGGCATTTGAATGCTAGTAAATATTTTAAATGCTCAAATAATTCTGAAGATAAGTGTGGGCTGTTGGAAATATTCTAAACAGAGCCTCTGATTATTTTCAGAATTTTTAGAAGTGCCTAGCTATTTTTAATAAAGCCACAAACCTACAGAAAAATAGAAAACAGAAATTAAAAGAGAGGGAGAGAACTTACCTGGCCACAGCCCATCAGCCGGCCCACCTGGCGGCCCAGCGATGTGCTGGCCCATGCCAGCCAGCTGTTTCGTCTCTGCCAGGCAGGCAGAGAGCGGACGCCGGCGAGCGCGAGCTCGCCACGGTGCCAGTAGCTTGCTGCTTCGCGCGCTTGGACCCTGAACAGGCTCCACGTCGCCCCCTGCCTCTCTCCCTCGCTCTCCCGCACCATGGCCGACGCACCTGCCGCCGCACCGCCGCCGTAGCCGCGCCCTCCGTCGTCCCCGCGCCGAGCCACCGTGTCTAGAAGCTCCGCCGCCCTCCCCTCCTTCGAGCAAGCCGAGCCCCGAGCGCTCGCTTGCCCCGCAGCCTCTGCAACAACCTCGCCCGACTCCGCCATTGCCGGAGATCCCCTTCGTCGTCGCCACCGCATCAGCTTGTCCCCGACCGCGCCGTCCATTCCTATGTGACCGCCATGACCTCAACTACCTCCCCATCCTCTTCGCTTGCCTTCTCGTGCACCGTAGCAACTGCACGAAGCTTCACCGCACGTGCCACCGCCGAGCTGGTCACCGACGTGTCTTCGGCCAACCACCGGCCACACCACCGTGTCCAACACACTCACTGCATCCCCAGGAGCCCAACGCACCTCACCACGCGCCTCACCGTGCCCTGTAGCCTCGGGCTCATCTTCACCCGACTCCGGCGAACACCAAGGTCGTCGCCGGTGACGTTTCCGGTCACCCCGAGCTCAACCACCCCCACCAAACGCTGCGGCTTGCTCCCAGCTACGCATGGATGCCCTCCGCCGCTCATTTGGTCACCTGAACGGACTAATGCACTTCCACCGCCGCGTCTGGCCTTGCCGGCGGCTAAACGCCGGCGGGTTTGACCCGTTGACCTTGACTGGGTGGGCCCAAGTTGACTCCCCTGAGTCTATGACACGTGGGCCCCCCTCTGCTAATTAACCCAGATTAGTTTTAACTAAATTTAGTTACTTTAAATAACTGCTGACATGCGGGACCCACTGGTCAGGTTGACCTGGACGTCCCCGTTGACCACTGACGTCACCCTGACGCACTGCTAACACAATAACTAATTTATGGATTTATTTTTATATAGAGAATTCCAGAAATAGTTGCAAACTTTAAAAAATCATAGAAATTAATCTGTAACTCCAAATGAAAAGATTTATATATGAATTTTGATCAGAAAAATTCAATCTATCCATTGGTATTGGTTTCATGCATGAAAAGACAAGTTAACATTGCTGTTTAAGCAAAATAAGATAATGCACTAATATGGCTATGTTAAATGAACTAACATTTGAATCTTTGATTCAAATGGGTTCATTCCTTTCTGTTTTAGCTTGCATTAGGCCAAGACACATTCATTTTGCCATGTCCTAGCATGCATCATATTGTTGCATATTGTCATGTGTTTATTATGTTCAGTGTATCTTCCGTGGTAGGTTCTGCCTCCGAGGATAACCCCGAATATCCGTCTGAAGGGCAGTACCCTACTACCACTACATCAGGCAAGCAGCCCCATTGATCATATGGATACAATCCCATGTTCTCGCCTCTGCTCTCATTTACTGCATTAAGACAACAACGTTTCAAACTGCTGTGTGCTACGGTAGTTGAACTCTTATCCTCTGCATGACCTGTCATTGCCATAGTAACTAGATGAAACCCACTAGCATGTGTAGGAGTTGATTGAGCCATGTATGTGTTCCTACCTTGCTATGCCTGCTATGCTTAGAGTTGTGTCAGGTCTGGTTCATCTGGGTGATGGGCTAGAATGAAATGATTATGTCGGTAATGTGAGGGATGTGTTCAACATGATTTGGTAAAGGTATCGATGAGAGGCCATGTAGGAGTACATGGTGGGTTGTTTCATTGAGGCCGTCCCTAAGAACTGAGATCTGTATGTGTGATTTTAAGAATCAGCTACTACCATGCATTGGGATCCTTAATTGACCCTCTCGGCTTCTTAATCACCCTAGTACTCTCTCCAGGAGTTGCAAATAGTTTCCGGTGTTTGTAGGTTATGTGTTGGCGGCCGTGCGTAGCGCTGACCCTAGGTGTGGGCTATGTTGCGGTAGATACACCGTGGCCGGGTATGTCGGGCGCCCGTTTGGTGTCTCGGGACCCTGTTCACATTGTTCGGGGCCGTATGTGGAAACCTCGGCCGGACACCCTGCGGATGGAACCTGGATAGGCGATAAACCTAGACTAGAGACTTGAGTGTTTAGGTAGGCCGTGGCCGACACCCTCGTTGGGCTTCCGCTTGAAGGTTGCCGAGTACATGTCGTGTAAACGGCGGTAAGTGGTGAGAGCGTGTCTAAGGAAGTACACCCCTGCAGGGTTAACATCATCTATTCGAATAGCCGCGTCCGCGGTAAAGGACTACTTGGTTGCCTATACAGTTCATAGACAAGTTAATGGTTACCACTAAAAGACTCAAGATAAGTGTGAGTACCGAGGATGGCCCTCTCATAGGATGACGAGGGAGGATCCCCGGTGGAGTATTGTGTTGGTGATTAGCGGAATCGTGTGCGAAAACTATTTTACTAGTGGTGTCCCGTAGGATAGCTTAGCCAAGAGTCAAAGCTTCTTGAGAATGAGCATGTATAGTAGGTTCTGATGTAAGACTTGCTGAGTACCTTTGTACTCATGTTTGTTTAATTACTTTTTTCAGATGACAACACCGCCCCCTCCGATGGGTTTTATGTAGATCTCGACGTGGATGAGTGACTTGCCACCCAGGTGGTGATCCTGGCCATGGAGGGCCCTATGTAGATAGACAGGCTTCGAGAAGCCTTCTTTCTGTCTAGCGTCTGTACTCAGACTATTTGCTTCCGCATGTGCTTGTATGCTTGTATGACTTGAGTGTCGGGTCATGTGACCCCTACCTGTATGAACATGTTATGTACGGGTCTCTGGAGCCTTTAAATAAAGTACTTGAGTTGTAGAGTTTTGTTGTGATGCCATGTTGTATTTGCACATATCGAGCATATTGTGTGTATGATTGAAATGCTTGGTATGTGTGGGATCCGACAATCTAGTTGTTTATCCTTGGCAGCCTTTCTTATGGGGAAATGTAGTCTAGTGCTCCTCGAGCCATAGTAGTCCGCTACAGCCCGGTTCACCGGAGTCCTGCTAGCCCAGCACTACTGCTCAGGACACTTGACTGGCCGGCATGTGTTTCACTTCGTTCCTATGTCTGTCCCTTCGGGGAAATGTCACGCGGTGACTTCCGGAGTCCTGCCTAGCCTGCTACAGCCCGGGTTCCCCGGAGTCCTGTTAGCCCAGTGCTACAGCCCGGACTCACATGCTGATGACCGACATGCTCGATGTTATTCATGTATGCCTGTCCCCATAGGTCTGTGCCGCTTTGGGTTCACGACTAGCCATGTCGTCCCGGGTTCTCTGTCATATACGTGAGCCAAAAGGCGCAAACGGTCCCGGGCCACGGTAAGGCAACACCCGCCGGGATACCGTGCATGAGGCCGCAATGTGATATGAGGTGTTACCGGCTAGATCGATGTGACTTGGAATCGGGGTCCTGACACTCGTGTACATGGCTGGGTCGGAACAGAGAAACAGCGTCGTTGTCGTGTTCATGGGGAGGAAACGGAATGCGTCGTGTTCATGTGGAGGCAACGGAATGCGTCGTGTTCATCGGGAGGCAACGGAACGCGTGGGAGCCAACCGGCTGGGTCGGAACGGAATGCGTGGTCATGTTCATCTGGAGGGCTTGGACAGAACAGGAGATGGAAAAGAGGCATGGCGTACTGCACAACGGAGGAAACGGAAGTCCTACGTTCGGAACGGGGTCCTGTTGATCGGGAGGGGTCTGGCGTACCGCAAAACGGATGAAAGGGACCTCCTACGGTCGAAACGGGGGTTCCGTTGATCGGGAGGGGTGTGGCGTACCGCAAAATGGACGAAATGGACTTGTGTTGGAGCGCTACGGTCGAAACGGGGGTCCTGTTCATCGGGAGGGGTGGGGCCTACCGCAAAATGGGACTCCACGGGATACTGTTCATCTCCACCGTCGACCTCCTCCAGCCTCCACGGGCAGCAGTAGCGAAGGAATCGCTCAATCGGGTTCAGTTAACAGCCATCGATCGATCACTCGGGTTCAGTAACGCATAGCCTGCAGTGCAATCGCTCGGGTTCAGTTAGAGCCCAACGCCTCAATCGGGTTCAGTTAGAGCCAACGCCTCGCACACACGCGCGTACGTGTACAAGAGAAACGCGCATCGCTCGGCCCCGACCTCCCACCGTAACCGGGAACTCGCTGAAATTTTCCTCGCCCTCGCTTCTACCATGGTTTTTTCCGTCATGGACGACCCAAAGAATGTCATGCAGCTGCGTCTCCGGCCCGCCCAGGATGAAAAGCCCATTTTCTGTCATGGTTTTTTGTCATAGAAGTAGGATCCCACCACATCTATGATGATACCGGGTTTTGTAACAATTATCATCATAGAAGTGTCATATGTATGACAGAAAAAAATTTCGTTCGGCCCAAAATGTCACAGATGTGTCTTTTTTTTTGTAGTGACAATGTTTTTCATGAGATACTGGATGAAGAACACGTCAAGTACGTGGCCAAGGATGCGTACACAAGGTACGAGTTGTATAGGCGGATCGTTGACATGAGGAACTATCTTCTTCCTGCCCCAGATGAGGGATCGAGCCACATAGTAGTGGCGGGAGTGTCACAAGAAGTAGATGACTAGATGATCATTTCTCCTACTTTAGAATGCATGCAATTGTTTATTGAGGTGTGTGCTAATGATCTGTATACCCACTTATGTTATTTGATGTTTATTTTAGTTATATATATACCTGTTATTCTTCTGTAGACAGAGCATATCACACGGCTTATTACAGCAATCGTCTGTGTTATTATTGGTCTTCGCACACAATTCTGATTACGGACATGTTTGCCGCGTATCACACACATCTTGTTCAATTGAACCGTTTCCATTGTGTTGCCTAATCACACACAGTTCATCCTGGTGAATGGTACGCCGTTTCTGTTGTTCTTCATCATAGGAAACAGTTCTTCCAGATTAACCGTTTGCCACTCATCGCACACACAGTTTAATGTCGCCGCCATAGCAAACGTTTTGCACCCTTTTTGATGTTGTTTTTGCACCAATGTTTGCGATTCTTGCATCGCACACATTTTCGTCGAAGGGTCTCTGATTTGACTGTCGCGTTTGGACCATCCTGCAGTAGTGGATCGGTGAATTTGTTGGATGATATTCATCATGTAGCAGTCAGAACCTAGGGCGATAGAAAACTAGATCCAATTCATAAATATAATGTAGGCATGTGTTCCATAAATAGTCATACGTGCTTATGGAAAGAACTTGCATGACATCTTTTGTCCAACCCTCCCGTGGCAGCGGGGTCCAGAAGGAAACTAAGGGATATTAAGGCCTACTTTTAATAGAGAACCGGAACAACGCATTAAAACATAGTGAATATATGAACTCCTCAAACTACGGTCATCACCGAAATGTATCCTGACTATTGTCACTCCGGAGTTAATGGATCATAACTCGTAATAGGTGAATATAAACTACAAGATCGGATCTAGAACATAGATATGACGGTCATAACATAGATGGTTCAGATCTGAAATCATGGCAGCCGGGCCCAAAGTGACAAGCATTAAGCATAGCAAAGCCATAGCAACATTAATCTCAGAGCATAATGGATACTAGGGATCAAGACCTAACAAAACTAACTCGATTACATGATGAATGTCATCCAACTCCTCATCGACCAGCGAGCCTACGAAGGAATTACTCACTCCCAGTGGGGAGCATCATGGAATTGGCGATGAAGGACGGTAGGTGATGACAAAGATCGAAGATCCCCCTCTCCGGAGCCCAAAACGGACTCCAAATCTTGCCTCTCGATGAAGAACAGGAGGTGGTGGCGGCTCCGTATCGTGAAACGAGATAATTCTTCCTCCCTAATTTTTTTCTCCAAAAATAGGATTTTATAGCGTCGGAGATAGGGTGAGCGGGGCCACCAGGTGGGCACAACCCACATGGGCGCACCAGGAGGGGCGCGCGCCCCGGTGAGTTGTGCTCCCCAAGTGACAACCTCTGGTGGTTCTTGGCTCCAGTATTTTTCTTTTATTTTGAAATAAATCTCCAAATAGTTTTGTTACAATCTGAGAAGTTTTATTTCAGCACAAAAACAACACCATGGTAGTTCTGCTGAAAATAGAGTCAGTCCGGGTTAGTTTCATTCAAATCATGCAAATTAGATCTAAAACAAGAGGGAAAATGCTAGAAAAAGTAGATACGACAAAGACGTATCAACTCCCCAAGCTTAAACCTTTGCTTGTCCTCAAGCAGTTCAGTTGAGAAACAGAAAGTGAAAAAGAAAAACTTTTACGAGCTCTTTTTCCCTTGTTTAAATAAATAAGCTTAAGTAGCACCCTAGTTTTCAGCAAAGATTATAACTCACCATGTCAACAATAACCCTTAGAAACTATATTAACTCATCTCAATGGCATAAGCAACGAGCGAGCAATAATAAAATATCTCAAATGACAACACTTTGTCAAAACAATCGTGATATAATGTGACAACAGTGGTATCTCGCTAGCCCTTTCTGAGACCACAAAACATAAATGCAGAGCACCTCCAAAGTTCAAGAAATGACTAAGCATTGTAGTTCATGGTAGAAAAGATCCAATCGTGATGCATCCAACATTAGCTATACACAATGCATGTGGATGACAATATTGCTCTTAGGTCTGGCGCCTATTTGAGAAGATGATGGCTGAACATAAAAGTAAATAGATAGTCCATTCATAGAGGGAAGCAGTGATTTGCAGCGGTGCGAGAGCTCAGATTTTTAAAACAGAGATAAATGAAAATTTGAGAAATGCACCCTTCCAGATACTTCGCGACCATTAGTTATCGATATCTTCCAAGCTAAACACATTAGTGGTGGCTCCCAAGTGATAAAAGTAAAGGTTTACTCCTCCTCTACCAACAAACACACTCCTAGCTAGCTGAATCCGCGGGTACCGTCCATACCAACATCAGTCCCGGGGGAGTTTTGTTTAATTATTTGCAATTTGTGAATTCGGGACTGGGTATCCCAATTACCGCCCCTCTCGTGCAAGGACGAGTGAATAAAACTCATCATAAGAATAAGCCGCTAGGATGGAAGATATCGACTACCTCCTGTCGCTCTATGAACAATCCAGGCACACAAAAATGGATGTTTATTTGAAGTTTTAGAGGTGGCACATGCAAATTTACTTAGAACGACAGGGTAATACCGCATATATGTCGATATATGGTGGACTCATGTGGAAAAACTTGGGTTTTAGGATTTTGACACACAAGCAATATTCCCGCTTAGTACAGGCGAAGACTAGCAAATTGTCAGTGCAACAAACCCTGGGTCCGTTGCCCAGAATGTGCACATGCACGAGAGCAAGTTTACCGCACCAAGTTCAGGATAAAGTACAAGAAATCAAGATTCTCAGAAGGCCAACATGTAGAACAAGAGGATCAAGACCAAGATAGAGAAGTAAGAAACCACCAAGAGAAAGGCTTCCCTTGTCGGCCAGGCAAGCCCGGCAAGGACGGGGTTACCCCGGAAGAAGACCTCCAAGACCGCCCCCCCGACAGGGCCTACTAGACGCACGAAGACGTAGCCACCACACTAAACCGCTTCATCACGACGCACGTCGTCGATCAGTGCAGTGTCAAGCTGCAAAGTGACTAAGTGGCAGCCATCTACCACATGGCCGCCTCTTTTTACAGGAAATACCTATAGGCGACACCCGTCCTACGACGTGTCAAGCGAGTAGGAACGAAGGTGGCGAAACGGCCCGGCAAGGCTTGCCGGGCAAGTGAGGATGTGACGTTGAGCGACGCATTTAATGCGCTCTATCAGCCTGCAGAGTTAGGTATGATAGCACTGTTTGCTATCTTATCAGTGCATAATGACTGATTTGCCACTGTGGTGACTCCTTAACCTATAAAAGGAGGCTGGAGGTAACCTTAGAAAGGGTTGGACACTAGATTAGCAAATCCACCCCATCATACTTCATACGCATGTAGCCGTTTAGTCCTGAGGCAACCCTGCTGGGAAAACGGGCTACGACCACCACCGTTTCACCACCATCAATCCACCAAAGCAGGAGTAGGGTTTCACACCTCACGGCGGCCCGAACCTGGGTAAAAACTGCCTATGTGATCCCTTTCGTGCTTCCCCATGCTCCTTTGCTCTTTGTGCAACATGCCACCCTCCTGCTGAACCAGGAAGGGACCTTTGGTCCCATAGGTGGCCATGGTTTCCCGTGACATCTTTGGCGTGCCAGGTAGGTGGATTACTTGCGCGAACCTGAAAGTGTGAGCAGCGCATCAGCTTCATTGCCATCTTCATCTTTGGGGGTGCCATCGACCATGGTACCCAAGAAGAAACCCGGTGCTTCAGCTCACCCGTCCACCTCAAAGGCTCCGCCGCCCACGGCCACCAATGCTACGGGTGATGCCAAGGTGCACAAGGAAGTGAACGCTGCTGGGGATGTGGTCGGAGCAGGCGGCACCATCACCACCTCCCCCGTGACCGAAGCAGGAGACACCGGAGGAGAGCACCATCAGCAGCATCGCAGTGGCCATGCCCCATGCGGTACAGACGAAGGGGTTATTCCATCCGCGCCCCTTCCCCTCACCGACGGGCACAATCACAGTGATGGCACCCGATCCAGGGCGAATCGCCGCCCTCCGGCCACCCCCACCACGAGTGCGACTGCAGTGGGTGCACCTCATTCGGAGCAAGTTGACCAACGGAGCCGCTGACCTCATCCAGATGGCCGCCTCGCAACAGCAAGGACGTGGTGCTGTCGCTGCCGACACTGTCAGGAGCCGAGCGACGATGCGGTCCACATCATCATCACCCATGCCAAGCACTCCTATAGAGGCCATGGTGCGAGCTCATCTACTATTAAGGTTTCCACCGGCGGCTGAGCAGATGGACGAATGGTGTTCCGCCATTCAGAGTCTGCTCGGTTTCGCCGAGGCTGGGGGCTCGCAATGAGCTGGCCCACCACGACCTACCCAAGCGACAACAACGACTCGCACTGCTGGTCGTACGACAGGGGCCACCCCCAAAGTACAAGCCCGCCGCAACAACCGGCGCGGGCGTGGCAAACCAAGAACCTGATGATGGCCTCTTTTGACCATCCAGCACGTCCAGACCAACGGTGAGCCCCGCAGGATAGGTGGAGGGGTGATGCGCGTGTCATCGTCGAGCGACGCCGCGATGACCACCACCGAACCAATGGGTGCGATGGACCCGACGTTAACGACCCCATGCTCGAGGTTGGAGGGTGCCTACCATTCGAGGTTGGGTGCCCTTCCTTTACTCGTGAGACGTGGCAAGTTCATTGGCCATTCGTCCGCACGTTCAAGTCAGAGATACCCGAGAAATATGTTGGGAGGCTGCACCCGACAGAGTTTCCGAGCATCTACACCATTGTTGTTCAAGCTGCCGGGGGGGGGGGGAGAGGTGAGAAGGTGTTCGCCAACTACATCCCTTTGGCGCTCAAGTCCAATGTGAGTGTCTTGGCTGATGCACCTGCCGGAGAACTCCAATTCTTCATGGGCTGACCTGTGCCATGAGTTCAATGGCTCCTTCACTGGCAGCCATCAAGAACCAGGGCAGCCCAGCGACTTGTAGCTCCTTCAGCAGAAAGAAGGAGAGACTCTCTCGAAGTACTTGCAGAGATTCAGAAGTGTCCACAGGAACATCCCAAATATCCATCCAGCAGTTGTGATAGCTACCTTCCAGTCCAATATGCGCAATCGCAAGATTCATTCCAAGATGAATGTGTGGTCGCCCAAGACTGTGAAGGAGCTTTACACCTTGGTGGACAAGTGTGCTCGAATGGAGGAGGGAAGGAAACTCCCCGTAGAAGACGATTGCATCAACATCAACTCGGAAGATGACGACGCACCCACTAGTCAGAAGAAGAGTAAGAAGTGTAGCAAGAGGCGCAAGGATAAGGCGATCATGACTGTCGAAGGATTGGGCACGCTCAGTATCAACAAGAAGGCAAGGGCCAAAGCTCCCGGCACGGAAGCTGCCATGTGGGCTGACTGTTGGGAGGCTGCGGCTGCCGAGAAGGATGGGAAAGGTGATGGGCCTTACTGTAAGATTCATTAGACCAAGGGCCATGATCTTCAAGAGTTTCATCAGCTTGAGCAGCTTGTCAAGAGGCAAAGAGCAGAATATGAGAAGCGTGATAAGGAAAAAGGGCAGAATGCCACTGGCGGGAAAGGCCAAGGCAGTGAAGCAAATCATCATGGCAAACCCTTCCGGAACCAAGGAAAGCCCGCCAGGGGTCAAGAGAAGGAAACTTGCAATGATGAGAGTGATGGAGAGGATGAAGAGGAAACTAGTGAGCAGGAGTTCCGAAAGGCCACTGACGCCCTGTGCATTGAAGGGGGTGCATCTCTGCACTCCTATCATCGACAACTCAAATGGTGGGCACGTGAGGTCAATGCCGTGGAGCCCGAACTAGTATAAATCTTGTGTCCTTTGTGTTGCGAGTTCGTCGAGTTAGTTCGTGAGATCTTAGCTAAGTTAGGACGCGGATCGATAGGGGGGAGATCTTTGCGCGCCCCTAGTGTTCGAACCTTAAGGGTTTTGCGAGAACCCGTGATCCGACATTTGGCGCACCAGGTAGGGGTGTGTCGAAGCCTCCTTCCCGTCGCTCTGCATCACGTCGCTTCATCATATCCATGGCGGACGCACGTCACGCTCGTGCCGAGCGTCGGGCTACCCTCACGACCCGTGTTGCTCAGACGGCCCCTGTCGGCGGGCCACCCCGTTATTCTCTGTCGCCTGCCGCCAATGCCGCCACTGGCCCGGCGGGGAACAAGCAGCACCGCCACTCAATCGCTGACTCCTGCTGGTTCGTCATCTCACGCTCATCATGTTCCCACTGACGCACGGGCCACGCTCCTCATGGCGCACGAGCTCCTGCGCGACTGTGCAGTCGACGACCTCTACGAGGACTGGCTTGACAAAATCGCCGAGCTTGTCCGCGTCGCAGGGGGGTCCCCTGCGCCATCCCACTCCATGCCTCGCCCTCCGCCAGCCACGGGCGACACAACTCATGAAGCACCTCCACCACCTCTGCCCCAAGACGGCACCCTAGCTCCAAGGCACGCGGCTCCACGGCATGACCCACCGTGTCCGGCGCCCGCGCATGAAGAAAGAAGCTGTCAAAAAGTCCCTCGACCACAAGAGAATGCTCCGCCACTCCTCGCTCCTCCGCGACAGGATCTTTTGCTGTGGCAGGGTCCCGTGCCGCTGGACGTAGTGGCGCGCGGGCGCCAAGACCAAGCTCCCCCTCTGTCGGAGTAATGGGCCACGGGTAGGCCAACCCGAGTCCCATAACCTTTCAATACATCGGGGCAGGCTGCGCCCCTCAAGACCCCAGGGCGAAGAGCCGTCTCCGGAGGAGTCGACGGCGGGCTGGCCGACTGCCCGCTCACGGCCGAGTCCCAGGGACAACTTCTAGAGAAGCCGGCTTTGGGGAGTCAGCCGGCGACTCCGACGAACCATGACCCCATCAAGGGGGATGGGGCAGAGGCGTGGCTATAGTGAAGCCCACTCTGCCCCTTACCAAGGGCAGGCATGGCCACAGCATGCCGTACCCGGGAAGATCTCCGTGCGGCGTGGCACTGTTGCCCGGCCGGCCCTGACATCAGCACCACAGTACCAAGTTCTGCGCCCACGACGGCTTGTATGTATGGCCCGGAGGTAGCGGGGCCCACTAGTCAGCGAGACCTCGGGAGACGGCGGGAGAACCGCCAGTCGGACCCGTCGGGAGTCGGCCCGGGGGAGTCGGCAGAGCCCTCCCCCGGGGCCCACGCGCCATTAATCAAGATGAGATGGGGAGTGGCCACAGTGTTCGCCCGCCAGGCGGCGGGGCTGTTGCCACGACCCCATGACCAAGCCTGCGTCATCAGAAGCACGGCTACAGTAATCAGCGGCCGGCAAGACCCGCCCGCGGCGGACGCAGCCTGTCGGCTCCGTACCAGACCAGTTGGCGGGGCCCACCAGTCGGCGGGCCCCAGCAGTCGACGGAGAAGTCGGAGGTCAGAGGCGCTGATGGCTGAGCCCGCGCCCAGTCGAATTACCATTGTACCCCTGGGGGGTAGGCCTATATATACCCCCAAGGGGACCCATGCAAAGGGTTGGATCCTAGTAGTTCTATACCATACCAGATAGAAGGAGAGAGCTAGCCTTGCCCTCTCCTACCACCAGACACAGCTCAAGGAGCAATCGTGTAAACACTTGACCATAGTGATCATGCGAAGACCCCGCAGAGCAGCAGTAGGGGTATTATATCCCTGGAGAGCCCCGAAGCTGGGTAAGATTCGCCGGCGTGCATGTCTTCGCCTCATCTCGTTTCCAGGCACCGGCGACGTTCTACTCGCCCCCACCATGATAAGCCATCCGTTGGCATATGTCGCACCAAACCCCTGACATTTGGTGCCCACCGTGGGGCATGGTGCACCGCCGTCCGGAGATCTATTCTGGACGGGAACCCTTTTCCTCCCTGGCGAGCGCAGCCAGCCAGGCACGCCAGACGAAGTTTGCATCAACGCGCTGCGCGGCGTTGAGATCGCCTGCGCAGCCAGCTCCTTGGCCGAACTTGTCGGCGAGGTCTGCCTCTCCGACGAACCTGCGTCCGACGCAGGCGCAAGCGGCCCCGAAAACCTCCTCGCGGGCCTCCTGGATCAACTCCACGTTTCCGGCGAGCCTGCCGTAGACTTGGAGTCCGTAGGCTCCACCGACCCGATGCTGGTCGACTCCGACACCGCGTCGGTCGACGCATTCCCCACCAACATGGTGGTCTACAACGAACCTCTCCCCCACGAGGAGAGCGACGGAAGCACCGTCACTGAGGTGCTGGTCATCAGTCATGACGAGTTCCCTGGCGGAGGCGTGCCCGACTCACTCGGCGCGGCGCTGCAAGACCTAGCTGCGCCCATTCCAGAAGATGCTGACGCAGAGACATTGGAAGCGCGCTGCCTTCAGCTCGTCGAAGGCGCGAAGAAGCTAGCCAGCATGAGACGCCTGTCAGAAGCTTACCAGTGGGAGATGGATCGTGCCGTTGGCGGCTCGCCGGCCCCGGCAGGGCCCAGCTGCCTTGGCGCGGTCCAGGAGCGCGGCGTAGCCATCGCCAGCCTGTTTGGGGCTAGCCGCCCTGTGTATGCTACACCGGGGGAGAACATCCGAGCCGCCCAGGCAGCGGCAGATGAGGTGGGCAATTTCGAGGGCGAAGAACACCGCCTCATGATGGAGCGAGTCCAGCGGTTCCTCGACGCGGCCGCCGCGCAGAACGAGGTCGGCTGCCGCACGGAGGCGCCGCAATGGCCAAACGACGACCCGCACCGAGATCAAGGCGCGACGTCTCGGACGTCGACTGGCGGCGCCCGAGGAAGAAAGGACAAGGAGCCGGCTGTCAGCCACAGTCGGACTCACATTACCATAGAGCGCGACCGAGATGGCCACCCGAGAGCAATGGAACGACGGGACGACTGTCCGCCTCCCCCTCCCCGCAAGGAGAGGCGAGTCTCCCCGCCGCCTGTTCACCATCCGACTCTCGGCGACTGCCTTGGCCACCGAGAGGGAGTTGGAGAGAATGACGCCCGCCACCGGATTGACCGACTTCACCGGTCCCTGGCGTTGGAAGAAGAAGATGAGCTGGGCCCGCCTTGTTTCGGGCCCTGTACTCGGGATGAGCCCTTTCCCAGAGGGTTCATGCTTCCAAGAGACACGCCCAAGTATACCGGCTTCGTGAAGCCGGAAGACTGGCTAGTCGACTACTCCACGGCTGTCAGCATAGCAAACGGCAACAAGCGTGTCGCCGTAAAGTACGATCCGCTCATGCTCCAGGGCACAGCCCGGACATGGCTGAACAACCTAAAGCATCGCAGCATCAACAGATGGGTCGACTTCACTGAAGCATTCGTCTGCAACTTCACCAGCACGTACAAGCGTCCTCCCAAGCCGCGTCAGCTCTCCTTGTGCGTGCAAGGTCCTGACGAGTCGACTCGCGACTACCTCACGTGTTGGGCTGAGCTCTGGAACTCCTGCGAGGGCGTGCATGAGGTGCAGGACATCGAGTACTTCATAGCCGGGTGCCGAGAAGGCACCCTCCTCAAGCACAAGCTCCTCTGCGACGAGAAAGAAACCCTCAACGAGGTGCTGATCGTAGCGGACAAGTACGCTACGGCCGACTCCTCCATGAAGGCGGAAATTCAAATCAGCACGACTGGCAAAGTAGCTCCCCAGGCTCCAAGAACTCCGGCGGCAGACGCCGGCCGGCGACAACAGCAGGGCGACAACAAGCGCAAGGCCCCGCAGCCGGCTTCCAGCAGCCGGCAGGTCGCGACCGTTGAAGCCCAGCAGCCAGAAGAGCAGCCTCCGCCCAAGCAACAGAAAGGCGGCAAGCCGAACTGGTTGCCGGCCTTCTCCTATGAGCAGACCTTGGATGGACCTTGCAAATTCCACAGCGGTGCGAAGCCGTCGAATCACACCACCCGGAAGTGCCACTGGCTCACCAGGATCGCCAAGGGAGACGGCCTCCTACCACCCCCGCCTGCTGGGCAGCCGCCTCCGCCTCCGCCCCAGCAGCCGACAGTCAGGCCAGTCGGCGCAGTACAAGACGAATACCCTGAGGAGCATGGAGCCTATGTGGTGTTCACTAGTGTGGCTAATGATCGACGCAGCAGGCGGCTGTGGCGACAAGAGGTGAACGCAGTAGCCTCAGAGACGCTATAGGTCATGCACTGGTCTAAGAGGCCCATCAGCTGGAGCAGGGCTGACCACCCAGAAGTGATGCCGAGTCCGGGCTCCTACGCCTTGGTCCTGGACGCCACCTTTGCGACGGACAAACGGGCTGCGCGTTTCTCGCGAGTTCTGATAGATGGGGGCAGCAGCATCAATATCATGTACAAGGACACCATGGAGAAGTTAGGAATCAAGCAGAGACATCTTCAGAATAGCTGGACTGTGTTCCACGGCATTGTTCCTGGGCTTTCCTGCTCACCAATCGGCAAGATCCTGATTGACGTCCTCTTTGGGGACAAAGATCACTTCCGAAGAGAGTCTATTTGGTTTGAGGTGGTGGACCTTGAGAGCCCATACCATGCGCTACTTGGCCGACCCGCCTTGGCCAAGTTCATGGTGGTCCCCCACTACGCCTACCTCAAGATGAACATGCCCAGTTCCAGGGGAATTCTGACTATAGCCGGCGACTACCGGAAGTCGTCCGCTTGCGCGGCCGAGAGCAGTCAGCTGGCCGAGTCCCTGGTGATCGCAGCCGAGAAGTGACTACTTGAACGAGTTGTGGCGATGGCCGGCAAGCAGCCGGAGATATCGCCCGACCCAAAGGAGTCGGAAGCTGAAGGTTCGTTCAAGCCGGCCAAAGAGACAAAGAAGATACCCTTGGATCCGGAGCACCCAGAGAAGTATGCCGTCGTAGGTGCAAACCTCGACATCAAATAGGAAGGTGAGCTCGTTGATTTCCTCTATGAGAATCGGGACATCTTCGCATGGTCTCCCAAGGACATGCCAGGTGTACCGACGGATTTCACCCAGCACAAGTTACACGTCCGATCTGATGCAAAGCCAGTCAGGCAGCCCCTGCGCCGCTTATCAGAAGAGAAGAGAAGAGAAGAGTTGTCGGAGAAGAGATAGACCGACTCCTAGCAGCCGGCTTCATTATGGAAGTTTTCTTCCCGGAGTGGCTGGCAAATCCGGTCCAGGTGCAAAAGAAGAACAAGCATTGGCGAATGTGTATTGACTACACGAGCCTCAACAAGGCCTGCCCCAAGGACCATTTGCTCTACCAAGAATTGACCAGGAGATAGACTCCACAGCTGGACGCGAGTTGTTGAGCTTCTTGGATGCATACTCAGGATATCACCAGATCAAGCTGAATACGGCTGACAGATTGAAGACCGCCTTCATCACACCGTTTGGAGCATTTTGCTACCTCACCATGACGTTCGGCTTAAGGAATGTCAGCGCCACCTTTCAGCATTGCATGCAGAAGTGCCTCCTCAAGCAGCTCGGCAGGAATGCCCATGTTTACCTGGACGATGTGGTGGTGAAGACGGAAAAGTGAGGAACACTGCTGGAAGACCTCAAGGAGACCTTTGAGAACCTGCGCCGGTTCCAGATCAAGCTCAACCCCGAGAAGTGTGTCTTCGGAGTACCAGCCGGCCAGCTACTAGGTTTCCTAGTCTCTGAACACGGCATAGAGTGCAACCCAGTAAAAATCAAGGCCATCGAGAGAATGGAGGTACCCAGCCGACTGCTGGATGTGCAGAAGTTCACCGGCTGCTTGGCGTCCATCAGCCGATTCATCAGTCGGCTGGCATGAGAAAGCTCTCCCCTTATACCAACTCATGAAGAAGACCACTTTTTTCGAGTGGAACCATAAGGCGGATGAAGCTTTCCACCAGTTAAAGAAGATGCTGACTACTCCACCCGTCCTGGCGGCTCCGACTCCCAAGGAATCTATGCTCCTGTACATCACCGCCACCAGCCGAGTAGTCAGCACAGTCATTGTAGTAGAGCGCAAGGAGGAAGGCAAGGCACTACCTGTCCAAAGACCAGTATATTACCTGAGCGAGGTACTGTCGACCTCCAAGCAGAACTACCCCCACTACTAGAAGATGTGCTATGGCATGCACTTTGCCGCCAAGAAATTGAAGCCTTACTTTCAAGAGCATCCAATCATAGTGGTCTGCACGGCTCCACTTGCCGAGATCATCGGTAGCCGAGATGCCTCTGGTCGAGTGGCCAAGTGGGCCATAGAGCTGGCTCCTTAGACCATCTACTACCAGCCCCGCACCGCTATCAAATCACAAGCACTGGCCGAATTCCTCGTCGACTTGGCTGAGACCCAGTACCTGCCTCCAGCGCCTGACTCCACCCATTGGCGGATGCACTTCGACGGCTCCAAGATGCGCACCGGCTTGGGAGCCGGCTTCATCCTCACCTCTCCCAAAGGCGACAAGCTCAAATATACACTGCTAATCCATTTTACCGCCTCCAACAATGTGGCCGAGTACGAGGCGCTCATTCACGGGCTCCGTCTTGCCAAAGAACTTGGCATCCGCCGGATCTTGTGTTATGGAGACTCGGACTTAGTGGTCCAGCAGTCATCTGGCGACTGGGACGTGAAAGATGCAAACATGGCGAGCTACCGTTTCCTCGTACAGCAACTCAGTGGGTATTTCGAAGGGTGCGAGTTCCTCCATGTGCCAAGAAACGACAACGGCCAAGCAGACGCCTTGGCACGAATCGGCTCTACCCGCCAAGCAATACCATCTGGCGTCGCCCTTCAACGCCTCCTCAAGCCGTCTGTCAAGCCTTCACCAAAATCAGACTCCATTTTTGTGCCGGCTCCTCCCGAAGACGGCGGATCCAACTCCAGAGCTCCGGCAGACGGAATGGGGACTTTGATGGGCGACTCCAAAGCTGCCATAGTCGAGCCCGGCCCGGGGACTGCGGTGGCGGACTCGAATATTCCAGAACTCGGCCCAAGGACCGCGCCAGTCGGCCTGGGGACTTCATCAACCCTGCAAGCGGCTGTTGACTCCAGCCCAGCCGCCCTCATCCAAGTCGCAGTTCTGGTAGTCGAAGAAATAGCAGCACCCTCATGGGCCCAGCCCATCCTCAAATTCCTGGTGAACAAAGAGCTACCAACTGATGATACCTCAGCTCGGCAAGTACAACGCCGGGCGGCAGCCTATACCATAATCAACAGAGAGCTGGTCAGGCGCAGCGTCACTGGTGTCTACCAGCGCTGCGTAGAGCCAGAGCAAGGCCAGGCAATCCTCAAAGACATCCATCAAGGCGAATGCGGCCACCATGCGGCTTCAAGAGCACACGTCGCCAAAGCCTTTCGGCATGGTTTCTTCTGGCCGACTGCCTTGGAAGAGGCCAAGGAGTTGGTCAAAAAATGCAAAGGGTGCCAGAAGTTCAGCTCCAAGCCGCACCAGCCGGCTTCCGTGCTCAAGACCATCCCCATTGCCTGGCCTTTCGCAGTTTGGGTTCTAGACATGGTGGGACCATTCAAACAGCACGAGGTGGTTTAACTCACCTACTTGTCGCAGTGGACAAGTCCACCAAGTGGGTGGAAGTGAAGCCAATTAAGAAACTGAAGGGTCCGACTACCGTGACCTTCATCACCGATATCACAATTCGGTATGGCATACCACACAGCATCATCACCGACAACGGCACAAACTTTGCCAAAGGCGCCTTGGCCCGTTTCTGGGCAACACAGGGCATCCGACTGGACCTAGCGTCCATCACCCATCCGCACTCAAACGACCAAGTGGAGCGGGCAAACGGCCTCATCCTATCCGGCATCAAACCTCGGTTGATCGAGCCTCTGGAGCGCTCGGCTGGCTGCTGGCTCGACGAGCTGCCAGCCGTCCTCTGGAGTCTGCGCACGACTCCAAATAAGTCAACGGGCTTCACGCCCTTCTTCCTCGTCTATGGTGCCGAAGCCGTCATCCCAACGGACATAGAGTTTGACTCCCCATGAGTCACCATGTACACCGAGGAGGAAGCAGAAGAAGCACGACAAGACGGCGTCGATCTGCTGGAAGAGGGCCGACTGTTGGCACTCATCCGGTCCAGCATCTACCAACAGAGCCTGCGCCGATACCACAAGAGGAAGGTCAGGCCAAGATCTTTCCAAGAAGGCGACCTTGTGCTCCGGCTGATCTAGCGAACAGCCGGCCAGCACAAGCTGTCGGCGCCTTGGGAAGGCCCTTTCATCATCAGCAAAGTATTGGGCAACGATTCCTACTACCTGATCGACGCTCAGAATCCCCGAGCACGCAAGAGGGATGACTCCGGCAAGGAGACAGAGCATCCATGGAACGCAAATCTCCTCCGAAGATTTTATAGTTGATGCAGTATGTACCATGCTACCTTTTGTATTAAAGTACCAACACTTCGGGCCCCCCCGAGACGAGCTCAGGGACTGCCCTCTTTTGTCTGTATGATAAAAATTATGCCTACAAGTATGTCACTCTTTGTCACGCCGCTTGGCACCGGGCTCGACAAGTCGGCCCGGGGACTTGCCGCCTTGCACTATGAAATGCTTCCTGCAGCCGGACAAGTAGTGTGTAACACCTAAGCCGTCTTCTGTCAGAAGCCGCAGCTCGCAGAGCGACTGTACGGCGGATAGAGGTAAGGTAGATTGGGTGTTCGCACGAAAAATGGCTAAGGACTCAAATTGTAAAACATTGCTCGAGACGGCTTCCAGCCTTTCTCGCAAACTGACTCTCGGATAGTCGGATTGTCGTTTTCTATCCAACTTGCTCAAACAATCTTGAAATCGGCTAAGTACTTGCTTTCCCAAAATAGCATAGCACTTGATCTAGCAACAGTCCGCAGAGCGGCTGTCCGATTGGCAAGGCAGGCAACTAAGAGAAAGCGGCAAAGGAAAAAAGCCAAAAGAACAATGAGCAAGAAAAGATATATATGCATATTTACATAACATAGGCCCTTGGCCGAATTGTCGAGTAGAGGTTCAAAATACACCCCGCGGGTGGAATTGTGCGAATTAATAAGTTCTTCAAAGACTAATGAAGCAGATAAAATAAAAGATACAGCGGCAGCTTAGGAGGCGGCAGACAGATTCGGAGGGTCAGAGGAGGCGCCATCTTCAGGCGTCGGGGCAGCTGGCTGGCTAGTCTCGCCTTGATCACCTCCGGCGGCAGTCGACCCAGTCGCACGTGGCTGGTTACTGGAGGCGCGGTCGGGCTGAGGCTGGCCGTCTGCTCCGTCTTTTGGTGCCTCCGCCTCGCCTCCATCCTCCGCTTCGTCCTCCTCCTCGACGCTGGAGCCAATCACCTCCGTTGAGTCTTCGCCGTAGTCTGGGTTCATCCCAAACCACTCTGGCAGTACCTCCTCGCCGTCTTTAGACCGCTCGGGGATGAAGATGCTGGTGTCAGTGTACTCGGCGATCGCCGCAGCACGTTTGACGAGGGCGTCTTCCGCAGCTGCCAGCTCCGGCTGGGCCTCCGACCGAAGCGTGGCCAACCGGTATAGATCTAGCCCCGGGTACCATGCCTTGACGAACTCCAAGGTCCGGCGCACTCCAGCCCGGGCCGAAGAGCCCATCTAGGCCTCAAGATGACCAGCCGCGACCTCCAGCCAGTTGGCTGTCAGGACGGGGGTGCGCGGAGCCTGCATACCCAGCCAAAGGGCGGCAATCGCCTGGGCACCGACGCGCTGGAGCCAGCGCAGCATCCGGTGTGCCGGCCAGAGGCGAGCCTCGATGCTCAGGATGTGCTCGTCAAGAGTTCGGGGGGCATCGGCGGCGATCTCTGCGCCCTCCGCCCTTCGACTCTCATGATCAGCCTCGATGGCTTGGATGGCGGCCTGCGACTGCCCAGGGAAAAAGTCTACACAGACACGAAGAAACGAAGAAACAAGTCGAAAACCACGAGTCGGCATGATTTAAATCAGCATCTCGAGGAAAGAAAATAAAGAGACTCACCATCAACGATGTCTTCTATCTCGTGGAAGCTGGAGGACAGCAGCGCCTCCTTGTCAGACCAGGAGGAGAGCTCGCTCGCAAACTCGGCCAAGAGGGCGGTTTCCGTCTCCTCCGCCTCCCTCTGCGACTTCACAAGCAGCTCCTTCTGCTCGGCCAACTGAGTGGCCAGCAGATCGCGCTCTGTGGCGAGCTTGCTGCACTCCTCCCCTTTGGCGTGCAGGGCGGAGTTGGCTTCACTCAGCTGCTGTTGAAAAGCAGCGTTGGCCCCTGAAGGAAAGGAAGAAAGATAACAGTCGTTAATAAAGTAGGTCGCCGGGGAGATCCGGCCCGACTGCTCAGCAGTCGGCCCGAATCTCGGGGAGTACAGCCCGCGGGTGCGCTAGCGCGCCCCCAAAGAGAGGAAAAAAGGACTTACTCCAGCTCTCCGCCAAGTCGGCAGTCCACTTGCCCAGCTCATCAACGTTACGGTTGAAGGCAGTGACGCGGAGGTTGTGGTAATCCTGCGACAAGCATTTCAGACAAAGTTAGTACCCAGAAGTTCATCAATTGTAGTTCCGAGCCGCCTGCTGAACAGCCGACCCGAAACTCGGGGACTACACCCAGTGGGTGTGCTGGCGCGCCCCCACAGAGAGGAGCAAGAAAACAAAGACCAAAGAAAAAGACATACCAGGACGGCTGCCCGCGACGCTAGGAACGCCTTGGTGCAACTCTGGAGAGCGTCGCCCTCAGCACGGAGCTTCGCCTGGACGTCCAGGAGCGCCCGGTTCAGCGGCCCCGTGCCGCCTCCTCGCACCCACCCAACAGGTGCGGCGCTCGTCGCCTCGGCGTCTGGGGCCGCCGAGCTAGCGGTGCCGGCTTCCAGGGGGCGGGGTGCCGAAGTCGCCTTCTCTAGACGACGGCGTGTTGGCGAGCCGACCTGAGGAGTAGCCTTGCCACGACCTCGTCTTCGGTCGGCGGCACCGGATGGTCCGCTGGCTGCTCGCCTTGCGCGCCTTCAGACGGCGGCGGAGGTGGCGGCGGAACATTCGCAACCGGAGTAGAGGGGTCGCTGCCTTCCCTCTCCTTGATGAGGTTCTCCCCGCCGGCTTCTCCAGTTGGCCCCGTGAGCTCCGGAGGCGGTGGCGCGGAGTTCAGCGGGGTGACGAGCAAGGCCGACTGGCGGCGTGCGGCTTCCTCAGCCTGCTGCTTCGCCGCGGCGGTGGCTTCGGCCTCCGCTAGTTTTTTCTTAGCGGAGGCCTCCGCCCTGTCGGCCTCCGCCTTCTCCAGGCGGAGGGCCTCTTCTTCGTTGCGCCTCTCCTGCGCATTCCGCTCCATCGCCTCCCGGAGGTCAGCGGCGGGGTCAATCCGTCGAGTGGTGGTGGACGTCTCCGCTGACCCCATGACGGAGGCGGCGGCGACCCGTTCAAGGGAGAGGGGAGGCCTGAAGAAAGAGGGGCAAGCAGAGACTCAGACAAATCACGAAGAAAGAATAAAACTTTGAAGACAGAATACTTACGCGGAGACCAACGGCGGCTTCTTCACTTCCTTACGAAAGCGGATGGCCTTCGCGGCTGCCTCGTCCTGCCGGGTCGCCACAGCCGAGCCCTTGGGCTTCTTCGGCCGACTGCCGAACAAGGTCGGCACGGCCCTGCGCTTCTTCCCGCCGCTTGGAGCGCCCGGCGTGGCAGAAGAGCCCGCGCCAGGCTGGCTGGCTCCTGGCCGATGGCGAGGGGCGACTTCTCCCTCGGTGCTGTCTTCAGGCCAGTCGGCGAAGGTAGCCGAAGGCCTGAAGTCGCCTGCAGTCCCTCCTCCTCCCTCGGCGTCGTCTTCCAGAGCCTCCACCCCCATATCGGGGTCGTCGACGTCGCTCTCCGCCCGGTCGGCGAGGAACTCACGGGCCGGCCCCAAGGTGTCGGCTGGTGGGTGGAGAAGGGGATTCTAACCAAAGACGACTGGTCAAAACCAAACTCGGCAAGTAGAAGACAATCTGAAAGAAAGAAAGGAAAGGCAACTCACCACGGGCGGGGGGTTGGCGCGGGAGTACGGCTCCTTGCCGAATCGCCAGTCCTCCAGGAGCCTGTTGTCTGAAAGGTAGTTCACCATGAAGGCCACCTCTTCGTGAGGCATGTCCTTGGTGCACATCCGACTCGGGTCGCGGTGCCCGCTCATCTGGCATATCATGTGAGGGCGGCCTTGGAGCGGGAGAACTCGGCGCGAGACGAAGGTGGCCAGAAGGTCCGGACCAGTCAGACCCTCCGACTGCGTCAGCACTTGGAGTCGCGTGATGGAGCCGGCTCCCGCAGGCGTCAGCGACCTGGCCTGGTACGACCAGTTGGGCAGTCTCCTAGCCGGCGGGCCGGCTTCGAAAGCCGGCAGATTGACCCAGTTGCCCCTTGTGGCAACATTCCTGACGTAGAAGTAGGATCTCTGCCACATCTTCACCGACTTTATCAGCGAGATGGAAGGGAAGGGGTTGTCCGCTCCTGACCTTCGCACGGCGATGAAGGCGCCGCATTGAGCCGGCATGCCCGCGGCCTGGGTGCCGAGCTTGGAGAAGAAGAACTCCCCCCAGAGCTCGAGGGTGGGGAGGACTCCGAGGAAGCCCTCGCACAAGGCCATGAAGGCGGACAGCAGCACCACCGTGTTGGGGGTGAGGTGGTGCGGCTGGAGGCCGTAGAACTCCAAGAAAGACCGAAAAAAGCTGCTCGCCGGTAGCCCCAGCCCACGCAGGCAGTGCGAGCGGAAGATGACCCTCTCGCCCTCCTGCAGGGCAGGGGAAATCTCCCCCTCCAGCGCGAGACGCACCTACACGCGATCCTCGCCGGGAAGCCAACGGGTCCGGCGGAGGAACTCAATATGGTCTTCATGGACCTCGGAACCATCCCAGGTGCCGGAACGCACGGGGGGAGGCGCGGCAGCGGAGGAAGAACTCATCACGAGCTATCACCGCGGCGTTCACCGGAGCTTGGGCGTGCGGCGGAGCGAGGAGGAGAGCGAGAAGCAGCAAGGAGGAGGAGAGCGAGGAGCATCCAGGAGGAAGAGAGCGAGGGGTAGTGGGAAGGAGGGGCGCGCGTGCCCCCCTCTTCCCCCTACTTATAGCCCCATGGGCTGCGAAGCCGAGGGGGCGGACGTGGGCATTTACTGCGCCCACAACCCCATGCCTCCACGATCCACGTAAAGTTACTGCGCGCCGTAACTCCACGGGAATCCCAACTGTCCACCGGGGCCGCAGCGGATCCACTCAGGGGCCGAGGCGCGGTAGTGGCGGGCCCCGCTTGTGGGCCTGTCCTGTCGCGGGCGTGAGTTGGCAGGATGGCCTAGCCACGTGCCCCCGCATGACAGGCCAAGAACGGGCGGCTGCCTGGAGCATTCGCTAGCACGCCACTTAAAATCCTGTCGCGTCGTTCGAAATACCGAGCAAGTCGAAATTGAGTGAAGTCTGAGTTGAGCAAGTCCGACTCCTTCTAGACAGCCCGGCAGAAGTCAATCAAGACCATGTGTTGAGCACCCGGAAAGAGAAACTGCTGAGGCTTCTCGGCCGATCGTCCGTGGCGCCTCACCAGCTTCGGGGACTACTGTCGGAGTAATGGGCCACGGGTAGGCCAACCCGAGTCCCTTAACCTTTCAAGACATCGGGGCAGGCTGCGCCCCTTAAGACCCAGGGCGAAGAGCCGTCTCCTGAGGAGTCCACGGCGGGGCGGCCGACTGCCCGCTCACGGCCGAGTCCCAGGGACGACTTCCAGAGAAGCCGCCTTTGGGGAATTGGCCGGAGACTGCGACGAACCATGACCCCATCGAGGGGGACGGGGCAGAGGCGTGGCTACAGTGAAGCCGACTCCGCCCCTTACCAAGGGCAGGCATGGCCATAGCACGCCGTACCCGGGAAGATCTCCGTGCGGCGTGGCACTGTTGCCCTGCCGGCCCTGACATCAGCACCACAGTACCAAGTACTGCGCCCACGACAGCTTGTCTGTACGGCCCGGAGGCAGCGGGGCCCACCAGTCAGCAAGACCTCGGGAGACGGCGGGAGAACCGCCAGTCGGACCCGTCGGGAGTCGGCCCGGGGGAGTCGGCAGAGCCCTCCCCCGGGGCCCACGCGCCATTAATCAAGATGAGATGGGGAGTGGCCACAGTGATCGCCCGCCAGGCAGCGGGGCTGTTGCCACGACCCCATGACCAAGCCTACATCATCAGAAGCACGGCTACAGTAATCAGCGGCCGGCAAGACCCGCCCGCGGCGGACGCGGCCTGTCGGCTCCGTACCAGACCAGTCGGCGGGGCCCACCAGTCGGCGGAGAAGTCGGAGGTCAGAGACGCTGACGGCTGGGCCCGCGCCCAGTCAAATTACCATTGTACCCCTGGGGGGTAGGCCTATATAAACCCCCCAGGGCACCCATGCAAAGGGTTGGATCCCAGTAGTTCTATACCATACCAGATAGAAGGAGAGAGCTAGTCTTGCCTTCTCCTACCACCAGACACAGCTCAAGGAGCAACCCTGTAAACACTTGACCATAGTGATCATGCGGAGACCCCGCAGAGCAGCAGTAGGGGTATTATCTCCCCGGAGAGCGCCGAAGCTGGGTAAGATCCACCGGCGTGCATGTCTTCGCCTCATCCCGTTTCCAGGCACCAGCGACGTTCTACTCGCCCCCACCATGATAAGCCATCCGTTGGCATATGTCGCACCAAACCCCTGACAACCTCCAAGGCGTGCCCCGCTGACCATGGCCGGCTACCGTGCCTTCACCCCCGAGCTGTGCAGCGTCGCCTGGTTGGGCAAGTTCAAGCCAGATCTGCCTCCTCGCTACAACGGCACCCCCGACCCCGTGGAGTTCCTGCAGCTCTACGAGCTAAGCATAGAGGCGGCCAACAGCGACGAGAAATTCATGGCGACCTGGTATCCCATGGCTCTCAAGGATGGCGCACGCTCGTGGCTCCTGAACCTGCCTCCAGGCTCCTTCTCTTCCTGTAACGAGATGTGCGACCGCTTCGTCGCCAACTTCCAGGGCACTCGCGACTGCCCACCGGCCGTGGGTGACCTGCGCCGCGTCAAGCAACAACCAGGGGAAACCCTCTAGAAGTACATCCAGCGCTTCAACAACGTTCGTCGCAAGATCCCCAAGGTGACAGACGAGGCCATCATCTCTTCGTTCTCTGATGGCGTCCGCGACGTCAAGATGAAGGAGGAGCTCGCTATCCACGAGGATCTGTGCACATCCATGGAGCTATTCAACCTGGCGACCAAGTGCGCAAGGGCTGAGGAAGGGCGCCTTTCCCTTCTCGAGCTCCCAGCTACCAACCTAGAGGAGAAGAAAGCGAAGGCCAAGGACGTGAAGTGCAAGGGAGCGACCGTACTCGCGGCAGAGCCGGACACGAAGCGCGACAGGGACCAGCCTGAGTCATCCAAGAGTAGCCGACCGTTCTGCGCCTTCCACAACGTGCACAGCCACAACATGAACGATTGTCAAGAGCTCGGCGCCATTCGCGACAAAGTGCAAGGGAGCGGCCGTACTCGTGGCAGAACCAGGGCTACGGCCGAGGAGGAGGACATGGTGGCGGACGCTGGGACGACCGTGGCCCGCGCCAGGAGTGGCGCGACCGGCCTCATGAGGACCGCTGGCAGCATCAGCCTCGCGAGGGCGCCTAGAGGGACCAGCCTCGTGAGGCTCGTCCTCAAGGCAACGCTGGCCTTCCTCCGCTACCGCCACCACCCAGAAGGAATGACGACCACCATCAAGACCAGGGGGCTGGGGGCTTCCAGGAGCCACACGCTATCGCCAGCATCTTGGGCGGAGCTCAAGCCCCAGCCTCGCAGCGTATCTTCAAACAATTTTCCCTTGAAGTGAATGCAGTTCTCCCCAAGCTCGAGGCCACACGCCTGCTCAGATGATCCAGGTGTCCCATCACGTTCAGTTCGGCAGATCAGCTCAAGTGCGTGGCTACTGCAGGCGTCCTCCCAATGCTCTATTCACCAGTCATCAGCAACGTGCAAGTTACTAAGACCCTCATTGACAGCGGTGTAGGCTCAATGTCCTGTCCGTCGACACGTTCGACAACCTCCAAGTGCCATATGACCAGCTTCAGCCTACCAAGCCTTTCTCAGGAGTAACCGATGGCTCTACTACCCCAATCGGGCAGGTCCGCCTCCCTGTTATCTTCGGAGAACGCAACAACTACCGCACCGAACTCATCGAATTCGACGTCGCCTACATCCACCTGCCATACAATGCCATCCTCGGGTATCCAGCCCTGGCCAAGTACATGGCGGTGACCCATCATGGCTACAATGTCCTCAAGATGCCGGGAAGCGGCGGAATCATCATAGTCCCATGCGAAGAAAGAGACGCGGTGTGCTCCCTCGAGCATGCCTTCCAAGCTGCAGCAATCGACGATCCCGACAATCAGGCCGAGCAACCTCTTGAGGCCACCCCCAAGAACAAGAAGCATCTGCGCCTCGCAGGGCCTCAGGCAAGCGGCGCCTCATCAGGATCGGCGATCGCACCTGGGGCGCCACCATCCATCTCATAGGAAAGCACGCCCAGCGCCCCTCTCGGGAAGGGCTCAAGGGCTCTCTTCTAGAGAGCCTAAGACTTTGCCAACATCACGAGGGAGGCGCTTGGGCACCACTTGGAGGCGTGCTTCGCGGCACGTTTCTATTAGGAGAACACATGTCAAGGAGTGCCCACCGCTCAGGAGTTCATCACCAAGACCGCTCAGGAACTGCAAGACGCAAGGGCCATGCGCGGCGGCCGCCGCTCACCAGGTGCAGCCCCCCATCCAGGCGAGGATGTCGGGCTGTGCGTCTGCATCGACGTTCCAGGGCTCAATCGGGCCACCACTCAGGATCTTCTCTGGCCTTCGCGCGTGGGACGCTGCGAGGGCCCACCTCACAACTAAGTTCGCATGCCCTTTGGCCTGGCAAGTGTGGCGGCCACCTATCAATGCAACCTGCGGAGCATCCTGGCGGCTCAGGAGGCCAGGCACCATGCTGTATTGACGGAGATGAAGACGGTCCTCAAGGAACCTCCGGGACCCCAGAGCCTCCCGAGGCTCAGGGCCCTAGTGGCTCATGAGGGGCAGCCCCTTCGCCGCACGCCTTCAGCTACCCCAACTCTCCTTCATCAACAGAACCGGAGACATTTTCCAAAAGTTCATTCAGCTGGGAGCACCCCCAGGGCTGCATCAATCTCAACCCACGTGGGTCCGTCCCTATGGCGTGTATCCTTCCTTTTATGAATTTAGCTTACCCTGTTGGGGCGCCCCTCAGGCTGCATCATCCCAAGCCGCTCGGGCTGGACCCAGTGGCATGCATATTCCCTGCATTTACCTGAGCTAGGTTGCTTTCCTTGCCTAATCTATCTATGACTATCACTTGCTTGATAGTCACCCACCATGGGAGCCGCGCGCCGGCCATCTTTCCTCAGGACCCTTCGCGTTGTCTAACCATCTCGCAGAACCAAGACAGTAAACAAACACGAAGAGTAGGCGCAAGACAGTAAACAAACCCTTTCCGCTCAATATTTGGGGAGAGGACCATAGCCTCTATAAATAGGATTAGCCACCACAGTAGGAGGCAACTCGTCTTGAATCCACCCGAACAACAACTAGTTCCCCAAGCACAAGAACACCTCAACCTCAGGGGGCTGTTCTTCCACTTGTACTGTTCATCCTCAGCCCAAGAGGCAATCACCACCACCACACTAGAGTAGGGTATTACACCACAACGGTGGCCCGAACCAGTATAATTCTTGTGTCCTTTGTGTTGTGAGTTCGTCGAGTTAGTTCGTGAGATCTTAGCTAAGTTAGGACGCGGATCGATAGGGGGGAGATCTTCGCGCGCACCCCAGTGTTCGAACCTTAAGGGTTTTGCTGGAACCCATGATCCAACAGCCTCAAGGAAATTGCGCCACTACTTCCAAGCCCATGAGACCACGATAGTCACTCGCTTCCCGTTCAAAGAATACTCCGAAACCCTGAGGCTACCGGCAGAATAGTTGAGTGGGCTTCGGAGTTATCTAGTTTTGGCCTGAAGTTTGAGAGCACCTCTACAATTCAGAGCAGGGCATTCACAGAGTTTATTGCGGAATGGACACCAACCCCCGATGAGGAAATACCGGAAACAGTTATCCCCGGCAAGGAAGCACCCATGAATGGATCATGTATGTCGATGGTGCCTTTTCCCTGCAAGGTGCATGAGCTGGCGTGCTTCTCGTGGCCACCTTCGAGGAGCACTTGAAGTATGTCGTCCAGATGGACTTTGCCCGGGAAGAGGTGACCAACAATATATCACAAGATTGCCACAGAATTGGGAATCAAGAAGCTGATCTTTCGAGGAGATTAACAACTTGTGGTTAGAAAAGTCAACTAGGATTACCAAAGTCCATTGATGGAGGCATATGTTGAGGAAGTGAGAAGATTGGAGGAGCGCTTTGATGGATTGCAAACAGAGCACGTACCACATGTAGAAAACAGCATAGCTGATCATCTGTCATAGTGTGCTGCGTAGAACCTACCTATGGAACCAAGAACTTTTGTTCTCTATCTTACTCAGCCCTCCGTATCCCCAGCAACGATGGCATGGAAAAGGAGAAGGATGGGCTCCGATAAGCCTCTCCCGATAGAGCCCCCCGGGGCTTCTAGTAGAGACCCTACCGGAAACAACTCCCCATCACTTGCCGGACCGCACCCTGCAGCCGGGTCTATGGTCCCCGTGAATGAGGAATGTGCCCCCGCAGTTGAGGAGGTGCCTCTAGTCCTTGTTGTCGAGCCCCAGGCTCCAACTTGGGCAAGGAACATAGTCCACTTTCTCCAAACCGGAGAACTTCCCGATGACCAAGATGAGGCTGAAAGAGTAGCCCGGAGGGCGAGTATGTATCAGTTTGTCGATGACACTCTGTACAGAAGGAGGCCCAACGGTGTGAAATTGAACTGCATCTTCTGGGAAGAAGCAAAGGAACTGCTGGCTGAGATACACAAAGCCATGTGCGGTTCCCACATTGGATCAATGGCATTAGTTGGGAAAGCATTCGGGCAAGTATTTTATTGGCCCACAACCCTCCAAGATGCGGTTGAGCTAGTCACCAAGTGTGAAGCCTGCCAGTTCCATCCCAAAAGCATCCACCTGCCTACACAAGCTCTTAAGAGAATCCGTTTGTCATGGTCGTGTTCGGTCTGGGGGCTCGATATCCTCGGCTGTTTCGCCCGAGCTACCAGGGGCTTTGAATTCTTGTTCGTTGATATCGACAAGTTGATAAAGTGGCCGGAAGTAGCTGGCATGAGAAACGTGACTGCTCAGTCAGCTATCAAGTTCTTAAAGGAATTGGTGTGCCACTTTGGAGTCCCATCAAGGATTATTGCCGACAACGACGCCTAGTTCATGAGCCGCGCCTTCATGCAATATGTTCGTGCCCTTGGAAGCAAGATCCGATTTTCCTCTATCGCACATCCCAGAAGCAATGGACAAGCTGAGAGGGCGAACGCTGAAGTGGTGCGGGGACTCAAAACAAGAACCTTTGATACGCTATAGAAGCACGGCAGGCGGTGGATCGACGAGCTGCTGGTAGTTCTCTGGTCCCTTAGAACGACACGAAACCGAGCTATCGGGCAGACTCCCTTCTCCCTAGTCTATGGGGTAGAAGCAGTTATCCCAATGGAACTCATTTATGGGTCCCCTCGAGTGCTTGCCTATGATGAAGTAGCGCGAGATCAACATCAGCGTGATGACACTGTGCTACTCGAGGAGAACCGTCTCCGAGGTACTATGCATGCTGCATGCTATCAGCAAGCCCTGCGTTGGTATCGCAGCCGTAGGGTTCATGCCCGGTGTTTTGAGGAAGGCGAACTTGTCCTTAGGCGCGTTCAGTCCGCCAAGGGTACAAACAAGTTGACGCCGAAGTGGGAAAGCCATTACCGGGTAGTTCCAGTCACCAGACCTGGCGCAGTCTGTCTAGAGATCGGAGATGGCATTCAATTGCAAAACTCAAGGAATATTGAGCATCTCCGCAAGTTCTACCCATAAGGCGCGGCTGTCGGGCCCTGCTCGGAGCCACCCTTTTGTACATGCCTTGCCTTAGTTGCATGTAACCCCTTGTACAAAGCCAGGCGCAGGCCCTGAGCAATAGAGAAATAAACAAAGCGCTGGGGCCCCCCGACAAGTTGCATGCATGCATTAATGCATGAGCATTTCAAGAGCATTGCATAAGCATTTCATGAGAATTTGCATATGCATATAGATAAGGTCACATCTTGCATCATTCCCATCTGTACAAGGCTGCAGGACATGTTGTGAGCTCAGCCTCTACCGGGAGTCGGGAAGATGAACCAGCACTACGGTCTCCAGCAAGCCAAACATATAAGTTCTACCTCTTGTCCATAACTCTTTTGTAAGCTGAAACTTGTGCATAGGAAAACCTCTCCGCTCTTTGAAACTTAGGTGCTTCCATCCTTAGACTCGAATGTTGCTTCGGCCAGGATGGTCACAGTGGCCTTTGGTGAAAAGAGATTGGTGGGGGGCAGGCCCCTTTATTTATGCCCGCTAGGCTCAGTCCTCCGGCAACAAAATAAAAGGGTACCAGTAGGATAGCCTGCCAGGGAAAACTCGTTTATTTAAATAAAGAGGCATTCCACCTCTGCGTGGACATATACATGCACAAATTCCCTGCAAGGTTCATCTTTTTCATTAATATGCTGATTATACAAGTACAAACTTTACAGAACATAGACATGGACTCGAGAGATTACATTATTTGAACTAAAATTTGGCTAGTGCCTATAGGTTTAATATTAAAAAAAAGATAAGTGCCACGTAATCTCCTCTTTTCATTTTCCCTCCACCAGGTATTGTGGTGGGAAGAGAAGAGGACGAAAGGGACACCCAAGCAAGAGCCCATCCTGGACCCGCCACGACCTGCCGGGCGCAGCCTAACAAGATGAGGAGTGGTGAGGCTACGAAGGAGGGGCACAGAAAGCAGAGCGGTGGTCCCCAGGTCACCACCTCTAGGGCCAGCAAGAAGCCCTAGATTGGGCACCGATGGAGTCATCCACCAAAGCTCAGCCGGAAGACTGCTGGAGGAGAGACGAAGGCGCCAAGAGAAGGTCCCCCTGGCTATCACCCAAAGAGACTAGTGATGATGGTGCCGGGGGGGATGGAAAGGGCGGAAAGACGAGGCAGTAGGCCGCCGGTCGGAGGCGAAGGCATCCACGCCATCGTACTTGGACCTGATGCCCTTCCCCCCGCCTTCTTCATTTTCCCTCATTTTCTCTCCATCACCGCTACTCCCGAGAAGCGCCAAGACTCCAGTCCGGCACCTTCCCTGGAGAGACGGCGAGCAACCTCGACGGCCAGGGGGCTCGGGGCGTGACACTCCCCACCTCAGCGGGCAGTAAGGCGCGCCTCTCGTCAACATCAGCCCCAAGGCATCCAGGAGGGGCAATGCTGGGATTACCAACGATCCCCAGCCCTGCCTCCCAGGCGAGCATCGAAGACACCGGGAACCTGATTACCGAACCAACGAGCGGCAGCATCCCGAGGCCGGATGCCGCTCTACTCGATGGGAAACCAGTCATGGTGGAAGGAGCAAGCATTTCCCCACAATGGGGAAGCTTAATATCCCCCATGCCACGAGCGGTTTGTCCGTTGCGTCTTCTCCGGGCTTGGACCAGGCTCACTCCCCAAGCATCAGCACAAGCATTTGATGTCACCAACCTTAGGATGAAGCCCGGGGCCTGACCCCAGGCTTTTCCCTTCAACATAATGAGCAGGAGGCAGAAGATGGAGGAGAAGGAGTGCAGAGATGGATGACTGCACTCTCCCCTCGCCCTCCCTTTTATAGGCGAGCCAAGGGGGGAGCCGCTCCCTCAACAAGCGACCGCCGCCCTCCTCCACCAACTCTTGAAGACCGGGTCCCCATCTAGATGCTCTCCCGCACCACGCGCTTCCGTTACCTACCCCGCGCGATGCATGCCACATACGTGGCTGAGGATATGGGTGTGGTGGGAAGAGTAAATTGGCAGTTTCCACCCCATGTGTTAAAGACATTCACGGGCCATTACAAGAGTGGCCCGACCACGATTGGCTTTACACGACGCGCGGGGAAATTGGAAACTGGCCCGGACTCAAGATTAATGAAGAAGCAAAGAAGACCTCAAGAGGACTGCCTCTTCCGCACCTCTGCCTATGTACTTATTAGGACCTACCCTAATGATACTCGACAGCATGTTCGGGGCAGGCCCGGGGGCTTCTGTCGGTGCAACGAATCCTGGGTACGTTGCCCAGACTGTGCACAGGCATGGGAGCAAGTTTACAGCACCAAGTTCAGGCCAAAGTACAAGAAATCAAGATTCTCAGAAGGCCAACATGCAAAACAAGAGGACCAAGACCAAGCCAGAGAAGTAAGAAACCACCAGGAGAAAGGCCTCCCTTGCTGGGCAGGCGAGCCCGGCAAGGACGGGGTTACCCCCGGAAGAAGACCTCCAAGACCCCCCCCCCCGGGAAGGCCTGCCAGACACACGGAGATGCAGCCACCTCACTAAACCACTTCATCACGACGCATGTCGTCAATCAGTGCGGTGTCAAGCTGCAAAGTGACTAAGTGGAAGCCATCTACCACACGGCGGCCTCTTTCTACAGGAAATACCCACAAACGACACATGTCCTACGACGTGTCAAGCGAGCAGGCCTGAAGCTGGCGAAACAGCCCGCAAGGCTTGCCGGGCAAGCGACAATGTGACGTTGAGAGGCGCATTTAATGTGCTCTGTCAGCCTGTAGAGTTAGGTATGATAGCACTGTTTTCTATCTTATCAGTGCATAATGACTGATTTTCCACTCTGGTGACCCCTTAACCTTTAAAAGGAGGCCTGAGGCAACCTTAGAAAGGGTTGGACACCCGATTAGCAAATCCACCCCTCATACTTCATATGCACGTAGCCGTTTAGCCCTGAGGCAACCCTGCTGAGCCAATGGGCTATGACCACCACCATTTTTCCACCATCAATCCACCAAAGCAGGAGTAGGGTTTTACGCCTCACGGCGGCCCAAACCTGGGTAAAAACTGCATGTGTGATCCCTGCCATGCTACCGCACGCTACTCTGCTCTTTGTGCAACGTGCCATCCCCTCGCCGAACCAGCAAGGGACTTTGGTACCATAGGTGGCCGTGGTTTCCCGCGACACAAATAGGTTGAGAGGCGGCCAGCTAGAGAGCAAAAACCGCCATGAACATGCATTATGCATAATTAACATTGGATACTAGTATGAGTAGGATATGAGCACCATGAACATGAATATCATAGAGGCTATGTTGATTTGATTTAACTACATGCATGAACATGTACCAAGTCAAGCCACTCGAAACTTTCAGAGGAGGATACCATATCATCATACTACATCACAATCATTTTAATGCAATGTTGACATCCAAGATAAATCATTATCCACTCCTAGATACTTAAGCATGGCATGAGAAAGTATAATCTCTAATTGTCCTTGCAAACATGTTTGATCATAATAGGCTGAATCATGGATACTAGGTTAAACATATTTACAAAAATAGAACAAGTGGAGTTCATACTCGTATCTCTCTGCCACAGCTAGTTCATCAAATATCGTCATTATAGCCTTTCACTTGCACGACCGAATGATATGAAAATAATAATAGTGCAAAAGTGCCGTGGACTAAGCTGGAATCTGCAAACATTTTTTTCAAAAGGAGAAGACAAAGAAATTTGGGCTCTTTGTTAGATCAACAATAATGCATATGAGAGCCACTCAACATTTTCATCGTGGTCTTCTCCTTGGTATGACTCAATACACAGAAAAGAATTTCACAGAAACACACTGAAATATTTTTGGAGTTTTTAGTTTTTCTTAGAGAAAGCAAACTAAAGAAAGAAAAAAACGAGAAAATCTATTTACACGGGAAAGCTCCCAACAAGTAAAAGAAGAATCGAGAAATCTTTTTGGGTTTTATTTTTATACTACAACTAATTAAAGTAGAAAGAAAAATTGAAAAGATACAAGAGATATTTTTGGGTTTTTTCAAAGTTTTTCAAACACACAAGAAGAAAGCGACAAAATAATTCTAGCATGGATAATACAATGAAAAAGTGTGAACACCGACAACTGGAATGAAATGTGTTAGCATGAATGTAGTGTCGGTGGAAATATATACTCCCCCAAGCTTAGGCTTGTGGCCTAACTTGGTAATCACCACTCGTAGTAGCCATCCAGTCCCACATTGAAGTGTTGGGGAGCGGGCACCTGAGCGTCCCACTCCTGAGGCTCCTCCTCTGTAGTTGCCTGGGCATTCCTATAGACAATGATGTCATCTGGCATGATCATGTATCCGCCCATGGCAATGCAATCAAACAATGCAGGTGCAAGCAACGGAATAATATCACGGGTATTATCAGTGAAAACTAGGTTGTATGGAATATGAATAGTAGTGTTCTGGCCATCAATAAATTGATGAGTTGCCACAGCCTAGCGATCTAAAGAAATCTTAGGTAAACGACAATCATGCTGGCAAATGTGAATGTTAAAGTGACTCGCTAAACGAGTGGCATAAATACCGCCATGGATTTTACCCTTGGCCCTATTATGGTGTAGACAAGGTGCAATAATAACTCATAGGCTATAAGTGTTATCACTGTATGGTGCATGACGCAAGTCAACGAAATCGGGGGCACTAAGTGCACCGAACTTCTCTTTAGCAAGTAAACACTTCGTAATGAATAGAACAAAATAATGCAGAGAAGGAAACTGCAAGCTAGTGGCAGCGACAGTCGATACCCCTCTCATCTCCCACTGACAGAGTGCGATAAAAGTCCTCAAACTCTGCAGGTCTAGGCTCTCTTATTTCCCCATCAGAAGGGATCAAGCATATAGCACAAAATTCAGTAAGTGGTATCTGATGGGTTTCAACATATAAATTAAACTGCACCTTAGGGGGATTATTCCTACTCAGAAAATGAAATTTTTCACAAAGGAATTTGTAAGGAAATGGTATTGTTCACACTCAGCTGTGATGAAGTCGGTGAGGCCAACATTAGCAACAAATTGTGCAAACTCTTGACAGATTTTGGCTCCATCCATGAAGGGTTTATGCGGCCATTCGCACAGCCACACTTCCGCCATTCTCTGAGTATGGAGGTCACTATGCGATGATTCCACAATGACTCCCTTGGAGTTCTTCTTGGAAGAAAAATTCCTAAAGAAACTCATCTTATTCCTATAGATAAAATTCTGAAATTTTTAGTCCACAATTTTTTTGTCAAGAAAACTTCAAAAGATTGATAGCAACTACTCGTAAGCATGCATAGAGGCTATATGTCGGATTCGGGGCTCCGCAAACCCAAGATGGATTCGAACTCTAGGTGCGTGCGAAGAACTCAACCTCCTCAGTCTACCTACTCATCGATCTCGCGGCCTAGCTCGATGAACTGGAAGGAAATGGAAAAAGGCAGTTTACCAAGGTTCGGGCCACCTTACGGTGTAATACCCTATTCCTGCTTTGTGGTGGATTGGCCCCAAGGTGGGCTGAGGATGAACTAGTACAGTGGGGAACAACCTTAGGAGGTGTGTTCTTGTGCTAGTGACGGAGAGGATGGTCTGAATGATCCATCTAGCCGATCGATCCCCCTCTACGGTGGTGGCTAGGCCATATTTATAGTGGCCTTGGTCCTCTTCCCCCAAAATGAAGGCGGGAAGGGATCCCACAACGGCCAATTTCGAAGGGAGACAACTAGCACATCTTATCCTGACGAAAGGTGGTCTTTTCCTGCAAAGTCTCTGGTCGTGACACCGTGGTGGGCTCGGCGATGACCTTCGTCCTGCAGTCCTGGCGGTCTTGGTCTTGTTGCATAGGAATGGAAACCTTTGGTTCATGCCTCGAGACTTCGCGCCTGCACTTGCCTCTTTAACACCAAAGAGAAACCTGTTGTATTGCGCCCGCTGGCGCCCGCCTAGCCTTAGTCGTCATGGCTTGCATCATCCGAACCTCACGAGGTGACGGCTTGCATAGAAGTCTCCGCTCCTCAGGAGCTAGCCTAAGGAGGCTGCTCCATCTGGAGGTCTTGGTGTCGTCCGCCTCGCGAGGCTTGGCCCCTCGCGAGGATCTTGTGTTGTTGATGCTGAAGGTGGGCCATACCGGGCCGTTGATGGTGCCACACCATGGGCTGCAGGCAGGCAAGCCTGGGTACCCCCATTCCCAGAACGCTGACAGTAGCCCCCGGGCCCAAGGCGTGCTCACACTTGGCTTCAGGCGAAGCCAAGGGGCAAGGGCGGAGCGCCGTGTGCCCCAACCGCCTACGGCCTCGGTCGACAGATGGCACTTGATGGGACGTGTGATGTCTACTACACAACCTTCTTCTAGTAGACGTTGTTGGGCCTCCAAGTGCAGACATTTGTAGGATAGCAACAAATTTCCCTCAAGTGGATGACCTAAGGTTTATCAATCCGTGGGAGGCGTAGGATGAAGATGGTCTGTCTCAAACAACCCTACAACCAAATAACAAAGAGTCTCTTGTGTCCCCAACACACCCAATACTATGGTAAATTGTATATGTGCACTAGTTAGGCGAAGAGATGGTGATACAAGTCTAATATGGATGGTAGATATAGGTTTTTGTAATCTGAAAATATAAAAACAGCAAGGTAACTAATGATAAAAGTGAGCGAAAACGGTATTGCAATGCTAGGAAACAAGGCCTAGGGTTCATACTTTCACTAGTGCAAGTTCTGTCAATAATAATAACATAACTGGATCGTATAACTATCCCTCAACATGCAACAAAGACTCACTCCAACGTCACTAATAGCGGAGAACAAACGAAGAGATTATTGTAGGGTACGAAACCACCTCAAAGTTATTCTTTCTGATCGATCTATTCAAGAGTCCGTAGTAAAATAACATGAAGCTATTCTTTCCGTTCAATCTATCCTAGAGTTCGTACTAGAATAACACCTTAAGACACAAATGAACCAAAACCATAATGTCACCTAGATACTCCAATGTCACCTCATGTATCCGTGGGTATGATTATACAATATGCATCACACAATTTCAGATTCATCTATTCAACCAACACAAAGAGCTTCAAAGAGTGTCCCAAAGTTTCTACCGGAGAGTCAAGACGAAAACGTGTGCCAACCCCTATGCATAAGTTCACGAGGTCACAGAACTCGCAAGTTGATCACCAAAACATACATCAAGTGGATCACGTGATATCCCATTGTCACCACAGATAAGCACATGCAAGACATACATCAAGTGTTCTCAAATCCTTAAAGACTCAATCCGATAAGATAACTTCAAAGGGAAAACTCAATTCATCACAAGAGAGTAGAGGGGGAGAAACATCATAAGATTCAACTATAATAGCAAAGCTCGCGATACATCAAGATCTTGCCAAATCAACAACACGAGAGAGAGAGATCAAACACATAGCTACCGGTACATACCCTCAGCCCCGAGGGTGAACTACTCCCTCCTCGTCATGGAGAGTGCCGGAATGATGAAGATGGCCACCGGAGAGGGATTCCCCCCTCCAGCAGGGTGCCGGAATGGGTCTAGATTGGTTTTCGGTGGCTACGGAGGCTTGCGGAGGTGGAACTCCCGATCTAAGTTTGGGTATATATAAGAAGTGTTGCAGTCGGGAAAAAGTCAGGGGGTCCCCGAGGTGGCCACGAGATAGGGGGCGCGCCCAGGGGGTAGGGCGCGCTCCCACCCTTGTGGTGGTCTCGGGACTCTTCTAGCCCATCTCCTATACTCCGTAGGCTTCTTCTGGTCCAAAAATGATCTCCATGGAATTTCAGGTCAATTGCACTCTATTTGATTTTCCTTTTCTGCGATACTCAAAAGCAAGGAAAAACAGAAACTGACACTGGGCTCTAGGTTAATAGGTTAGTCCCAAAAATCATATAAAATAACATATAAATGCATATCAAAACATCCAAGGTTGATAATATAATAGCATGGAACAATAAAAAATTATAGATACGTTGGAGACGTATCAACGAGCGCGTTTCCGCTTCCCCACGCAGCTTGAGCAACCATCCTGGGCTGAGAAAAAGGCTAGCGCATGCCACTGAGCATTCATTGCCTTCCCTTCATCTTGCTCCAGATCCCCTTCTCTCCCCGCTCAAAGCGTCTCCAGATCTGCCAACCTCTCCCTCACATGCCACCGATGTTGGAGTTTGGGTTCCAGCAAACCCTTGAGGTTCGAACACTGGGGTGCGCACGAAGGTATCTCTCCCTCTAGCTCAAAATATCGCAAAGATCTCAAAGCCTAGCTCGCCGAACCCGAGGAACAAAGGACACAAGAGTTTATACTTCTTTGAGCCACCGTTGCGGTGTAATACCCTACTCCACACTACTAGGAAAAGGCTACTAGCAACGCGGGTAAAATGACTACTAGCAGCGCTGGTACCCGCGCTACAACTAATAGTTAGTAGTAGCGCGGGTGAAACCCACCCTACTAGTAACATTTTAGTAGTAGCGCGGGTGCAACCCGCGCTATTAGTAACGAAATAGTAGTAGCGCCTCAGGTTTTTTCCCACGCTACTACTAACGAAGTAGTAGTAGTGCGTCTGGTGTTGTCCCACGCTACTACTAACTAATTAGGAAGTAAAAAATAAAATCCACCAATTCCATTCTATGCATACAATTCCAAATAAAACAAACACATATTTGCAATAAACCAGCAGCATTACACATCATTACTAATCCAAGATTTATAATAAACCAGCAGTATTAGAGCACATCCTGTAAGAGCATACATATTGTCGTGGCTTTTCATGCCTTCAATTAAAACACCTACACTTCTTGAAGTCACTTACTCCCAGCTAGTGCAAACACAGTTACAAGCAAACTATAATGCATAAAAACACCAAACAGTGGCATCCTATCTCTCCAAATGATCCGCTCCCTCTGCATCCTTGCAACCATCTTCATGATAAGCAAATCCACAGGCAAAAGTCAACTTAGTATGTACTCCCTCTGTCAACTATCCAGAGTAGATTTTATCCATTTCCCTGGCCATGTTCAAGAAACACTAAATCAACTATCCAGAGTAGATTTTATTCCTTGTGACAAATGAACTAGTTTGCAAACAAAAATAGAACTCCGTTACTAAATATTGACTTAATGTGGAAGAAGATAAATTCTGGTACCTTTATAAAAATCTCCCTACTAATGTAGTAGCACATGAAGTAACAATCATAGGTATATCAACATCATGGTTACAAAAGCTTTTGTGCAAAACTATACAGCAGTAGAAGTTAGAGACGTGAACCATCAGTTTCTCATAGGAAACAGAAACATATGATATTAGATGAAAGGCAGCAAGCATACTCTTTCTCAAACAAACTTCTCGTCTGTGTACATAACAGTAGCATGGAGTGGGCACTGCTAGTGCATGGTTAGAAAACGCTCTACTGACCATGCTTTCTACCAAGCTAGATATTTACGCAGTATACCACATACTAAGGTTGTGGTTAGCTGATCCGCTGGTTTGCTGTAAAATATTAGGGAAAGAAAGGGCGTAAAGGATGATGAGATGATGGACCTACGTTTCACATTATACCTGATATGAACTGCAGTTACCATAACTTTGCTTGCCACCTCATATATGTTGAAAAAAAAGTCTTGACAGCAAGGAAACTTGGAATGATACTTCCATGGCATGACAAATGAATGACTTCCCTGCACAAATTGTATTGCTAGAATAAGAAAATTAATGCAAGATCCATGATGTGTTCATTACCATTTGTGTCATCCTCTGTATGGTACTTAAGCTAATCCTCTAAGATCATTAATAAAAGAAATCAACATTTTTGTGATTTAAAGTTATTTTTTACATGTGATAGTCCTAGCATTCCAAAAAAATATCAGAAATATTCTGAACATAATCTAACGACAGAGGAAAAAGTAATATACACATGTAATATTCATCTTCACTTATTACATGGGTTCACTAGATGAAAGAAACCAATGTGTTTACGGATAGAGATTATTTAAGTCCATGAAATATCGAATACAAATCAAACTTCTCGAGAAAATTGTTGAATAGAGTGTAGATCTCTATCCTTGTGGTTCAATTAATTGGTTAACCTACATTGTAGAAAGTCACAGTAGGTTTAGCGCATAAGAAGCAACAGATTTCCGTTGGCAATTACTTGTAGGTTAAACCAAAACTTATCAAATATTACGTCTTTGACATGGCAAGTTATTATTATTAAGCATACTGAATTCACTACCGACAAAGGCTGGATGCTTAAAAATATGTAACCTAAACATTTATAAATTCCTTGTCCTTCTTGTACCAGAGGGCTAAACTCAGCAACCTCAAAGATGCTAGACCATGCTGCCAATACTCAATTAACTTCGACAACACATGGTAACAAAGAATCTAATAAGACTTGTGAAATCTCTATCGCCCTGTCCATAAGAACTAATCATTCCTAATTACATGTGGACTTATGGGCCATATTTCATGAACTTGTGATTCTACATTAAGAGATTAACTTGTTTGCGAAGTGGAAAACAGTGATAAAATAGGACATCCCAATTTCAATATTCTGATATGGAACTCTAAAGTTTTAGAGGAAACAAATTAGCAGCAAAAGCTTGAGAAACACGAATGCTATGATAAATATTCAATATGCAAATATTGTTAATATTCTGAACTACTGGAGCTCTAAGTATGATAGCCAAAGCATGAGAGGAAAATTTGTAAGCTTCTAATCTCCACTATCAATTCCTCATATATACATAAAGGAATAGACCTGAATTTTGTTTAATGAAATAAGAGTATGTTAACTATCAGACTTACCTGCGCAGAGTAGCATCCATCAAAAGGACTGGTAGCTGGAGAGGAACACTCTGGGAGGAACTGCATGCATCATTGTCATAGATGGCATGCCATATATACCTCAAATAGTTATTTTGCATTGCACTGCCACAAATTGGAATCTCATATTTAACAACCCCATCCGTTGTACTGTCAAACTGTTGAAAAGAAAATGAAAGATCAATGGTGCCATTGTAGATGATAACAAAAATTGTGGAACAACAGTGAAAAAATGTATACCTGTCTATCTAGAAGTATAACCACATCCTGCGGCTAATAAGTAAAATTATGCACAATCAACAGAATTTTACTGGATCGGTTAATAAGCAAGTTATATGACTTCTAAGCCATTACTTCATTGCAATGGGAAATACTTGGACATGTCACCTATGAATGCTTCTACAACATGTTAACCTTTATGTTCTTTCTTCTAACATTGCCAGCTATAATATGAAATTCATAATACATTTTTATCAGTTGAAGGAGAAGCCAATAATTTCATAACTAAAGCCATTGGTCGAATGTTTTATGTAAACACCTTAAATCATGTTTTTGATTCTACCGCAAAAGAATTCTAAGCCATAAGTTATAAGATCAGTTCGACTGCACATTGTTAATGACGACAGGATCCAACGAAAATTTCAGGTTTAATGTCGTTAACCCCAGAATCAATTAAACCAAGCTTTCAGTAAATGGGCTAGGTTGCAAGGGAATATGCACAACATCTGCATTCTTATAGCCTAGTGCACACAAGCAACATATTCCAAGCAACTGGATATATACATACACTAACATTAGTGAGCCGCTATACAGGTGGAATCGTAGACATTTCAAGCACCGATACAAGAGCAGAAACATGAAGATATTGACCTTGCGGAGCTCGTCCCAGAGCTTGTAGAACTGCGTGTTGTGGGGCCTGCACGCGTTGTGCGCGATCTTGTGAAGCATGGTGTCGAGCACCTCCTCGTAGGGGATGAAGTCGAGGTCCCGGCCGTCACGCCAGAGCCACAGCTTCACCTCGATGCCTCAGTTGACGTTGAGCCCCAGCAGCCTTGGGTTCTTGGGGATGTTCCCACAATGAAATCGCCCCGGCGCACGGTATAGGTCGGACGGAGAAGCCGATGGGGGGAACGAGGGTTACAGAGGTTAGGGTTTGCTTACGAGAACTCGGAGAGGACCTTGATGCGCCACTTGCAGCGGCGCATGTTGGCTGGACCTTCTTGGCGATGTGGTCGAGGAGCGCGTGGGCCGTCGGCTTCTCGGGCTTCCGCTTGAGTGCCCGGATCTCCCACATCTTGTGCAGGTCGCCCACCTCCATCGCCGCCGTCGGGGACGCCGACCGGGCGGCGCGCGATTTGAAATCGATTTGGGGGTTGGTGGCGAGGCGGGCGGGAGATGAGGGGGCGGACGAGGGGGGCCTCCAGTTATAGTGTTTTCCCTCCTCGCGCTCGCGCTTCCGCATGGGGGACTGGTGCTCCTCCTCGTCCGCGCCCATCGCCGACCGTAGGGAGGAAGGAGGAAAGAGAAGGGGCGGGCAGAGGAGGAAGGGGAAGGGAGGGGGAGGAGGAGGTGGGGTGTTGCGCGTGGCCAGTGCTCGCCGGAACCGGTCAGCGTGGGTGGGGGCGGCAGCGAGGAGATCATGGGGAGAGGAGCCGGGGTGGGGTGGACCGAGGAGATCCTGCGGAGTTCGTGAGAGAGTTTTTTAGGGATGAGAGAGAGAGTGGTGGGGTGGGAGTGGATCGGGCTGGGTGGATGGTGCAGTAGTGGACACGGTTAGTAATATCGTCGGGGTCTTACTTGCGCTCATACCTGGCCAAACGGGCCGGCCCGGCCCGGCCCATCGTAATCGTGCCTAGCCCGGCACGGCCTGCCAGTGCACGATTACTATACGGGCCGTGTCGTGCCGGCCCGCGTGCTGCGCCCCAGGCCCAGGCACCGCCTAGTTAGTAAACGGGCCGGCACGTTGGCCCGTTTAGCACGGTGGGCCGCATATTTTCAACCTATTTTTACATGTTGGGCCATATATAGATGTAGAAAAAAAATAAAAAAAAACTTAATTGGGCCATGCCATGCCGGCCCGCGTGCCCAGCCTCCAATCCCAGGCACGGCTCAGGGCGTGCCGCGTGCCGGGCCCGGCCCATTTAGCCCGTGTTGTGCCTGGCCCAAGGCGGGTCGTGCCGGCGTGCTCAGGGGCCGCCCGAAAAACCCGGCCCATTTGGCCAGCTATACCTGCGCTATAGCTACCTACTTAGTAGTAGCGCGGATTTTTTACCCCTCGCTACTACTATGGCATGTTTCAGGGGTATGATGAAGATCATTTAGTAGTAGCGCGGGTTTATACCCCTCGCTACTACTATCAGCTTAGTAGTAGCACGGGTTTTATACCCCACACTGCTACTAATTAGCAGTAGCGCCCGTTTTTAGACCGCGCTACTAATAAACTTCTGTGTATAAGGTTATCCCTAGTAGTGCCAGTGTGGTGTGGTGGATTGCCTTGTAGGCTGGGGATGAACAAGTACAAAGGAAGAACAGCCTCCTGAGGAGATGTGTTCTTGAGCTCGATGAGCTTGTGTGGTTGGGGATGATCTCAATGATCCGTCCCTTGCTATGGTGGTGTCTAGACCTATTTATAGAGGCCTGGGTCCTCTCCCAAAATATTAGGCGGGAAGGGATCCTACAACGGCCAATTTGAAGGGGGACAACGAGTACAAGTTATCCTGAGAAAAGGTGGTCTTCGCCTGCCAAAGGCTCTCGTGGTGACGCCGTCATGGGCTCCGTGATGACCTCCATCTTGCTGTCCTACTGGTCCTGGTCTCGTTGCACCGATATGAAAACATTTGCTTGACGCCTCGGGACTCCTTGCCTGCGCCTGCCTCTTTAGCACCAAAGAGGAAACTGGCACTCTACGACCGCCTGGCCTTGGTTGTCATGGCTCACATCACGGAAACCTCACGAGGTTCCACTCACCTTGATCTCTCCGCTCGTCGCGAGCCAGCCTAGTAAGGCTGCCCCTTTGGAGGTCTTGCGTCGTTCGCCTCGCAAGGGTCTTGACCGTTGGTTTATGAAGATGGGCCGTACCAGGCCGCTGGTGGAGCCATGCCCTGGGCTGCAGGCATGCAAGTCTGGGTACCCCCGTTCACAGGACGCCGACGGTAGCCCCCGGGCCCATGGCGCACTCGTGCTTGGCTTCGCGGCGAAGTGAAGGGTCAAGTGCAGAGCACCGGGCGCCCTAACAGCATGCGGCCTTGATTGAAGTGTGGCAATTGATGGGACGTGGGTGTCTCCGCTTCCCCACACTGCCTCTGCAACTGCCCGCCTTACAAAAAGGCTGGCGCGCATCGTAGTGTCTTTATTGCTTGCCTTCGTCTTGCTCCAGATCCCCTTTCCTTCTCCTCGCTCCCAAGTCTCCAAATCTACACCAATCCTCCTCCAAGCCCGCCATTGATGGCACCCAGCAAGGCAAGGGCCACCCTTCCGCCCTCCTGGTATGAGCCAGCCCTGAGCACGCACAGCGTCTCGGAGAAGAACCTCGTCGTCACACTCCTGATGACGGCGGAGGTGGCGATGAGAAGAGGAAGACTGCGCTTCTGGTTGGCTCTGTCGAGCCGGAGGCCTCTGGCAGCCCTTCCATCCTTTCTTCATGAGCAGTGTTGTAGCGGGGTTTGTTCCCCCCTTCTCTGATTTCTTCTACTCCGTCCTCAGCCATTACAAGCTCCATGACCTCCATCTGCATCCCAACTCTGTCCTCCTTCTGTCAATATTCGCCTTCTACTGTGAGGCCTACGTTGGGGAGATGCCATCCGTGGCACTCCTGCGCCACTTCTTCTATCTCCGAATCAAGGATGGCCATTGCTTGGGGTGCGCCAACTTCGTTGCGGCCAACAAGACCAACGCGATCTGGAAGCCCGGGAAGAAGGCCACGGGCTTCAGGAGCAAGTGGGTCCTAATGGACGCCAAGTGCTCCCACCCCTGGCTTGTGCTGCCGACGGGGATGCCCGTCTCTCACGACAGGTGGTTCCGCGCAAAGCTCACCGACCCTCGGGCGGAGCATGTGTTGGAGAAGATGACTGGCGATCTGAAGCCTCACGACCCAAATGCGGCAAAGCTGACGAGGGCCATGATTGTCAAGGAAATCCGGTCCCAACGCGTGGCTCTACTCCACGCGCGCTCGCGCCCCTTGTGGAAGCTCGGGGATGGGGTGACGACCTCCGCCTGTGTCCGGAGGCCTTGTCTGACAAGGAACTGGGCACGGCTCTCCGCTCCCTGGTCAGGGATGACAAGGGGTACCCTCCTGACACCTTTGTTCCTTTGTACTGCTATCCCGACGGAGCGAAGGTTGCTGCCACCATGCCCGTCTTCGATGAGCGTGGGCTCATGCCGCCGGCACCCTCTGATACCCCAGTAGCAACGACTCCGGCAGCTCTGACGGGGAGAAGGAGCAGAACTCGGAGGCGACCACGGAGGGGACCGGGGAGACCTCCCCTCCGCGCAAGGCCGATCTTCGCCGCACCCTGCCTGATGACGACGATGCCGGCGACCACCCGGTGAGGGAGGTCTTGCCCCCTCCTGGGGTCAGCACAAGGTCCAAGATCACCCCCTCGAAGAAGTCGCCGGCGGTGGTTCCGACGAAGAGCAGGTCAGCACTGGTCTCCCAGGGCGACGCTCCTGCCTTGGCGCCATCTGGTGCTGCCGCTGAGCCGGCTGCTACCTCTTCATCTGCTGTAGCGGCCCGCGCACCGGCTACCCAAACTATGAGGCCCTTGGGCTCCCTGCTCTTGAAGAGGGCACAAGACTATGCCGTCGTGGACCAGTAATATAACACCCACGATGCGGCTATATCTCCCACGTGTCAGAGCACGACTTAGAGGCATAACCGCATAGTAGGCATGTCGCAAGAGGGGTAATCTTTACACATCCCATGTACTGAATAAGAAAGGGATAAGGAGTTGGCTTACAATCTCCACTTCACACAATACATAAATATAACATTATATCATCCAGAATACAATCAAGGTCCGACTATGTAACCAAAATAAAAGAAGACCACCCCTAATGCTAGATCCCTGATCGCCCCGACTGGACTCCACTACTGATCAACTGGAATGAAACAACACAACGAACACGATCTTCATCGAGCTCCCACTCGAGCTGGGTTGCGTCACCCGCAACTAACAACGCTATAAGAGGGGCTGAGCAAAGCGGTAACATAGCCAAACAACGGTTTTCTAGGAAAGTTGGGGTTAGAGGCTTGACATGGCAATATGGGAGGCATGATATAGCAAGTGGTAGGTATCGCGGCATAGTAATAGAGCAAGCAACTAGCAAGCAAATATAGAAGTGATTTCGAGGGTATGGTCATCTTGCCTGAGATCCCGCAAGCAAGAAGAACAAGTCCATGAAGAAGACAAACGGACGAAGTCGAACGAATCCTCACAAACGTGACGTTATCGAAACTAATCCGAAGAAGCACACAGAAAGAGCAAACAACATGGTAAACAACCAACACATAAAACATGGCATGATGCACAACCAAGTACGGTGCATGTCTGGTTTAATGAGGCATGGCATGGCAAAATACACAAGAAAAACTACAAATTAAGTGGAGCTCAGTATGCAACGAGTTGCATATTGACGAAACACCACATGACTTATTTAGTTCTCTCTCGTTTATGTATTCAACAATATTAAATGTTGGTTAGCATGGCAAGAGGTGAAGCATATGAAAACTACCTATCTAGGCAAGTTTAAATGAGGTTGGAACAACAAACAACAAGTCTGGAAAAATCCCCATATGCATATATTAGGTTTGGTACTGTTCTGCCCTATACACAATTTTGGAGTTGTTTAACATGCAAAGTAGGCTATCATGTTAAACTATGCATTTTTCTACACCATTTACATATAAAGTTTGTTAAATTTGGAGCTACGGTTAATTAGTTATGAATTAAAGCATTTTTACATATTATTAGAACAAATTTAATCAAACAACATTTTAAATATTTTTAACATGCATGAAAGTAGCATATTATGGAACTAGACAAAATTCTAAGCATTTTACATGTATAAATTATTTACATATGATGCACAGTTCTAGAGTTATTAAATGCATGATCATGAGGGTTTTTCTGCAAAATTGCCAACTCTGGATAATTAGCTAAATTCGCAGACGCTGAAAAAAACTGAAGCGGGCCGAAACTGGGTCGGACTGGCGCAGGACTGGTGGGTGGCTCACCATATGGGCTCGGCCCAAACTGAGGAGAGGCCTGGTAGGTTGGACGAGAAGGTCGGGCCTTGGCGCTGGAGCGGCCGGCTGGGTAGCGAACCGGTCAACACGAGTAACAGGGGCATGGCGAGGCGAAGAAGAGGCTGGGCGCTGGCCTTGGCGCGGCTGCTGGTCAACATGGGGTCCGGAGGCGTCGGCCCCCTGGTTCGAAGCAGAGGCGAAACACTCGCGTCATGAGACGAAGCAGCTCGATGCAAAGGCACGGCGGCAGCGGGACTTGGCGCGACAGGTTCAGCAGAGGAGGTCGCAGGCGGGCGACGCATCAGAGGGACTTGGCGGGGCAGCGGAGAGGCGCATGGCTTGATGCACGACGGTGGCGCGGGGACTAGCTTTGTGGCTTGAGACGCGGATTCGGGCCAGTTCTTGTCGGCGAGGTGAGGTAGCAGGCCGGCGTGGAAGAACTCAGGCGGCCATGGCGTCCGTTGGCGATGGGAACCTGCGAAGTTCTCTGTTTCAACGAGACAGAGAGAGAGGGTGAAACATGGGAGAGAGATGGGGAAGAAAGGGAAGGAGAGCAGAAGATAGGGTGAGGGAGTCTGGCCTGGCGACTCGGGACCGAGATTATCTCGATCTGGAGGTTGGGGCGCCATGGGGCTGTACGAGCTCAGGGACGGGGCTCATGGCTGACAACGGGAGCGAGGAGTCCCGCGTGTGCTCGGCACATTAGGAGGCATGGTGGAGCTCGAGGCCGGAGGGCTCGGGCGCAGGAGGGGCTCGGGTTGGCCAGCACATGATCCCAAGGTGGGATGAGGCTGCTGGCATCGGTGGTTGGCTGGGCGAGGGGATCGAGGTAGATCGGGCGAGGGGATCTCGAGGAAGAGGATTTGGTGGAGTGGCGGCGGCGATGAGATGGATGGGACAGCCTGCCTAAAATCTAGGGTTGCCCCTTATATATATAGTTAGTTGATATGGGTAGGGGGTATTCTAGCCCCTCCGATCATAATCGGACGGCTGAGAAAAATATAGGTTAGGAAGTCCAGTTAAGAAAAGGGGGATGTCTTGTAGATGTTTGGGGATGTTCTGAGTCCAATGGTGACAAATGCCCAGGTCGGGTTCGGGACAGCTTTCGGACGCGCGCGAGGGGGCGATGCACTATGCAAAGAGGGGTAGGCATGGGCCTAGGTGGACTGTGGAGAGCAGGTTGGTCTGAGAGAAGAGGGGAGAGATGCAGCCTGGCATGATTTCCGGAGACCGAAAACGTCCGACGAAAAGACCGGCTATGCTGCCGCTATAGTTATCCGTTGGGGCATCAAACAGTCTCCAAATGCGATGAAACTTGATAGGCGGTCTATCTACACTATAATAAGACCACACACCAATTTTCATCCCATTCCGAGAACATTTTCCGGCCACCTATAAAATAATATTCGGACGTGCCGCGGGCGCGTGCAAGAGTGTCTGGGCTCAGAACGTACAACGGAAGGAACTGGGAGACCCGGACGAATGCAAGTTTCGAAAACATGATGATGCAATGCACATGATGACATGATGAAATGCAAACAACCAAATGAAAGACATGGCAACGACGGCGAATAACTTGAAGACACCTGGTGCATCAGTCTCAGGGCGTCACAACACTCCACCACTACGAGAGGATCTCGTCCCGAGATCTAGAATGGCACTGGAGAGAAGCGGGACAGGATAGAGAAGAGGTAAAACTAAGTTGCTTCTTGGCAATAGTGTGAAACCAAAGAACCTTGCAAGGTTGAACAAATTGAAAGAAAGAATAGAACGAAGATGAACAAAGTTGAAAACACTCCGCTAGAAAAGAGGAACAAGGAACATTACTAGAACCTTTTTGGTTGAAAGACATAAGAAAAAGGGTTACAATGGATAAGAAGTACATGCAAGCACTCCGGTAGAAACAAGATGTACAAGGAACTATAAAGATCAATTACGACAACACACTGGTTGGAAAAGGAAGGTAAAGAATATGAGCTTGACAATATGAGAGGATACTTGATGAAATCAATAACACACTGCCTCCGGAACTATTGAAAGAATGGCACAAGGGTTAAGAACGATTTTAGACAGCACTCCGGTTGAGAAGGGAGGTAAAACATGATAAGATGAGAGAGCTCGAATGAAAACACGACACTCCGGTTAAATGGATAAACAATGGAAAGAACATGTTCCTCACAATTGTAGATGGTGATTGAAAATAGCAACATCACAATGCCTCCGGGAGAAAGAATAGAAGATAGATCATTTGAATAATAGAATGGAGAAGAAAATGCCAACTTGTACCACCAAAGAATTTGAAAAGCACCCTTCCAAGAAAGTTATAACGGAATTGTTGGAAAACCACCAACGAAACGAAAAAGCTTGTAGTGGGCTTATGAAAAACATCTCGAAATCTTGAGGTGAAATTCTGCCACTAACGAAAAAAACAATAGATTGGATAGATATGAACATGGAAACGAGAAACTTATTTCACCGGGAGGATAAATGAAGAACTTGGGTCATTTATGAGCACTGAGGGAGTCCTGGATTAGGGGGTCTCTGGACAGCCGGACTATATCCTTTGGCCGGATTGTTGGACTATGAAGATACGAGATTGAAGACTTTGTCCCGTGTCCGGATGGGACTCTACTTGGCGTGGAAGGCAAGCTAGGCAATACGGATATGTATATCTCCTCCTTTGTAACCGACCTTGTGTAACCCTAGCCCCCTCCGGTGTGTATATAAATCGGAGGGTTTTAGTCCGTAGGACAACATACAATCATACCATAGGCTAGCTTCTAGGGTTTAGCCTCTCCGATCTCGTGGTAGATCAACTCTTGTACTACTCATATCATCAAGAATAAATCAAGCAGGACGTAGGGTTTTACCTCCATTAAGAGGGCCTGAACCTGGGTAAAACATCGTGTTCCCTGTCTCCTGTTACCATCTGCCTTAGACGCACAGTTCGGGACCCCCTACCCGAGATCTGCCGGTTTTGACACCGACATTGGTGCTTTCATTGAGAGTTCCTCTGTTTCGTCGCCATTAGGCTTGATGGCTCCTTCAAACATCGGTAGCGATGCCATCCAGGGTGAGACTTTTCTCCCCAGACAGATTTTTGTATTCAGCGGCTTCGCACTGCGGGCATACTCGCTTGGCCATCTAGAGCAGATCAAAAGTTATGCCCCTGGCCATCAGGTCAGGTTTGGAAGCTTAAACTACACGGCCGATATCCGCAGAGACTTGATCTTCGAAGGATTCGTGCCCCTGCCGAGTGCGCCACATGGACTCGATGAGCACAATTTAGCTCTACCATCAGACAGTGTTAAGGAGATAGCACCGTTAACTACTCCGACCCTCAATTCGGAGCCAATCGCGCCATCCATGGACGGGTGGGTAGACCCCGCCACGGAGGCCGAACTCTCAGCGGCGATCGCACTACTAGGAAAAGGCCTACTAATGGTGAACCAGTTTTGCCTACTAATGGCGCATCACTGGTGCGCCATTACTAGCACACCATTAGTAATTTTTACTAATGGCGCACCACTGGTGCGCCATTAGTATCTGGTATACTAATGGCGCACCACTGGTGCGCCATTAGTATAGGCCACGGTGCGCCATTAGTACAGGCCACTGGTGCGCCATTAGTATAGACCATGGTGCGCCATTAGTATTTTTGAATTTTGAAGGCGGGAAAATAGTAGTGGCGCACCGTCTAATCCCCACCGTGCGCCATTGCTATTTTTGAATTTTGAATTTGCATCTGGATCGTGATTTTTTGCCCATTTTTTGCTCGTTTTTTGCTTATTTTTTTGCACGATATTATTTCAAATTTTGTTCCCGTTTTTGGATCTTGTACGTTCTTTTGCCGTGTTCTTTTGCCGAAGAGGAGGAGGAGGAGGTGACTGGAGAGGCACTCGCCTACATCGCCGGAGAGGAGGAGGAGGTCGCCGGAGAGGAGTTCACCGGAGCATCGGAGAGGAGGAAGGAGAAACCATGAGGAGATGGGAGGAGAGGAGGGAGGAGGAGCTCACCGGAGATGAGGGAGGAGGAGCTCACCGGAGAGGAGGGAGGAGGAGCTCACCGGAGATGAGGGAGGAGGAGCTCACCGGAGAGGAGGGAGGAGGAGCTCACCGGAGAGGAGGGAGGAGAAATCGTGAGGGGAGGGGAGGGGAGGAGAGGAGGGAGGAGGAGGTCGCCGGAGAGGAGGAGGAGGAGGTCGCCGAAGAGGAGGAGGGTAGTATGGTGGAAGAGAGAAGGGAAGATGGAGTGGAGGAGAGGAGGAGATGGAGTGGAGGAGAGGAGAGTAGGGGATGGAGTGGAGGAGAGGAGAGGAGGCCGGAAGATACTAATGGCGCACCATGGGCAGGTGCGCCATTAGTATCTTTTTTTATTTTTTTGACTTATTTTGAATTTTGAAGGCGGGAAGATACTAATGGCGCACCATGGGCAAGTGCGCCGTTAGTAACTTTTTTTTATTTTGTTGACCTATTTTGAATTTTGAAGGTGGGAAGATACTAATGGCGCACCATGGGCAGGTGCGCCATTAGTAAGTTTCAATTTTTTTGAATTTTTTTGCCTCTCGAGATCTTAAAAGCCCCGTATCTTTTTTCTATTAGGTTTCTGAGGATTTTGAAAATGTTTAACGGGGTTCCCCCGATTAAATTCGGATGTAACTTTTCGAGTAGATGATTTTTCATATAAAAAACTTTTTCATCCGAGTTAGTATGCAAAAGTTATGCCCATTTTTACAAATTCTCGAGAGATTTTGCAAATGAAGTCGAAATTCATATTTGCAAATTTTCCCAACAACTAGACCACATATCACATGGGAAACTTATTTTATTTTATTTTTTTTGACATTTTCATCATTTTCTTTTATTTTTTTTAAAACTGAAAAGGCGATCCAGGGGGGTGCATTCGGTGGAAGTGGTGGCCAAGTCACTAATGGCGCACCGTGGCATGGTGCGCCATTACTAGTTCAACTAGTAATGGCACACCACTCCCACGGTGCGCCATTAGTAGTTTTGACAAAAATTTAAGAAAAATTAAATTTTTTTTTACTAATGGCGCACCGTGGATGTGGTGCGCCATTACTAGTTCAGCTAGTAATGGCGCACCGTGGATGTGGTGCGCCATTACTAGTTCAGCTAGTAATGGCGCACCACTCCCACGGTGCGCCATTAGTAGTTTTGAAAAAAAAAATTACTAATGGCGCACCGTGGACGTGGTGCGCCATTAGTGTCTACCACACTAATGGCGTACCAACACATGGTGCGCCATTAGTATATAGTAATGGCGCACCACATGTCTGGTGCGCCATTAGTGTCAATTCCATCTATAGCCCTTTTCCTAGTAGTGTCGAGCCGAGGATCGACCTTACCCTTCACGGGAGTCGTGACGCCGAACTACCGGATTCTTCCCCGGCCACGGACTCTGAACCGCCTGCGCCCATGCCTATCGAATCCGACTGGGCGCCGATCATGGAGTTTACCTCCGCAGATATTTTTCAGCACTCGCCCTTCGGCGACATACTGAACCCATTAAGGTCTCTCTCCTTGTCAGGAGAGTCCTAGCCGATCCATGTCCGGCAGGATTGGGATGCGGATGACGAAGAAATTCGCCGCCCACCCACCACCCACTTAATAGCCACTGTCGACGATTTAACCGACATGCTCGACTTCGACTCCAAAGACATCGACGACACGGACAATGATGCAGGAGGCGAACAAGAACCACTGCCCACAGGGCACTGGACAGCCACCTCATCATATGGCATATATATGGTGGACACACCCAAAGAAGGCAATGGTGACGGGACAACATAGGATGACCCCTCCAAGAAGCAACCCAAGCGCCGACGTCAGCGGCGCCGCTCTATGTCACGCCAAGGCAAAAGCGGTGATACCAGCACCGGAGATAATAGCACTCCGGACAGTGCCGAAGACAACAACAATCCCCTCCAGCAAGATTTAGAGCGGGAGGATGGAGGAACCAGCCCTCCCGAGAGAGCGGCAGATGGAGAGGCGGAGGATGATAATTACATGCCTCCCTCCGAAGATGAGGCAAGCCTCGATGACGACGAATTCGTCATGCCTGAGGATCTCGTTGAACAAGAGCCCTTCAAGCGCCGGCTTATAGCCACGGCAAATAGCCCTAAGAAAAAGCAGCAGCAGCTTCAAGCTGATCAAGATTTGCTAGCTGACAGATGGACTGAAGTCCTTGCGGCCGAGGAATATAAACTTGAACGCCCCTCCAAGAGTTACCCAAAGTGTAGGTTGCTACCCCGACTGGAGGAGGAAGCACCAAAACCTACATCCCCGGTGTATTACGAGGCTGATCGGCCACCTCATGTCCGCGATAGAGAGGTATTCCAGCCAAAAGCTCAGCCCGCACCCCGACACCATTCAAATAAAAAGGCATGGGGAAATACGCCAGACCTGCGAGACGTATTGGAGGACAAAGCAAAACACACAAGATCGATCTACGGATCAAGAGAGCGCGCCACTATGCGAGACAATAACCGTCACGCCGGATACAGTAAAAGTAAATCCGGCCGGGCCAAACACAGCGGACAAGACTCATTTGAGCTGCATCGTGATATAGCCCAGTATAGATGCACCACACACCCCCTATGCTTCACCGACGAAGTAATGGATCACCAGATCCCAGAGGGTTTCAAACCCGTAAACATTGAATCATACGACGGCACAACAGATCCTGCGGTATGAATCAAGGACTTCCTCCTGCACATCCACATGGCCCGCAGTGACAATCTACATGCCATCAAATACCTCCCACTCAAACTCAAAGGACCAGCTCGGCATCGGCTCAACAGCCTGCCAGTAGAATCCATTGGCTGTTGGGAAGATCTGGAAGCCGCATTCCTCGACAACTTCCACGGCACTTATGTGCGACCACCATATGCCGATGACTTGAGTCACATAATTCAGCAGCCAGAGGAATCAGCCAGGCAATTCTGGACACGGTTCCTAACAAAGAAAAATCAAATCGTCGACTGTCCGGATGTAGAGGCCCTAGTAGCTTCTAAACACAACATCCGCGAGGAGTGGCTTGCCTGGCACCTTGGCCAGGAAAAGCCGAAATCTATGGCATCCCTCACGACACTCATGACCCGCTTTTGTGCAGGAGAGGACAGCTGGCTGGCTTGCAGCAATAACATATCAAACAACCAAGGTACTTTGGATACCAAGGACGGCAATGGAAGGTCACGTCGCAACAAACATAAGCGCCGCATCATCAACGACAATACCGAGGATACGACAGTGAATGCCGGATTCAAAGGCTCTAAACCCGGTCAGTGGAAAAAGCCATTCAAAAGAAGCACTCCGGGCCCATCCAGTTTGGACCGTATACTCGATCGCTCGTGTCAAATACACGGCACCCCCGACAAGCCAGCCAACCACACCAACAGGGATTGTTGGGTGTTCAAGCAGGCTGGCAAGTTAAATGCCAAAAACAAAGATAAGGGGTCACATAGAGACGATGAGGAGGAGCCCCAGCAGCCGAACACCGAAGGACAGAAGAGGTTCCCCCCACAAGTACGGACGGTGAACATGATATACGCAACCCACATCCCCAAGAGGGAGCGGAAGCGTGCGCTCAGGGACGTATATGCGTTGGAGCCAGGCGCCCCAAAGTTCAACCCATGGTCCTCCTGTCCGATCACCTTCGATCGCAGGGACCACCCCACTAGTATCCATCATGGAGGATTCGTCGCACTGGTCCTAGACCCAATCATTGACGGATTTCACCTCACTCGAGTCCTTATGGATGGCGGCAGAAGCCTGAACCTGCTTTATCAGGACATAGTGCGCAAAATGGGTATAGACCCCTCAAGGATCAAACCCACAAAAACAACATTTAAAGGCGTCATACCAGGTGTAGAGACCCATTGCACAGGCTCAGTCACACTGGAAGTGGTCTTCGGATCCCCGGATAACGTCCGAAGCGGAGAGTTAATCTTCGATATAGTCCCGTTCCGCAGTGGCTATCATGCACTGCTCGGGCGAACCGCATTTGCGAGATTCAATGCGGTACTGCATTATGCATACCTCAAGCTCAAGATGCCAGGACCTCGGGGGGCTATCAAAGTTAATGGAAAACACAGAGCGCTCTCTCCGCACGGAGGAGCACACTATGACCCTTGCAGCAGAAGCGCAAAGCAGCCTCTTAAGGCAATCCACTAGTTCGGCGATTAAGGACCCGGACACCTTCAAGCGCGCCCGGAGTAATAAGCAACAGGACCGCCTGGCACGTTTCGAGCTTGCATAGCAATGCGGCCCCCACCCCAGTCCCAGCCAAACGGTGAAATCCGTGCTACGCATACATAATTACGCATTAAAAATACCATGGGCACAGGTGGGGAGGGGGGCACGACTACGGCACGGCCCAAGACGCGGCTCAACCGCACTAGGGGGCTTCCCGCTTTGTTATTTTTCTCTTTCAGGACTTTAATATCTGGAAACCCTGTCCAGCAGTATGATTGCCGAACACATGATGCAGCAACCAAGGAGGCAGGAAGCTACGTCGCACCACGGAACTCCCAGGTGGATTACGATAACGAGTGAAATACCTGCTTTAATACTATTCCTCAGCTTGCCCTTGGAGGGGACATGTCAAATAGTCCTACTTTTTGCTTATCGCACTGCTTGTATCATTCTGCTTTAACGCACCTTTTTGAATAAACAATGCATAGCAGTAAGACTATTATTGCATTCCCTTATATATATATATGTTCATTCATGACATCCAGCACCCGTACACTCTGGTACGGCCAATACTCTAGGGGCTTAAACATACCACATAATACGGCGTGAGAAGTCCGAACACTTTCGACAGTGCAGCACCCCGAACTTATAGCATTATATGCATCAGCTCCAAATCATGTCTTGGGTCAACAGTTGGGTTTGCCCGGCTCCCATGTTTTGGTACCTTACGTTCCGCTATATCGGCTAAGGTAGCACTGGGAGAACTACTGCGATTGTGCCCTGGTTCAGCTGGGCTAAGCACCTCAGTAGAGAAAGCTAAAACTGACTTTCATGATAGGGCGAGAGACTGGTCGCTGTTCGAGAGGTTTCAAGTCCCTAAAGACTTATGCCGCTTAGAGCGAGGAGTCGGTTTTGTCCGGCTTAAGGCATGTATAGCGCCCCGAATTCGGCCTTCCGAATACTAGGGGCTTCGCCGAAATTTAAAATTATAGAATTCTATGGCTAAGTGAGGGTGATAAAGCATTATAGTCCGATTGCCTTGTTCGTCGTGCTGAGAACCTCCCTCGAAGGACCCAAAAATGGGAACAAGAGTGCTCAGGTTTATCCCGAACACCCCATCACTCGTGGCGTGGGGGCAGAAGCCGATGACTAGCCATCTCTCAGATTTGATAAACAGCCGAACATAAGGTAATATTTTAATTCAAACAAGCGTTGCATAGCGCATATGAACAAGTTTTCATCATACATGATCACACGAGCAAGTTCATTCAAATATTACATCTTTCGCACACTCGTCTGCTACAAGACGGGCACCCTTCAGGACACCCTCACAATACATCTCAGGGTGGCGATGCTCCTTGCCCTGCGGTGGCCCCTCCTTCACCAGCTTCACGACGTCCATCTTGGCCCAGTGCACCTTCGCACGGGCGAAAGCCCGGCGTGCACCTTCGACGCAGACGGACCGCTTGATGACTTCCAGCCATGGGAGGGCATCCACAAGCCGCCTCACCAAGCCGAAGTAGCTGTTGGGAAGGGCGTCGCTAGGCCACATCTGGACTATAAAGCCCTTCATGGCCTGTTTGGCCGCCTTGTGCAGCTCGACCAGTTGCTTCAGCTGGTCGGTGATAGGCATCGGGTGTTCGGTCCCAGTATACTAAGACCAAAATAGCTTCTCCGTTGAGCTTCCCTCCTCAGCCTGGTAAAACTTTGCGGCATCCGACACGCTGCGGGGCAAATCTGCGAATGCTCCTGGAGAGCTCCGGACTCGGGTAAGTAACAAGTAATTTACTTTCACATGCTTGCTTTGCATATTGAATGCCTTACCAGCCGCTATCTTCCTCATCGCATCAATCTCCTGGATGGCCTTTTGGGCTTCAGCCTTGGCATTCTTTGCGCTCTCAAGGGCCGCGGCAAGCTCAGACTCTCGCGTCTTCGAGTCAAGCTCCAACGCCTCGTGCTTCGTCACCAGAGCTTGGAGCTCTTGCTGCACCTCGCCCACCCGAGCCTCTTGCTTTTCCCGCTCGGTGCGCTCCTGGGCCGCTTTGTTTTCGGCCTCGGACAGCGCTTGCCTCAGGGTCGGCACTTCGGTCGTGGCCCCTGGCAAATTCATGATGATCCTGTCATTTTGCAATCGCATATTATATATATATATCTATAGACTAGGTATTACTTACCTTTGTTCTCCTCGAGCTGCTTCTTAGCAAGGCCGAGCTCTTTCTCGGATCCCTTGAGGTCCTGCTTCAGTGCGGCGACCTCCGCAGTCAGTGCGGCAGAGGTCAGCAGCGAACCCTGCATACGCATATAGACATACTTATATTAGACTCCTTCAGATATTATTTGATCCTCTATTCGGCTTTTCCTTGCGAACACCAAACAGAGCATCAGGGGCTACTGTCTATGGGGTAATATTTTTCCTATATTTTAAACACTTACCTCAAAGCCTGTTAGAAGGCTGGCATAGGCTTCAGTCAGTCCGCTCTTGGCGGATTGAACCTTCTTGATCACCGCACTCATAATAGTGTGGTGCTCTTCGTCAATGGAAGCGCCGCGAAGCGCTCCCAGCAGGCTGTTCGGTGCCTCTGGACGGACAGAGGTCACCGGCATGGGCGTCTTGCCCCTTTTGGAAGGAGGCCGCCTACCCGAGCCCGGAACCGCTGGAGGTTCCGGCGCGGTGTTCGGCTAAGGGACGAACTCGGAGCCCTCGGGAGCCTCACTCCCTTTGCTCCCGGAGTCCAGAAGATCGCCTTGAGGCGCCTCCAGGATTGTCTCCCCTCGACCCGGTGCCTCTTGAGACAATACCTCGGCATTGTCCGTAGGGCAAGGGGAGGAGGCAGTCAGAAGTGGATCGCTATCCATATTTGACGAGTCCAAGGAGCCGTCCGACAAGGATACGTCGAAATGGGCTTGGGGTGGTTTGCATAATCATATTCGGCGTTAGGAGAAGCAGTGCGACAAAGGTATGCTATGAGTTACTCTGGTATCCAAATACTTACGACTTCGCCAGGGGCTTGGTCCTGAGTAGCCACCCGTCTTCGCCCTCGGCGGTGGTGGTGGAGTAGTCCGGAAGGATAGTCCTTCCCTTCTTGGACCCTTCGCCCCCCCCCCCCGGTTGGGGCGGCCTTCCTTTTCTTGTCTCCCCCGGCTGAAGGGGGAGCATCTTCACCTTCCTCCTCGTCTTCGTGGGAGGAGTGCGTCGCGGAGTCATCGGACGATGAGTCCGATACCACCTGGCGCCAGGAACTCTTTCGGGTTCCCTTGGCCTTCTTCTTGGTCTTCTCTGGCACTTTGTAAGGAGCCGGAGTCAGCATCTCCGTCAGGAGAGCGTCCGCATTATCTTCGGGCAGAGGGGCCGGACAGTTAATCTGCCCCGACGTCTCCACCCAGTCCTGTCAAAGGCATGGAGCTCAGGCCCCGCACATGGTTAAGCTATGGGAAATAAATATCCTACTGGATGTATAGAACTCACCGAATTCGAAAGGGCGCTTTGCGCTTAGCCCGCGGTCTTCGGTAAGATAGGGAGGGACCTCGGTGCCCTTGAACAGCACCCTCCAGACGTCCTTGTGTGTCTTGTCGAAAAGCTTTCTTAGAGTCTGGTGCTGGGCCGGGTCAAACTCCCATAAATTGAAATCCCGTTGTTGACACGGGAGGATCCGGCGGAAGAGCATGACCTGGACTATGTTGACAAGCTTGAGTTTCTTGCTTATCATGTTCCGGATACACTTCTGGAGTCCGTCTAGCTCCATCGATGAACCCCAGGACAGGCCCTTCTCCTTCCAGGAAGTGAGCCACGTGGGGATTCCGGATAGAAACTTGGGGGCCACCACCCAGTTGGTGTCACGTGGCTCGGTGATGTAGAACCACGCCGATTGCCATCCCTTTATGGTCTCCACGAAAAGAGCCTTCAAGCCATATAACATTGGGAATATTGCCCACCATGGCTCCGCCGCATTCCGCTTGTTGGCCGCCCACGAACTTCGGCTTGATATTGAAGGTCTTCAGCCACAGACCAAAGTGGGGCCGGATGCGGAGGAAAGCCTCGCACACGAGGATGAACGCCAAGATGTTGAGGAGGAAATTCGGGGCCAGATCATGAAAGTCCAGCCCATAGTAGAACATAAGGCCGCGGACGAATGGATGGAGGGGAAACCCCAGTCTGCGGAGGAAGTGATGGAGGAAAACCACCGTCTCGTGAGGTTCCGGGGTAGGGACGATCTGCCTCGCAGCTGGCAGCCGATGCGCGATATCCGCGGCTAAGTATCTGGCTCCGCGTAGCTTTTTGATGTGTCCCTCTATAACGGAGGAAGCCATCCACTTGCCTCCCGCTCCGGACATGTTTGGAGAAGGTTGAGGAGAAGGATGTGGACTTGGGCATTGGAGCTCGAGTGCGCAAGAATGGATGAGCAAGGAGGAAGAAGGCGTGGGTAGAAAAAGGTTAAACCTTATCCCTTTATAAGGGCAGACGGAACAATGTGCCCTCACTAGCCTGGGAAAACTCGCTTATCCCCCAAACGCCGTAATTGATGGCACGGTTGGGTTACCCATGCCCGTATTGATGAGAATCCCGTAATAAGGGGAACATGATCTCTGCTTTGACAAGATGTGTCAAGAAACCGCCTCGCGTTATTTGCGGGGCTGGGTAAAGAAAAAACGGTTCGAATAATTACCGAGCCATGGCGTGATGTCATGCTGCCAAAACAAGTCAGCAGATTAGATTTGTGGAAATATTATTCTCTCTACGGTGGTATGTGGAACTTATTTTGCAGGGTCAGACACTATCTTTGTATTCAAACTCTTCTGTGGTGTATTCGGAGGAGGAACCCGCCTTGCAATGCCGAAGACAACACTACGCGCCGGACTCATCGTCATTGAAGCCTGGTTTAGGGGCTATTGAGGGAGTCCTGGATTAGGGGGTCTCCGGACAGCCGGACTATATCCTTTGGCCGGACTATTGGACTATGAAGATATGAGATTGAAGACTTCGTCCCGTGTCCGGAAGGGACTCTAATTGGCATGGAAGGCAAGCTAGGCAATACGGATATGTATATCTCCTCCTTTGTAACTGACCTTGTGTCACCCTAGCCCCCTCCGGTGTCTATATAAACCGGAGGGTTTTAGTCCGTAGGACAACATACAATCATACCATAGGCTAGCTTCTATGGTTTAGCCTCTCCGATCTCGTGGTAGATCAACTCTTGTACAAATCATATCATCAAGAATAAATCAAGCAGGACATAGGGTTTTACCTCCATCAAGAGGGCCCGAACCTGGGTAAAACATCGTGTCCCCTGCCTCCTATTACCATCCGCCTTAGACGCACATTTCGGGACCCCCTACCTGAGATTCGCTGGTTTTGACACCGACAAGCACCATAAATAGCAACAATTCTTAGGGAAAGCTTTAGGTGAAATATAACCCAAGATAATTCCAATGAAGAGATTGTTGGGTTGCAAAGGATCTCATGGACGAATGGAAAATGATGGGTTTACAATATGTCATCCCGGACAACTTGTGAATCATGAAACACCAAGCAATTGTCAAAAATGACGTAACACCACCTCAAAAGATAAGGTAGAACGAATTGCACTTCGGAATGCAAGATGAAGAATACATGAGCTCCTCTGAAAAGAATCTCGTTGAACGCTTCGAGAAGGAATTGAATCCTTGATGAGCCACCATGAAGAAACTCTCGAAGAACTCTGGTAATAAAAGAATGGTCAAATGAAAGGAAAGATGAAAGAACTCCGGTAATAAAAGGATGATTTAAAGAAAGAGAAGTTGAAAACACAAGGTGAAGCCTTGCGAAGATTTAGATGGAGCTTCGCGATGAGATAAAGCAGAAAACCTGGAACTCCGGAAAACAAAGATGAACAAATGAAATCAACAATTTGATGAGCCTCCGGAAGAAGGAATTAATCCCTTGGATGAAACAATAATAAGAATTACGTTATGCGTATCCTTCACCACTTTGGATTGTTGACAAGCAACGGATTTGGCATACTACTTATTCTCATAGAAAGGATTAAGATAGATATAGCATAAACTTGAGAAGGTCTTCAATGCTCCACCGGTAGGCTTGGAAAGAACGAATGAATTGATATGATAACGAATGAAGAGAACTCTTGAACGAACCACCATAAGAATTGAAAAGGAAAGTAGAAAAGACACAATTCACCGGGAATAATTAGAAAACAAAAGAAGATACTTGAGAGAATTTAGATACATGAGAACAAATAGATCACGAGCTGATTAGAGAATACTTGAACGACGCACCGGTAAGATTTAGAGAACGAGAGTTGAAAGCTGGAAATGAATAATTCTGAGATTATGGGCTCCGGAGAAACAAACTGATGGACTCCTGAATTACTCCTTATGGGTGAAAAGAATGCTCATAATCGGAAACAATTATGAGAGGATGGCATCAAGCTATAACCATGAATCTTTGGAAGAACGGGCAAGAATTTAAGAGGAACTATTCTTCGGTCTTCAAAATTCGAGAATGACGACGAGAAACACCACCATGAATTGTTGAGGCACTCCGGAATGAAAATTAGAAAGGTTGAACCAACGATGAAAGAATTTGAAACATCTTGGAGAAGACATTGAACCGATGATAGCTCATTCTTACATCAAGCTTTGAAAAGAATTTTTGAATAGCTCCGGGAAAATTAGAAGAGTCAGGTAAGATCCTGGGAAAAGACCTGTGGGTTAGGGCCCACTCAAAGATACACCGTTAAAAAGATTACTGAGGAGGAAATAATGCACCGGTTGATTTAAAATGGCTTGAATTAGATAACCATCTCAAAAGTACTTGAATGGATCGAGAATGTAACCGTGAATCTTCTGAGATATCTTCAGCACTTCGGATGTGAATAGAGAGAGATGAACGATTAAGAGGTGCACCGGCATGAGAAAGCATTTGAACCGAGGAAATGATATGATCGACAAAGCTTGAATTGATTCTACCGGAGAAGAAAAAGAATGATGAACTTGAAACTCCATTAGAATCTTCATGAGAATCACCGGATAAGAACATTGAGGAAAAAATGAAGAAACATCACATCCATAAGATGGATACTTGATTAAGAAATCCGAATCCTTGAAGGAAAAGGGTGGGAGGGTGGGAAAACAAAGACAACATGGGACGGATGAAACAAATAACGTTGAGAAGACTTTGAGTTGATCTTGCAGATGTAGACAATGATCGGATCCACTTGAAGAGAAAACACGCCGGTGAGAAAAGAATTAACATGACAACCTCGATGATCGAAAAGGATTTGTATTCACATAGGAATATGAGAACACCGCTTGGGAAAGGTATGGAACCAACATTTGACATTGAAGCAACTCGAATACCACAACTCAAAACAAAACAAGGATTGGCTTGCAGAATAAGCCGGAACAAACATATGATAGAGATTTCGTCCGAAGTTTTCGTGGTGGGGCCCACACGGGCTCGATCGTACAGCACCATCATGTACAAGGCAGTGCACATGACATACGAAGCATCCCCGAGTCAGCATAGCCAAGTACTCTTTAAGACACAAGGAGACCGCTATAAACCAACCGTGGATAGGTGGACCACTAGACATCGAACCCCAATTTCATATCATGCATCTATCGGAAAGATATCCTGGGAGCTACTTGAATTCTCACTTATAAACTCCCGAAACTTCCTGGTTATGCAATCAGGTGTTGGGGATATAGGGGAAACATAATATCTCACCCAAAACTAGCAAATCCTACATCCAGCTGTATCCATCCTTCAACACATAACAAAGAAACCTTCGGAAATCATTTACCTCAACCTTCGAAAAGCACCCGTTATACGAGTTATGGCAATACTCCCGAACTCCCGCCCCAGTACTGGGTGGCGTCGAGGTTATCTCACCAACAACTGCATAAAAGAGATTTTTGATGTCGGCGAAACTCAGGTATTCTAGAACTGCAACGATAAAATTGTGATGTCAACACCTCGGAGCTCAACTCCCCGGGACACTGCCATAACCCCTGAATGTCAGGAGGCACCAACAACAATGTTCTCATCACAAAACCATCGGAACGATTCCAAGATACCCGCATGATCCTAAAAAAAATTCATGAAATTTGAGAAGAGAAGAGTCAAAACTCTACGTCAGGAAGCCTCACCAGAGCGACGAAGGGACTGAGGAGTAAGAAGAATCCTACTCTCCGATATATATAATCCTATAACACTCAAAACATTTTTCTAGACTCAACAACGCCAGTGAATCAATCAAGCAGGGGGCTCCTAAGTCGGGGAAGGCTCTGATACCAACCTATAACACCCACGATGCGGCTATATCTCCCATGTGTCGGAGCACGACTTAGAGGCATAACCGCATAGTAGGCATGTCGCAAGAGGGGTAATCTTTACACATCCCATGTACTAAATAAGAAAGGGATAAGGACTAGGCTTACAATCGCCACTTCACACAATACATAAATATAACATTACATCAACCAGAATACAATCAAGGTCCGACTACGGAACCAAAATAAAAGAAGACCACCCCTAATGCTAGATCCCTGATCACCCCGACTGGACTCCACTACTGATCAACTAGAACTAAACAACACAACGAACACGATCTTCATAGAGCTCCCACTCGAGCTGGGTTGCGTCACCTGCAACTAACATCGCTATAAGATGGGCTGAGCAAAGCGGTAACATAGCCAAACAACGGTTTGCTAGGATAGGTGGGTTAGAGGCTTGACATGGCAATATGGGAGGCATGATATAGCAAGTGGTAGGTATCGCGACATAGCAATAGAGCGAGCAACTAGCAAGCAAAGATTGAAGTGATTTAGAGGGTATGGTCATCTTGCCTAAGATCCCGCAAGGAAGAAGAACGAGTCCATGAAGAAGACAAACGGACGAAGTCGAACGAATCCTCACAAACGCGACGTTATCAGAACTAACCCGAAGAACACACCGGAAAGAAGCAAACAACATGGTAAAAAACCATCACATAAATCATGGCATGATGCACAACCAAGTATGATGCATGTCCGTTTTAATGAGGCATGGCATGGCAAAATGCACAAGCAAAACTACAAATTAAGTGGAGGTCAATATGCAACGAGTTGCATATTGATGGAACACCACATGACTTATTTAGTTCTCTCCCGTTTATGTACTCAACATTATTAAATGTTGGTTAGCATGGCAAGAGGTGAAGCATATGAAAACTACCTATCTAGGCAAGTTTAAATGAGGCCGGAACAACAAACAACAAGTCCGGAAAAATCCCCATATGCATATATTAGGTTTGGTACTATTCTGCCCTATACACAATTTTAGAGTTGTTTAACATGCAAAGTAGGGCTACCATGTTAAACTATGCATTTTTCTACACCATTTACATATAAAGTTTGTTAAATTTGGAGCTACGGTTAATTAGTTATGAATTAAAGCATTTTAACATATTATTAGAACAAATTTAATAAAAAAACATTTTAAATATTTTTAACATGCATGAAAGTAGCATATTATGAAACTAGACAAAATTCTAAGCATTTTACATGTATACATTATTTACATATGATGCATAGTTCTGGAGTCATTAAATGCATGATCTTGAGGGTTTTTCTGCAAAACAGCCAACTCTGGATAATTAGCTAAATTCGCAGACGCTGAAAAAAACATAAGTGGGCTAAAACTGGGGCGGACTGGCACATGACTGGTGGGTGGCTCACCATATGGGCTCGGTGTCAGGACCCCGATTCCAAGTCACATCGATCTAGCCGATAACACCTCATATCACATTGCGGCCTCATGCACGGTATCCCCACGGGTGTCGCCTTACCATGGCCCGGGACCGTTTGCGCCTTTTGGCTCACGTATATGATAGCGTCGCTAGCATGCATATAACGGAGAACCCGGGCCGACATGGCTAGTCGTGAACCCAAAGCGGCACAGACCTATGGAGACAGGCATACGTGAATCATATCGAGCATGTCGGTCATCAGCGTGTGAATCCGGGCTGTAGCACTGGGCTAACAGGACTCTGGGGAACCCGGGCTGTAGCAGGCTAGGCAGGACGCCGGATGTCACCGCATGATATTTCCCCGAAGGGACAGACATAGGAACGATGTGAAACACATGCCGGCCAGTCAAGTGTCCCGAGTAGTAGTGCTGGTCTAGCAGGACTCCGGTGAACCGGGCTGTAGCGGACTACTATGGCTCGAGCAGCACTAGACTACATTTGCCCATAAGAAAGGCTGCCAAGGATAAACAACTAGATTGTCGGATCCCACACATACCAAGCATTTCAATCATACCCACAATATGCTCGATATGTGCAAATACAACATGGCATCACAACAAAACTCTACAACTCAAGTACTTTATTTAAGAGCTCCAGAGAGCCATACATAACATGTTCATACAGATAGGGGTCACATGACCCGACACTCAAGTCATACAAGCATACAAGCACATGCGGAAGAAAATAGTCTAAGTACAGACACTAGAAAGCAAGAAGGCTTCTCGAAGCCTGTCTATCTACATAGGGCCCTCCATGGCCATGATCACCACCTGGGTGGCAAGTCACTCATCGACGTCGAGGTCTAAATAAAACCCATCGAAGGGGGCGGTGTTGTCGTCTGAAAACAGTAATTCAGCAAACATGAGTACAAAGGTACTCAGCAAGTCTTACATCAGAACCTACTATACATGCTCGTTCTCAAGAAGCTGGTGGAGTTATTGCAGCAAGCCAGCTTTGACTCTTGGCTAACCTATCCTACGAGACTCCACTAGTAAAACAGTTTTTTGCACACGAGTCCACTACTCACCAACACAATACTCCACCGGGGATCCTCCCTCGTCATCCTACGAGAGGGCCATCCTCGGTACTCACACTTATCTTGAGTCTTTTAGTAGTATCCATTAACTTGTCTATGAACTATATAGGCGACCAAGTAGTCCTTTACCGCGGACGCGGCTATTCGAATAGTTTTATACTGTCGGAGTAATGGGCCACGGGTAGGCCGACCCGAGCCCCAGAACCTTTCAAAACATTGGGGTAGGCTGCTCCCCTCAAGACCCCAGGACGAAGAGCCGCCTTCGAGAAGTCGATGGCAAGATGGCCGGCTGACCACTCACGGCCGAGTCACAGGGACGACTTCAAGGAAAGCTGACTCCTGACTGGCGACTTCCAGAGAAGCCGGCTTTGGAGAGTCGGCCTGCGACTCCTACGAACCCCATAACCTCATCAAGTGGGACGGGGCAGGGGAGTGGCTACAGAGAAGCTCACTCCCGCCCCTTACCAAGGGCAGGCATGGCCACAGCACGCCGTACCCCGGAAGATCTCCGCATGGCGTGGCACTGTTGCCATGCCGACCCTTACATCAGCACCGCAGGACCGAATCCTGAACCCATGACGACTTGTCTGTACGGCCCAGAGGCAGCGGGTCCCCCCAGTCAGTGAGACCCCCGGAGATGGCAAATGGACCACCAGCCGGACCCGTCAGGAGACGGCCCCGGGGAGTCGGCCGAGCCCTCCCCCGGGGGCCCACGCGCCATTAATCAAGATGTGATGGAGAGTGGTAATAGTGATCGGCCGCCAGGCGGCGGGGCTGTTGCCACGACCCCATGATCAGCCCGCGTCATCAAAAGCACGGCTACAGTAATCAGCAGTCGGCAAGACCCGCCCCCGGCGGACACGGCCTGTCGGCTCCGTACCAGGCCAGTCGGCGGGGCCCCCCAATCAGCGGGGCCCACCAGTCGGCAGGCCCCAGCAGTCGGCGGGGAAGACGGAGGCCAGAGGCATCGACGGCTGGGCCCGCGTCTAGCCAGATTACCATTGTACCCCTGGGGGGTAGGCCTATATAAACCCCCTAGGGCACCAATGCAAAGGGTTGGCATCCATTAGTTCTAGACCAGATCATATAGGGGGGAGAGAGCTAGCCTTGCCCTTTCCTACCTCCAGGAAATATCTCAAGGAGCAATCGTGTAAGCACTTCGCCATAGTGATCATGCGGAGACCCCGCAGAGCAGCAGTAGGGGTATTATCTCCCCAGAGAGCCCTAAAGCTGGGTAAGATTCGCCGGCGTGCATGTCTTCGCCTCATCCCGTTTCTAGGCACCGGCGATGTTCTACTCGCCCCCACCATGATAAGCCATCCTTTGGCATATGTCGCACCTAACCCCCGACATTTGGCGCCCACCGTGGGGCATGGTGCACCTCCGTCCGGAGACCTGTTCTGGACGGGAACCCTTTTCCTCCCTGGCAAGCGCAGCCAGCCAGGCACGCCAAACGGAGTTTGCGCCGACGCGCTGCGTGGCGTTGAGATCGCCTGTGCAGCCAGCTGCCTGGCCGAACTTGTCGGTGAGGTTCGCCTCTCTGACGAACCTGCGTCCAATGCAGGCATGGGCGGCTCCGAGAGCCTCCTCACGGGCCTCCTCGATCAACTCCACGTTTCCGGCGAGCCTGCCGTAGACTTGGAGTCTGTATGCTCCACCGACCCGATGCTGGTCGACTCCGACACCGCGTCGCTCGACGCCTTGCCCACTAACGTGGTGGTCTATGAAGAACCTCTCCCTCACGCGGAGAGCGACGGAAGCACCGTCACCGAGGTGCTCGTCATCAGTCATGACGAGCTCCCCGGCGCAGCGCTACAAGACCTAACTGCGCGCATTTCGGAAGACGCTAACGCAGAGACGTTGGAGGCGCGCCGCCTTCAGCTCGTTGAAGGCGCGAAGAATCTAGCCGGCATGAGACGCTTGTCAGAAGCCTACCAGCGGGAGATGGATCTTGCCGTCGGCGGCTCGCCGGCCCCGGCAGGGCCCAGCCGCCTTGGCACGGTCCAGTAGCGCGGCGTAGCCATCGCCAACCTGTTTGAGGCAAGCCGCCCTGTGTACGCTACACCAGCGGAGAACATCCGAGCCGCCCAGGCAGCGGCGGATGAGCTGGACAATTTCGAGGGCGAAGAACGCCGCCTGATGATGGAGCGAGTCCAGTGGCTCCTTGACGCGGCTGCCGAGCAGAACGAGGCCGGCAGCCACACGGAGTCGCCGCAGCGGCAAAATGATGACCTTCGCCGAGATCAAAGCACGACGTCTCGGACGCCGACTAGCGGCGCCCGAGGAAGAAGAGACAAGGATCCGGCTGTCAGCCACAGTCAGACTCGCATTACCATAGAGCGCGACCGAGACGGCCGCCCGAGAGGAGTGGAACAACGGGACGACTGTCCGCCTCCCCCTCCTCGCAAGGAGAGGCGAGTCTCCCTGCCGCCCGTTGACCATGCGACTCTCGGCGACTGCCTTGGCCGTCGAGACGGAGTTGGAGATGGAGAGAATGACGCCCGCCACCGGATCGACCGACTTCACCGATCCCTAGCGCTGGAAGAAGAAGACGAGTTGGGTCCGCCTTGTTTCGGGCCCCGCATTCGAGACGAGCCCTTTCCCAGAGGGTTCACGCTCCCAAGAGACACGCCCAAGTATACCGGCTCCGTGAAGCCGGAAGACTGGCTAGTCGACTACTCTACGGCTGTCAGCATAGCAAACGGCAACAAGCGTGTCGCCATAAAGTACGTTCCGCTCATGCTCCAGGGCACGACCCGGACATGGCTGAACAGCCTGAAGCCCCACAGCATCAACAGCTGGGTCGACTTCACCGAAGCGTTCATCCACAACTTCACCAGCATGTACAAGTGTCCTCCCAAGCCTCGTTAGCTCTCCTTGTGCGTGCAAGGCCCCGACGAGTCGACTCGCGATTACCTCACGCGTTGGGCCGAGCTTGGGAACACCTGCGAGGGTGTGCACGAGGTGCAGGCCATCAAGTACTTCACAGCCGGGTGCAGATAAGGCACCCTCCTCAAGCACAAACTCCTCTGCGACAAGCCAGAAACCCTCGACGAGCTGCTGATCATAGCGGACAAGTATGCCACGGCCGACTCCTCCATGAAGGCGGAGATTCAAATTAGCACAACTGGCAAAGTGGCCCCTCAAGCTCCAAAAACTCCGGCGGGAGACGCCAACCGGCGACAACAGCAGGGCGACCACAAGCACAAGGCCCCGCTGCCGGCTTCCAGCAGCCGGCAAGTCGCAACCGTTGAAGCCCAGCAGCCGGATGGGCAGCCTCCGCTCAAGCGACAGAAAGGCGGCAAGCCAAATTGGTTGCCGGCCTTCTCCTACGAGCAGACTCTGGATGGACCTTGCAAGTTCCATAGCGGCGTGAAGCCGTCGAATCACACCACCCGGAAGTGCCACTGGCTCACCAGGATCACCAAGGGAGACGGCGTCCTGCCTCCCCCGCCTGCCGGGCAGCCGCCTCCACCTCCGCCCTAGCAGCCTGCTGTCAGGCCAGTCGGCGCAGTACAAGACGAATACCTTGAAGAGCACGGAGCCTACGTGGTGTTTACCAGTATGGATGATGATCGACGCAGCAGGCGGCTACAGCGACAAGAGGTGAATGCGGTAGCATCAGAGACGCCAGAGTTCATGCACTGGTCCGAGAAGCCCATCAGCTGGAGCAGGGCTGACCACCTAGAGGTGATGCCAAGTCCGGGTTCTTATGCCTTGGTCTTGGACGCCACCTTTGCTACGGATAGACGAGCCTCATGTTTCTCGCGGGTTCTGATAGACGGAGGCAGCAGCATCAACATCCTCTACAAGGACACCATGGAGAAGTTAGGAATCAAGCAAAGATAGCTTCAGAACAGCCGGACTGTGTTCCACAGCATTGTTCCTGGGCTTTCCTGCTCACCAATCGGCAAGATCCTGATGGACGTCCTCTTTGGAGACAAAGATCACTTCTGCCGAGAGTCTGTTTGGTTTGAGGTGGTGGACCTCGAGAGCCCATACCATGCGCTACTCGGCCGACCCGCCTTGGCCAAGTTCATGGCGGTCCGCCACTACGCCTACCTCAAGATGAAGATGCCGAGTTCCAGGGGAATTCTGACTGTGGCCGGTGACTACCAGAAGTCGTCTGCCTGCGCGGCTGAGAGCAGTCGGCTGGCCGAGTCCCTGGTAATCGCGGCCGAGAAGCGGCTCCTAGAGCAAGTTGTGGCGATGGCCGGCAAGCAGCCAGAGGTATCGCCCAACCTGAAGGAGTCGGAGGCTGAAGGTTCGTTCAAACCGGCCAAAGAGACAAAGAAGATACCCTTGGATCCGGAGCACCCAGAGAGGTACGCAGTCATAGGTGCAAACCTCGAGAGCAAATAGGAAGGCGAGCTCATCGATTTCCTCCGTGAGAATCGGGACATCTTCGCATGATCCCCCAAAGACATGCCAGGTGTACCGATGGAATTCGCCGAGCACAAGTTACATGTCCGATCTGATGCAAAGCCGGTCAGGCAGCCCCTGCGCTGCCTATCAGAAGAGAAGAGAAGAGTTGTCGGAGAAGAGATAGCCCGACTCCTAGCAGCCGGCTTCATTATGGAAGTGTTCTTTCCAGAATGGCTGGCAAATCCGGTCCTGGTACTGAAGAAGAACAAACAGTGGCGAATGTGTATTGACTACACGAGCCTCAACAAGGCCTGCCCCAAGGACCCGTTTGCCCTACCAAGAATCGATCAGGTGATAGACTCCACATCCTGATGCGAGCTGTTGAGTTTTTTGGGATGCATACTCAGGATATCACCAGATCAAGCTGAACCCGGCTGACAGACTGATGACCGCCTTCATCACACCGTTTGGAGCCTTCCGCTACCTCACCATGATGTTCGGTTTAAGGAATGCCGGCGCCACCTTTCAGCGTTGCATGCAGAAGTGCCTCCTCAAGCAGCTCGGCAGGAACGCCCACGTCTACGTGGACGACGTGGTGGTGAAGATGGAAAAGCGTGGAACACTGCTGGAAGACCTCAAGGAGACCTTTGAGAACCTGCGTCGATTCCAGATCAAGCTCAATCCCGAGAAGTGTGTCTTCGGAGTACCAGCCGGACAGCTCCTTGGCTTCCTGGTCTCTGAATGCGGCATAGAATGCAACCCTATGAAGATCAAGGCCATTGAGAGAATGGAGGTACCCAGCCGACTGCTGGATGTGCAAAAGTTCACCGGCTGCTTGGCGTCCATCAGCCGATTCATCAGTCGGCTGGGCGAGAAAGCTCTCCCCTTATACCAACTGTTGAAGAAGACTACTTTTTTCGAGTGGAACCATAAGGCGGACGAAGCTTTTCTCCAGTTGAAGAAGATGCTGACTACTCCACCCGTCCTGGTGGCTCCGACTCCCAAGGAACCTATGCTCCTATACATCGCCGCCACCAGCCGGGTAGTTAGCACGGTCATTGTAGTGGAACGCAAGGAGGAAGGCAAGGCACTACCTATCCAGAGACCGGTATATTACCTAAGCGAAGTACCATCGACCTCCAAGCAGAACTACCCCCACTACCAGAAGATTTGCTATGGTGTACACTTCACTACCAAGAAATTGAAGCCTTACTTTCAAGAGCATCCAATCACGATGGTCTGCATGGCCCCGCTTGCCGAGATCATTGGTAGCCAAGATGCTTCTGGCCGAGTGGCCAAGTGGGCCATAGAGCTGGCTCCATACACCATCCACTACTAGCCCCGCACTGCTATCAAGTCACAAGCACTGGCTGACTTCCTCGTCGACTGGGCCGAGACCCAGTACCTACCTCCAGCGCCTGACTCCACCCATTGGCGGATGCATTTCGACGGCTCCAAGATGTGCACCGGCTTGGGAGCCGACGTCGTCCTCACCTCTCCTAAAGGCGACAAGCTCAAATACGCACTGCAAATCCATTTTGCCGCCTCCAACAACGTCGCCGGGTACGAGGCGCTCATTCACGGGCTCCGGCTTGCCAAAGAACTTGGCATCTGCCGGATCTTGTGTTATGGCGACTCAGACTTAGTGGCCCAGCAGTCATCTGGTGACTGGGACGCGAAAGATGCAAACACGGCGAGTTACCGTTTCCTCGTGCAACAACTCAGCGGGTATTTCGAAGGGTGCGAGTTCCTCCATGTGCCAAGAAACGACAACGACCAAGCAGACGCCTTGGCACGAATCGGCTCTACCCGCCAAGCAATACCATCCGGCATCGCCCTTCAACGCCTCCTCAAGCCGTCCGTCAAGCCTTCACCAGAATCAGACTCCATCTTTGTGCTGGCTCCTCCCGAAGACGTCGGATCCGACTCCAGAGCCGCGGCGGACGGTACGAGGATTTTGGCAGATGGCTCCAAAGCCGCCATAGTCAAACCCGGCCCGGGGACTGCGGCGGTGGACTCGAAGACTCCAGAAATCGACCCAAGGGCCGCGCCAGTCGGCCTGGGGACTTCATTAACCCAGCAAGCGGTTGCTGACTCCAACCCGCCGCCTCCCAGCCCAACTGCCCTCGTCCAAGTCATAGTTCTGGCAGTCGAAGAAATAGCAGCACCCTCATGCGCCCAGCCCATCCTCAAATTCCTGGTGAACAAAGAGCTGCCGACTGATGAGACCTCAGCTCGGCAAATACAATGCCGAGCGGCAGCCTACACCATAGTCAACAGAGAGCTGGCTAGGCGTAGCATCACTGGTGTCTACCAGCGCTGCGTAGAGCTAGAGCAAGGCCAAGCAATTCTCGAAGACATCCATCAAGGCGAGTGCGGCCACCATGCGGCCTCAAGAGCACTTGTCGCAAAAGCCTTTCGACAGGGTTTCTTCTGGCCGACTGCCTTAGAAGAGGCCAAGGAATTAGTCCAAAAATGCAAAGGGTGCCAGAAGTTCAGCTCCAAGCCGCACCAGCCGGCTTCTTCACTCAAGACCAACCCCATTGCCTGGCCGTTCGCAGTTTGGGGTCTAGACATGGTAGGACCATTCAAGACAACATGAGGTGGCTTAACTCACTTACTTGTCGCAGTGGACAAGTTCACCAAGTGGATAGAAGCAAGGCCAATCAAGAAACTGAACGGTCTGACTGCCGTAACTTTCATCTCCGATATCACAATTCGGTACGGCATACCACACAGCATCATCACCGACAACGGCAAATTTTTTGCCAAAGGCACCGTGGCCCATTTCTACGCAACATAGGGCATCCCACTGGACCTAGCGTCGTCGCCCACCCATAGTCAAACGGCCAGTTAGAGCGAGCAAACGGCCTCATCCTGTCCGACATCAAACCCCGGCTGATCGAGCCTCTGGAGCGCTTGGCTGGCTGCTGGCTCGACGAGCTACCAGCCGTCCTCTGTAGTCTGCACACGACTCCAAACAAGTCAACCGGCTTCACGCCTTTCTTCCTCGTCTACGGTGCCAAAGCCGTCATCCCAACGGACATAGAGTTCGACTCCCCACGCGTCACCATGTACACCGAGGAGGAAGCAAAAGAAGCACGACAAGACGGCGTCGATCTGCGGGAAGAGGGCCGGCTGTTGGCACTCAGCCGGTCCAGCATCTACCAGTAGAGCCTGCGCCGATACCACAACAGGAAGGTCAAGCCAAGATCTTTTCAAGAAGGCGACCTTGTGCTCTGGCTGATCCAGCGAACAGCCGGCCACCACAAGCTGTCGGCGCCTTGGGAAGGCCCTTTCATCATCAGCAAAGTACTGGGTAACGACTCATACTACCTGATTGATCCTCAGAAGCCCCGAGCACGCAAGAGGGACGACTCCAGCAAGGAAACAGAGTGGCCATGGAATGCAAATCTCCTCCGAAGATTTTACAGTTGATGCAATATGTACCACGCTACCTTTTGTATTAAAGTATCAAGACTTCGAGCCCCCCGAGACGAGCTCGGGGACTGCCCTCTTTTGTCTGTATGATAAAAATCATGCCTACAAGTATGCTACTCTTTGTCATGCCGCATGGCACCGAGCTCGACAAGTTGGCCCGGGGACTTGACGCCTTGCACTATGAAATGCTTCCTACAGCCGGACAAGTAGTGTGTAACACCTAAACCGTCTCCTGTCAGATGCCGCATCTCGCAGAGCGACTGTACGGTGGGTAGAGGTAAGGTAGAATGGGCGTTCGCATGAAAAATGGCTAAGGACTCAAAGCATAAAACATAGCTCAAGACGACTTCTAGCCTTTTTTACGCAAACCGACTCTTGAATAGTCGGATTGCCGCCTTCTATTCAACTTGCTAAAAAACTCTTAAAAACGGCTAAGTACTCGCCTTCCCAAAGTAGCCAAGCATTTGATCCAGCGAAAGTCCGCAGAGCGGCTGTCCGATTGGCAAGGCAGGCAACTAAGAGAAAGCGGCAAAGGAAAAAAGCCAAAAGAGCAATGAGCAAGAAAAGATAGAATTCGGATAAATATATTTACATAACGTAGGCCCTTGGACGAATCTTCAGGCAGAAGTTCAAAATACACCCCGCGGGTGGAATTGTGTGAATTAACAAGTTCTTCAAAGACTACTAAAGCAGATAAAATAAAGATAAGGCGGCAGCTTAGGAAGCAGCAGACGAATTCGGAGGGTCGAAGGAGGCGGCAGCGTCAGGCGTCGGGGCGGCCGGCTGGGTAGTCTCGGCTTGATCGCCTCCGGCGGAAGTCGGCTCGGTCGCACGCAGCTCGTTGCTGGAGGTGCGGTCGAGCTGAGGCTGGCCGTCTGCTCTGTCTTCTGGTGCCTCCATCTCACCTCCGTCCTCCACCTCTCCTTCCTTCTCGACACTGGAGCCGATCACCTCTGCCGAGTCCTCGCCGTAGTCTGGGTTCATCCCAAACCACTCCGGCGGTACCTCCTCGCCGTCTTCAGACCGCTCGGGGACGAAGATGCTGGTGTCGGTGTACTCGGCGATCGCCGCAGCACGCTTGACGAGGGCATCTTTCGTAGCTGCCAGCTCCGGCTGGGCCTCCGACTGAAGTGTGGCCAGCCGATCTAGATCCAGCCCCGGATACCACGCCTTGACGAACTCCAAGGCCAGGTGTAACACCCCGGATGTAACTTTCCCAATTTGTACTCCAACTCTTGCTGTTTCCGGCGTTAAGCTATATTTATTTCCTCGGGTTCGGGTTTTGTCTCCGTGTGTTGTTGTCGTTGTCATGCATCTCATATCATGTCATCATGTGCATTGCTTTTGCATACGTGTTCGTCTCATGCATTTGAGCATTTTCCCCGTTGCCCGTTTTGCATTCCGGCGCTTCGTTCTCCTCCGGTGGTCATTTCTAGATTTCTTTCGTGTGTGGGCATTAAACATTTCCGGATTGGACCGAGACTTGCCAAGCAGCCTTAGTTTACTACCGGTAGACCGACTGTCAAGTTTCGTATCATTTGGACTTCGTTTGGTACTCCAACGGTTAACCGAGGGACCGAAAAGGCCTCGTGTGTGTTGCAGCCCAACACCCCTCCAATTTGGCCCAAAACCCACCTAAACTCTGCTCCATCATCTAGAGCGTTCGATCACGATCGGGTGGCCGAAAACCGCACCTCATTTGGACTCTCCTAGCTCCCTCTATGCCTATAAATAGGTCCCCCTCGCAATATTCCGGATCCCCTCTCCCCGAAACCCTAATTTTCCCTCTCCGCGCCGGCCGGACACGTCCGAATCCGACCGGACGCGTTCGCCGCCGCCCCCGCGCCCAATCGGGAGCCGCCACGTGGCACTCCGCCACCAGCCGCCGCCGCCGGCCCGGGAGGCCCGTTCCCGGCCCCCGAGGCCCAAATCCCGTCGCGCCCGACCGCCCGCGCCCTCCCCGTCGCCGGCACCCCGCCGCCGCGCGCCATCTCCGGTGAGGGCGACCACCACCACCTTTTCCTCGCCCTCCGCCATCGCCAGCCCGCGGGTGCCGCCCCGCGCCGCGGCTGCCGTCTCGCCGCCGCCCCGGCCGCCGGCGCCCCGCGCCGTGGAGGCCGCCCCGCCGTCGACCTCGCTCCGGCCGACCCCAACTCCGGCCATCTCCTTCTCACACTCCGGCCGCCGCCTCCGGTGAACAGTGCGCGCCGCCGTCCTCGATTCGCGTGCCTCGGGTCAAACCCTAGATCTGGGAGGTTGAATTTTCGTCTAAGCCCCTAAAATTTCCGTTTCAAGTGCTCATGTTCGTAGCTCCGTAACTTTGCATCTGTAGATCCGATTCATGCATATAGCATATCAAAATTTTTATCTCAGAGAGTACATCATTTCATTCCATTGCATCATTTTCATTTGAGTTCATCTTGATGCCCGAAATGCTGTTAGAAGAGGGCTACTTGAGTTAATTGTCAGATCTGCTGCTCCGTTTAGGTTTTTGTCATTTTTGCCATGATTAATGTGTGCATGATATGCCCTGATGCTCTACATGTGTTTTGTTTAGGGTTTAGTCATCTTTCCAGAGGTGCAACCCATGTATTTTTGTAATGTGTGTGGTGACTTGTGCAAGCTTGTAAAGTGGTGCACTTGCTAAGTCTGTTTTCAGGGACTTAGTAATTTCCCTAAGTCCTGGAGCTGTTTATCTCATGATGCCATATGTTCTTGTTGTTTCCTAGTGATCCGTGCCTCTTTTGAGGATGATCAGTAAGGATTCTTTGTTAATATTTTAGTGCTCTATCCATCCATGCCTTTGTTTGCAATTATGGAGCAACCTAGCTTGAGTCAATCGAGCTCTACTTTTACTACTTTGTGAGTCTGGGCAGATTGTCAACTTGTTTGCAATTTTGCCGGTGATGTTGTAGTTGATCCATGCATGCTATGCTTTTGTTCTTGCCATGTCTAGATTGCATTTTGTTCCTTCTTGATGGGTGTATTCTTGTCTTGCCATGACTTGCACCGTAGTGAGTGCATCGAGCTCGTAAACATGCCTACTTGAGTTATATTTCAGCATGTGTCAGTTTTCACTAAGTCCGAAAACTGATTATGTTTTTGCTATGTTCACGTGCTTGCAATTGTATTTTCTGATCCCTTTTGGCTCAAGGTCACTAAGGGACTTTTGTTAAGCTCTTTGAGTATCTCCATGCCATGCTTTACTTTGCCATGTTCAGGTCCTGTAACATGTAGTTTTGTGGCTCCGAAGATGGCTACCTGATCTGAAATTCCAGACAAGTGTTGATTTCACTAAGTCTGAGATCTGTTTGCCATATGCATTATTGCCATGCTTGTTTGAACCTGTTAATGGATGAATTGGCCATAGCTCAGTGCTAGAATTTTGTTAAGCATCTTGTGTGCATCCCTGCCATGTATTTTTTTGTCATGTTTGGTTGCTGTAGCATGTTCATCTCATTGCATTTAGTTGGCTACTTGCTGTAAATCGCAGACCGGTGTCATTTGAATCGCTTGCCATTTCCAAACCGTAACTCCGATTCCGGCGTTCTTTATATCGTTTTCAAGCGATTTCATCTCATCTTTCCAGTGGAACACTTGGTTTTCCAAGTTGATGCCAGGTTCATGCATTTCCTGTCATATCTTGCATTTTGCATCCCGCATCGCATTCCGCGTAGCATATCATCATTGCATCATATTGCTTGGTCTTGCACGTGGTTGATTGTATCCTTGTTGCTTGTTTGTCTTGTTTGGGTAGAGCCGGGAGACGAGTTCACTAACGAGGAGCCCGTTGAGTTTGCTTTCGAGGATCCAGTCAACTCTGACAACTGTGCAGGCAAGATGATCATACCCAGAAATCACTACTATCTTTGCTATGCTAGTTTGCTCGCTCTTTTGCTATGCCAATGCTATGATGCCTACCACTTGCTTTCAAGCCTCCCAAATTTCCATGTCAAACCTCTAACCCACCATTGTCCTAGCAAACCGTTGATTGGCTATGTTACCGCTTTGCTTAGCCCCTCTTATAGCGTTGCTAGTTGCAGGTGAAGATTGAAGGCCGTTCCTTGTTGGAACATTTATTTACTTGTTGGGATATCATTATTTTGATATGTTATCTTAATGCATCTATATACTTGGTAAAGGGTGGAAGGCTCGGCCTCTCGCCTAGTGTTTTGTTCCACTCTTGCCGCCCTAGTTTCCGTCATATCGGTGTTATGTTCTCGGATTTTTGCGTTCCTTACGCGGTTGGGTTATAATGGGAACCCCTTGATATTTCGCCTTGATTAAAGCTTTTCCAGCAATGCCCAACATTGGTCTTACCATTTTCCACCTAGCCTTTTTTCCCTTGGGTTTCCGGAGCCCGAGGGTCATCTTATTTTAGCCCCCCCCCTGGGCCAGTGCTCCTCTGAGTGTTGGTCCAAACTAGAGTCCTGTGCAGCACCCCCTCGGGGAAACTCGAGGTTTGGTTTTAGTTGTATGGAGCGCTCATCTGAGTGTACCCTGAGAAAGAGATATGTGCAGCTCCTATCGGGATTTGTCGGCACATTCGGGCGGTGTTGCTGGTCTTGTTTTAACCTGTCGAAGTGTCTTGAGTAACCGAGATACCGAGTCTGATCGAAACGTCTTGGGAGGAGGTCTATTCCTTCGTTGACCGTGAGAGCTTGTCATGGGCTAAGTTGGGACTCCCTGCAGGGATTTGAACTTTCGAAAGCCGTGCCCGCGGTTGTGGGCAGATGGGAATTTGTTAATTTCCGGTTGTAGATAACTTGAACCTTAATTTAATTAAAATGTATCAACTGAGTGTGTTAACGTGATGGCCTCTTCTTGGCGGAGTCCGGGAAGTGGACACGGTGTTGGAGTAATGTTTGCACAGGTTGTTCTCTAGTTTCTCGCTCGCACTTTGCCTCCTCTTCTCGCCCTCTTTTGCGAATAAGTTAGCCACCATACTTGCTAGTCGCTTGCTGCAGTTCCACTCACATTTTACCTTGCCATACCTATAAGCTTAAATAGTCTTGACCGCGAGCGTGCGAGATTGCTGAGTCCCTGTGGCTCATAGATTACTATTACACCAGATGCAGGGCCTGATGATTCCGCTCCAGGAGACGCGTATGAGCTCAAGTGGGAGTTCAATGAAGACTCTCAACGTTACTATGTTTCCTTTCCCGATGATCAGTAGTGGTGCCCAGTTGGGGGTGATTGGGACCGTGTCGCATGTTGGGTTCTCTTTTATTTTGGTGCCGTAGTCGGGCCATGAGTGTTTGGATGATGTAATGTTATTTATGTACTTGATTGACGTGGCAAGTGTAAGCCAACTATGTTATCTCCCCTTTATGATTTATATTACAAGGGATATTGTGAAGATTGCCTAACTTGCGACATATGCCTTCAATGTGATTATGCCTCTAAGTTGTGCCTCGACACGTGGGAGCTATAGTCGCATCGAGGGTGTTACAAGTTGGTAATCAGAGCCTTCCCCAACCTTAGGAGCCCCATTGCTTGATCGTTTTTAGCGGCCGAGTTGTGTCTAGAAAAATGTTTTGAGTCATTTAGGAATTATATATCGGAGAGTTTAGGAATTCTTTTACTTCCCAGTCTCCTCATCGCTCTGGTAAGGCATCCTGACGTAGAGTTTTGACTCTTCTCTTCTCAAATTTCACTAAAAAAAATTTAGGATCACGCGGGTATCTTGGAATCGTTCCGATGGTTTTATGATGAGAACATTGTCTTGGTGCCTCCTGTCAGGGGTTTATTGGAAGTGTCCCGGGGAGTTGTGCTCTGAGGTGTTGTCATCATAATTTTATCGTTGCATTTCTGGAATACCTGAGTTTAGTACGCCGACATCGAAAACCTCTTTTATGCAGTTCGTTGGTGAGATAACCTCGACGCCACCCAGTACTGGGGCGGGAGTTCGGGAGTATCGCCATAACTTGTATAACGGATGCTTTTCGAAGGTTGAGGTAGATGGTTTCCGAAGGTTTCTTGGTTATGTGTTGAAGGATGGATACAGCTGGATATAGGAATTGCTAGTTTGGGTGAGATATTATGCTTCCCCTATATCCCCAACACCTGATTGCATAACCGGAAAGGTTCGGGAGTTTCATAGGTGGGAATTCTAGTAGCTCTAGTTCTTCTTCCACGGATATTGGTTTGAGATTGGGATTTCTTACCGATTATTCATTCTTGATCCGTACCTTGTTGATTTATTTCTGTACCTTAATTCTACGTGGCTTCTCAATTTATGGATATGTGACCATTTCAAGAGGAATGCATTCGTTCATTTTGTTCGGATGTGAAGACTATATGTTGCAATTTTCATTCCGTTGGATTCAGCTTCAATATTTATCTATCTATGTGCTAATGGTGGTCAACCTCTTCAGGATGGCTCCTCCAACGCGCACGACTCCGAATCCTGATCCGCCACCACCTCCACCTCCTCCAGAGGCATGGCAAGCTGTGATGGCCGCAACCAATGCAAACACACAGTTGATCATGCAAATTCTTCAAGAGCGCAATCAAGGCAGTCAAGGGAATCAAGGCAACAATCAGAGTCACTTTGCTACACTCAACCAGTTCCTTGCTAACGGGCCAAAGACTTTCAGCAATTGTGTTGAGGCAACCGATGCTGACGATTGGCTTGTGGATCTGTGCAAGCATTTCGAGTGCAGTAACGTCAGGCTTGAGGACTTTGTCATGTTCTCTTCCTTCCAACTCAAAGATCAAGCTGCAGAATGGTTCCAATAGTACAAGGATTCTAGGGGCGGACGTGTTATCACTTGGGATGATTTCCGTCGAGATTTCCGAGCTCATCATATTCCTCAGAGCGTGGTTGAAAGTAAGCGTGAGGAATTCCGCAATCTGAAGCAAGGCTCTTTGTCTGTCTATGACTACAGCAAGTTGTTCCAGAAGCTTGCCCGCTTTGCCAAGAAGGACGTCCCGGATGAGAAGAGCATGATATACCAGTTCAGGGGTGGTCTCAGAGAAGAAATTCAGCTAGCTCTTGTTCTCTTTGAGCCATTGAGATACGATGAGTTCTACAACATGGCATTGAAGCAAGAGGCTGCTCAGTTGAAGTGTGATGCTTCCAAGAAGCGAGCCAGAGATGGTACTCCTTCTTCCTCTACTCAAGTGGCCAAGCAGCAGAAGTATTGGCTTCCGTCTCCTCCGTTCCGTCAGCTGTATCAGCAGAAGAGCAAAGGTGGCAGTGGTTCTTCCCACCCACCCAACCCTGGCTTTCAGAACAAGACTTCGTCTCAAGCTCCAAGATCGAGTGCTCCGTATCACCGTCCGCTTTCAGAGGTCACGTGCAAGAAGTGCCAACAGAAGGGTCACTATGCCAACAAGTGTTTCAACCAGAGGCGTCTTCCTCCTCCTCCTGTGAGATCGGCAAGTACAGCCGTGGTCAAGCATAACCCCAAGCATGCCAAGGTCAATTTGATGAATGCAGCTCAGGCAGAGGACTCGTCAGATGTGATCATGGGTAACCTTCCTGTTAATGATATTCCTGCAAATGTTCTTTTTGACACTGGTGCATCGTATTGCTTCATTTCCAAACCTTTTGCATCAAAGTATGAGTGTGATTATCAGTATCTGCAAAGTTCCTTGCAAATTTTGTCACCGGGCAAGCAGATGACAGCTAACACCTCCGTCCCGGAGGTTACTATCACATTGGGTGAATACAAGTTCCTTTCTTCCCCAATTGTTCTTGGTAACTCAGATATTGATCTTATTCTCGGGATGGATTGGCTTCCTAAGCACAAGGCTCAGCTTGATTGTGCAGCCAGGCAGATTCAATTGACTCATTCGTCTGAGGATGTAATTGTCTTTGCCGCTCGGGATAATACAATCCTTCTATTTTCTCTCAATGAGAAGGGTGAATTGGATGCCATCTCTCAAATTCCAGTCGTTTGCGAATATCAAGACGTCTTTCCAGAAGAGCTTCCAGGAATGCCTCCGCACTGGCCAGTTGAATTCGTTATTGATCTTGAGCCTAGCACGGAACCTGTCTGCAAACGTCCTTACAAGCTCGGACCTGAAGAGTTGAAGGAGCTGAAGAAGCAACTCGATATTCAAGAAAAATGGGTCTCATCCGGCCTAGTTCTTCTCCGTGGGGTTGTGGTGTTCTTTTTGTGAAGAAGAAGGATGGAACGGACCGACTTTGTGTTGATTACCGTCCAGTGAACAAGAAGACCATCAAGAACAAATACCCACTTCCCAACATCAATGAGCTGTTCGAACAACTCAAAGGTGCCCAAGTATTCTCCAAGCTTGATCTCCGTATGGGTTATCATCAGATTCGAATCCGTGAGCAAGATATTACCAAGACGGCTTTCAGGACAAGCTTTGGTTCATATGAATACACTGTCATGTCTTTTGGCCTCGTCAACACTCCTCCGACGTTCTCTCGCATGATGAACTTCATCTTCAACGCCTACACCAATGACTTCGTTTTGGTCTATCTTGACGACATTCTGGTTTTCTCGAAGAACAAGGAAGATCATGCCAAGCACTTGCGTTTGGTTCTTGATAAACTCAGAGAACATCAGTTCTACGCCAAGTTCTCCAAGTGTGAATTTTGGCTCGATGAAGTGCTTTATCTTGGTCATATCATCTCTGCCAAGGGCATTGCCGTGAATCCTGAGAAGGTGTCTGCAATTGTGAATTGGGAACCTCCTCAGAACGTGAAGCAACTCCGTAGCTTCCTCGGTCTCGCAAGCTATTGCCAAAGATTCGTTGAAAACTTTTCTAAGATCGTGAAGCCTCTCTCAAATCTTCTCCAGAAGCACGTCAAGTACGTTTGGTCTCCGGAGTGTGATATTGCTTTCAACACTTTGAAAGAGAAATTGATCACTGCTCCAGTTCTGACTCCGCCTGATGAATCCAAGCCGTACGAGGTCTTTTGTGATGCCTCTCTCCAAGGTCTTGGCGCAGTATTGATGCAAGAGAAGAAAGTTGTTGCTTATACATCTCGCCAGTTGAAGCCTAATGAGAAGAACTACCCCACTCATGATCTCGAGTTGGCGGCAGTTGTGCATGCTCTTTTGACTTGGAGACATCTTCTATTGGGAAGAAAAGTGGACATTTTCACTGATCACAAGAGTCTCAAGTACATCTTCACTCAGCCTAATCTCAACCTCAGGCAAACTCGATGGGTCAAAATGATTCAAGAGTATAATCTGAGTATCGAGTATACTCCAGGAAAGGCCAATGTGATTGCTGACGCATTGAGCAGAAAGGCCTACTGCAACAGTCTGATTATTAAGCCTTATCAACCCGAGCTTTGTGAAGCTTTCCGCAAACTTAATCTGCAAGTTGTTCCTCAAGGTTTCCTCGCCAACCTTCAAGTCTCTCCTACCTTAGAAGACCAGATTCGCCAAGCCCAGCTTCTTGATGCTATGGTGAAAAAGGTGAAGATTGGGATTGCCAAGAGTCAGCCCAAGTACAAGTGCTACCGCCTTGATGACAAGGACACTCTCTTCTTCGAGGATCGTATTGTTGTACCCAAAGGTGACCTTCGTAAAGTGATCAGGAACGAGGCTCACAATTATCTCCTCTCCATCCACCCTGGGAGCACGAAGATGTATCAGGACCTTAAGCAAGCTTATTGGTGGACTCGAATGAAGCGTGAGATCGCTCAATTCGTGAATGAATGTGATGTCTACAAAAGAGTGAAGGCAGAACACCAAAGGCCAGCAGGTCTCCTCCAACCTCTTGCCATTCCAGAATGGAAGTTTGACCACATTAAAATGGACTTCGTGACTGGGTTTCCAAAGTCCAAGCATGGCAATGATGCTATATTCGTTGTCATCGACAAACTCACCAAAGTGGCTCACTTTCTACCTATCAAAGAGTCGATCACTGTAGCTCAATTGGCGGAACGCTATACCTCTCATATTGTCTCTCTGCACGGTATTCCACAAGTGATCTCTTCAGACTGTGGCAGCATCTTTACCTCGAAGTTTTGGGATTCTTTTTCAGAAGGCCATGGGCACCAACATCCGCTTCAGCACAGCTTTCCATCCTCAAACTAGCGGTCAAGTCGAGCGTGTCAACCAGATTCTTGAAGATATGCTCAGGGCTTGTGTGATCTCCTTCGGCATGAAGTGGGAGGATTGTCTTCCTTATGCTGAATTCTCCTACAACAACAGTTTTCAAGCAAGTTCGGGCAAGGCCCCTTTTGAAATTCTGTATGGCAGGAAGTGCCGTACCCCTCTCAACTGGTCTGAAACCGGTGAACGTCAGCTTTTGGGTAATGACTTAATCACAGAGGCAGAAGAAATGTGCAAAGTCATTCGTGATAACCTCAAAGCAGCCCAATCCCGTCAGAAGAGCTACTATGATAGTAAGCACTGTGATTTGTCTTTCGAGATCAGAGATCATGTTTACCACCGCGTCTCTCCTATGAAAGGTACTCGTCGCTTCGGTATCAAAGGGAAGCTTGCCCCCAGATACGTGGGACCTTTCAAGATTGTCAGCAAGAGAGGCGACCTCGCCTATCAACTCGAGCTTCCTTCAAACTTTGCAAATGTTCATGATGTGTTCCATGTCTCTCAGCTCCGAAAGTGCTTCAAGACTCCTGACCACACCGTCAACTTCAAGGACATTGAGCTCCAAGAAGATCTCTCTTATCGTGAGCACCCAGTTGCTATTCTTGAAGAGACTGAACGCAAGACTCGCAACAAGTCAATCAAATTTCTCAAAGTCAAGTGGTCACACCATTCCGACCGTGAAGCTAGCTGGGAACGCGAGGATCACCTCCGTTCTGAGTACCCGGCGTTCTTTCAGTCCTAGATCTCGGGACGAGATCCTTTCGTAGTGGTGGAGTGTTGTAACACCCCGGATGTAACTTTCCTAATTTGTACTCCAACTCTTGCCGTTTCCGGCGTTAAGCTATATTTATTTCCTCGGGTTCAGGTTTTGTCTCCGTGTGTTGTTATTGTTTTCATGCATCTCATATCATGTCATCATGTGCATTGCTTTTGCATACGTGTTCGTCTCATGCATTCGAGCATTTTCCCCGTTGCCCGTTTTGCATTCCGGCACTTCGTTCTCCTCCGGTGGTCATATCTAGCTTTCTTTCGTGTGTGGGGATTAAACATTTACGGATTGGACCGAGACTTGCCAAGAGGCCTTGATTTACTACCGGTAGACCGCCTGTCAAGTTTCATATCATTTGGACTTCGTTTGGTACTCCAACAGTTAACCGAGGGACCGAAAAGGCCTCGTGTGTGTTGCAGCCCAACACCCCTCCAATTTGGCCCAAAACCCACCTAAACTCTGCTCCATCATCTAGAGCGTTCGATCACGATCGCGTGGCCGAAAATCGCACCTCATTTGGACTCTCCTAGCTCCCTCTATGCCTATAAATAGGTCCCCCTCGCAATATTCCGGATCCCCTCTCCCCGAAACCCTAATTTTCCCTCTCCGCGCCGGCCGGACACGTCCGAATCCGACCGGACGTGTCCGCCGCCACCTCCGCGCCCAATCGGGAGCCGCCACGTGGCACTCCGCCGCCAGCCGCCGCCGGCGGCCCGGGAGGCCCGTTCCCGGCCACCGAGGCCCAGATCCCGTCGCGCCCGACCACCCGCGCCCTCCCCGTCGCCGGCCACCCCGCCACCGTGCGCCATCACCGGTGAGGGCGACCGCCGCCACCTTCGCCGCGCCCTCCGCCGCCGCCAGCCCGCAGGCGCCGCCCCGCGCCGCGGCTGCCGTCTCGCCGCCGCCCCGTGCCGTGGAGGCCGCCCCGCCGTCGACCTCGCTCCGGCTGGCCCCAACTCTGGCCATCTCCTTCTCCCACTCCGGCCGCCGCCTCTGGTGAACAGTGCGTTCCGCCGTCCTCGATTCGCGTGCCTCGGGTCAAACCCTAGATCTGGGAGGTTGAATTTTCGTCTAAGTCCCTAAAATTTCCGTTTCAAGTGCTCATATTTGTAGCTCCGTAAAGTTGCATCTGTAGCTCCAATTCATGCATATAGCATATCAAAATGTTCATCTCAGAGAGTACATCATTTCATTCCATTGCATCATTTTCATTTGAGTTCATCTTGATGCCCGAAATGCTGTTAGAAGAGGGCTACTTGAGTTAATTGTCAGATCTGCTGCTCCGTTTAGGTTTTTGTCATTTTTGCCATGATTAATGTGTGCATGATATGCCCTGATGCTCTACATGTGTTTTTTTAGGGTTTAGTCATCTTTCCATAGGTGCAACCCATGTATTTTTGTGATGTGTGTGGTGACTTGTGCAAGCTTGTAAAGTGGTGCACTTGCTAAGTCTGTTTTCAGGGACTTAGTAATTTCACCAAGTCGTGCCTTCAATGCGATTATGCCTTCAATGCGATTATGCCTCTAAGTCGTGCCTCGACACGTGGGAGCTATATTCGTATCGAGGGTGTTACACCCGGCGCGCTCCAGCTCGGGCCGAAAAACCCTTCCAGGCCTCAAGACGACCAGCCGCGACCTCTAGCCAATCGGCCGTCAGGCTGGGGGTGCGTGGAGCCCACATGTCCGGCCACAGGGCGGCAATCGCCTGGGCACCAACACGCTGAAGCCGGCGTAGCATCCGGTGAGTCGGCCGAAGGCGAGCCTCGATGCTCAGGATGTGCTCGTCAAGGGTTCGGGGGGCGTCGACGGCGATCTCTGCGCCCTCCGCCCTCCGATCTTCACAGTCAGCCTCGATGGCTTGGATGGCGGCCTGCGAGTGCCTAGGAAAGAAGTCTGCCAAGACGGAAGAAACGAAGAAGCAGGTCAAAAACCAGGAGTCGGCACAACTTATAATCGGCAGCTCGAAGAAAGAAAGTAAAGAAACTCACCATCAACGATGTCTTCAATCTCATGGAAGCCGGAGGCCAGCATCGCGTCCTTGTCAGACCAGGAGGAGCGCTCGCTCGCGAACTCGGCCAGGAGGGCAGTTTCCGTCTCTTCCGCCTCCCTCTGCATCTTCGCAAGCAGCTCCCTCTACTCTGCCAATTGAGTGGCCAGCAGATCGCGCTCTATGGCGAGCTTGCTGCACTCCTCTCCTTTGACGCGCAATGCGGAGTTGGCTTCGCCCAGCTCCTGTTGAAGAGCAGCGTTGGCTCCTGAAAAGAAGGAAGAAAGAAGGCGTTAAGTCATCAATAAAGAAGGTCGCCGGGGAGATCCGGCCCGACTGCTCAGCAGTCGGCCCAAATCTCGAGGACTACAGCCCGCGGGTGCACCGGCGCGCCCCGCAAAGAAGAAAAAGGACTTACTCTGGCTCTCTAACAAGTCGGCGGTCCGCTTGCCCAGCTCTTCAATGGTATGGTTGAAGGAAGTAACGCGGAGGTTGTGGTAGTCCTGCGACAAACGTTTCAGACAAAAGTTAATACCCAGAGTTCGTCAATTGGAGTTCCGGGCCGCCTGCTCAGCAGCCAGCCCGAAACTCGGGGACTACACCCAGTGGGTGCGCTGGCACGCCCCCACAGAGAGGAACAAGAAAACAAAGACCAATGGAAAAAACATACCCGGCGGCTACCCGCGATGCCAGGTACGCCTTGGTGCAATTCTAGAGAGCGTCGCCCTCAGCCCGAAGCTTCGCCTGGACGTCCAGAAGTCCCTGGTTCAGTGGCCCTGTGACGCCTCCGCGCACCCACCCAGTGGGCGCGGCGCTCGTCGCTTCGGCGTCTGTGATCGCCGAGCTGGCAGTGTCGGCCTCCAGGGGGCGGGGTGCCGAAGTCGCCTTCTCCAGACGGCGGCGCGTTGGCGAGCCGACTTGGAGGAGTAGCCTCGCCACGGCCTCGTCCTCGGTCGGCGGCACCAGAGGGTCCACTGGCTGCTTGCCTTGTGTGCTCCCAGACGGCGGCGGAGGCGGCGGCGGAACGATCACGTCCGGCGTAGAGGGGTCGCCACCTTCCCTCTCCACGACGGGGTTCTCGCCGCCGGCTTCCCCAGTCTGCCCCGTGAACTCCGGAGGCGGCGGCGCAGAGTTCAGCGGGGTTACAAACACCGCCGATTGGCAGCGTGCGGCCTCCTCAGCCTGCCGTTTTGTCGCGGCAGCGGCTTCGGCCTCCGCCAGTTTTTTCTTGGCGGAGGCCTCCGCCCTATCGGTCTCCGACTTCTCCAGGCGAGCGTCCTCTTCTTCGTTGCGCTTCTCTTGCGCATTCCGCTCTGTTGCCTCCCGGAGGTCAGCAGCGGGGTCAATCCGCCGAGTGGTGGCAGACGTCTCCGCTGACCCCATGACGGAGGCGGCGTTGACCCTCTCAACAGTGAGGGGAGCCCTGAAGCAAGGGAAGCAAGCAAAAGACTCAGACAAAGAGACAAAGAAAGAATAAAGCATTGAAACAGAATACTCACGCAGAGACCAACTGCGGCTTCTTCACTTCCTTACGGAACCGGATGGCCTTCGCAGCTGCCTCGTCCCGCCGGGTCGTCGCAGCCGAACCCTTGGGCTTGTTCGGCCGACTACCAAACAAGGTCGGCGCGGCCCTGCGCTTCTTCCTGCCGCCTGGAGCACCCGGCGCGGCAGAGGAGCCCGCGCCAAGCTGGCTGGCTCCTGGCTGATGGTGGGGGGCGACTTCTCCAGCGGCATCGTCGTTAGGCCAGTCGGCGAAAGTGGCCGAAGGCCTGAAGTCGCCTGCTGCTCCTCCTCCTCCCTCGGTGTCGTCCTCCAGAGCCGCCGCCCCTAGATCGGGGTCATCGATGTCGCTCTCCGCCCGGTCGGCAAGGAACTCGCGGGCCAGCCCCGAAGTGCCAGCTGGTGGATGGAGGAGGGGATTTTGACCAAAGCCAGCTGGTTAAAATAAACTCGGCGAGAAAGAAGACAATCCAAAGAAAGAAAGAAAAGGCAACTCACCACGGGCGGGGGGTTGGCACGGGAGTACGGCTCCTTACCGAACCGCCAATCCTCCAGGAGCTTGCTGTCCGAGAGGTAGTTCACCATGAAGGCCACCTCCTCGTGAGGCATGTCCTTGGTGCACATCCGACTCGGGTCGCGGTGCCCACTCATTTGGCATATCATATGGGGGCGGCGTTGGAGCGGGAGAACTCGGGGCGCCACGAAGGCGGCCAGCAGGTCTGGACCAGTCAAACACTCCGACTGCGTCAGCACTCGGAGTCGCGCGATGGCACTGGCTCCCACTGCCGTCAGCGACTTGGCCCGGTACGACCAGTTGGGCAGTCTCCCAGCTGGCAGGTTGACCCAGTCGCCCCTCACGGAGACGCTCCTGACCTAGAAGTACGATCTCTGCCACATCTTCACCGACTTTATCAGCGAGATGGAGGGGAAGGGGTTGTCGGCCCCCGACCTTCACACGGCGATGAAAGCGCCGCATTGAGCCGGCACGCCTGCAGCCTGGGTGCTGAGCTTGGGGAAGAAGAACTCCCCCCAGAGCTCGAGGGTGGGTAGGACTCCGAGGAAGCCTTCTCACAAAGCCACGAAGGCGGACAGCAGCACCACCGTGTTGGGCGTGAGGTGGTGTGGATGGAGGCCGTAAAACTCCAGGAAGGAGCGGAAGAAGCTGCTCGCCGGCAGCCCCAACCCGCGCAGGCAGTGCGAGCGGAAGATGACCCGCTCGCCCTCCTGCAGCGCGGGGGAAATCTCCCCCCTCGGCGCAAGACGCACCCGCACGTGATCCTCACCGGGGAGCCGACGAGTCCTGCGGAGGAACTCGATGTGGTCGTCGTGAACTTCGGAGCCGTCCCAGGTGCCGGAGCGCACCAGGGGAGGCACGGCGGCAGAGGAAGAGCTCATCGCGAGCTGATCACCGCGGCGTTCGTCGAAGCTTGGGCGCGTGGCGGTGCGAAGAAGAAGAAGAAGAAGGAGAGCGAGGGGTAGTGAGAAGGAGGAGAGCGAGGAGTAGTGGGAAGGAGGGGTGCGCGTGCTCCGCCGCGCCCCCTTCTCTCCCCTACTTATAGCCTCGCGGGCTGCGAAGCCGAGGTGGCGGTCATGGGATTTACTGCGCCCATGGCCCCACGACCCCCACGTTCCACGACAAAGTTACTGCACGCAGTAACTCCACGGGAATCCCAACTGTCCGCCAGAGCCGCAACGGATCCGCTCGGGCACCGAGGCGCGGTAATGGTGGGCCCCGCCTACGGGCCTGTCCCGTCACGTGCATAGGCTGGCAGTATGGCCCAGCCACGTGTTATCGCATGACGGGCCTAGAACGGGCGGCGGCCCGAAGGCTTAGCCAGCACGCTACTTGGATCCCGCCGCGATGTTTGAAATATTGTGCGAGCCAGAGTTGGGCGAGTCCGACTCCTTCTAGCCGGCCCGGCAGAAGTCAACCAAGAACCATGTATTGAGCACCCGGAAAGAGAAACTACTGAGGCTTCTCGGCCGATCGACTGCGGCGCCTCACCAGCTTCGGGGACTACTGTCGAGGTAATGGGCCACAGGTAGGCCGACCCGAGCCCCGGAACCTTTCAAAACATATGGGCAGGCTGCGCCCCTCAAGACCCCAGGACGAAGAGCCGCCTTCGAGAAGTCGACGGAAAGATGGCCGGCTGACCACTCACGGCCGAGTCCTTGGGACGACTCCAGGGAAAGCCGGCTCCTGACTGGCGACTTCCAGAGAAGCCGGCTTTGGGGAGTCGGCCTGCGACTCCTACGAACCCCATAACCTCATCAAGTGGGACGGGGCAGGGGAGTGGCTACAGTGAAGCCCACTCCCGCCCCTTACCAAGGGTAGGCATGGCCACAGCACGCCGTACCCCAGAAGATCTCTGCGCGGTGTGGCACTGTTTCCATGCCGACCCTGACATCAGCACCGCAGGACCGAATCCTGCACCCACGACGGCTTGTCTGTACGGCCCAGAGGCTGCGGGTCCCCCCAGTCAGTGAGACCCCCGGAGACGGCAAGAGGACCACCAGCCGGACCCGTTGGGAGACGGCCCCGGGTAGTCCGCCGAGCCCTCCCTCGGGGGCCCACGCGCCATTAATCAAGATGTGATGGAGAGTGGCAATAGTGATCGCCCGCCAGGCGGCGGGGCTGTTGCCACGACCCCATGATCAAGCCTGCGTCATCAGAAGCACGGCTACAGTAATCAGCAGCCGGCAAGACCCGCCCGCGGCGGACGTGGCCTGTTGGCTCCGTACCAGGCCAGTCGGCGGGCCACAGCAATCGGCGGGGAAGACGGAGGCCAGAGGCGCTGACGGCTGGGCCCGCGTCCAGCCAGATTACCATTGTACCCCTGGGGGGTAGGCCTATATAAACACCCCAGGGCACCCATGCAAAGGGTTGGCATCCATTAGTTCTAGACCAGATCATATAGGGGGGAGAGAGCTAGCCTTTCCCTCTCCTACCTCCAGGAAACAGCTCAAGGAGCAATCGTGTAAGCACTTCGCCATAGTGATCATGCGGAGACCCCGCAGAGCAGCAGTAGGGGTATTATCTCCCCGGAGAGCCCTGAAGCTGGGTAAGATTCGCCAGCGTGCATGTCTTCGACTCATCCCGTTTCCAGGCACCAGCGACGTTCTACTCGCCCCCACCATGATAAGCCATCCTTTGGCATATGTCGCACCTAACCCCCGACATATACCCTGCAGGGGTGTACTTCTTCATACACGCTTTCACCACTTACCGCTGTTTACACGACATGTACTCGGCAACCTTCAAGCGGAAGCCCAAGAGGGTGTCGGCCACGGCCTACCTAAACACTCAAGCCTCTAGTCCAGGTTTATCGCCTATCCAGGTTCCATCCGCAGGGAGTCCGGCCGAGGTTTCCACATACGGCCCTGAACAATGTGAACAGGGTTCCCGAGACACCAAACAGGTGACTCGGTACACCGTGCCACGGTGTATCTACCACAACATAGCCCACCCCTGGGGTCAGCGCTAGGCACGGCCGCCAACACATAACCTACAAACACCAGAAACTATTTGCAACTCCTGGACAGAGTACTAGGGTGATTAAGAAGCCGAGAGGGTCCATTGGTTTCGGGCCCAATGTATGGTAGTAACTGAATCTTAAATCACACATACAGATCTCAGTTCCTATGGACGGCCTCAATGAAACAACCCACCATGTACTCCTACATGGCCTCTCATCGATACCTTTACCAAATCATGTTCAACACATCCCTCACATTACCGACATAATCATTTCACTCTAGCCCGTCACCCAGATGAACCAGGCCTGACACAACTCTAAGCATAGCAAGCATAGCAAGGTAGGAAACACATAAATGGCTCAATCAACTCCTACACATGCTAGTGGGTTTCATTTAGTAACTGTGGCAATGACAGGTCATGCAGAGGATAAGGGTTCAACTACCGTAGCACACAGCAGTTTGAATCGTGTTGTCTTAATGCAGTAAACAAGAGCAGAAGCGAGAACATGGGTTTGTATCGGAATGATCAATGGGTTTCTTGCCTGATGTATTGGTAGTAGGGTATTGCCCTTCAGACGGATACTCGGGGTTATCCTCGGAGGCAGAACCTACCACGAAAGACACACCGAACATAATCAACACATGACAATATGCAACAATATGATGCATGCTATGACATGGCAAAATGAATGTGTCTTGGCCTAATGCAAGCTAAAACAGAAAGGAATGAACTCATTTGAATCAAAGATTCAAATGTTAGTTCATTTAATATAGCCTTATTAGTGCATTATCTTCTTTTGCTTAAACAGACAGGGTAACTTGTTTTGTCATGCATGAAACCATTACAGACGGATAGATTGAATTTTTCTGATCATTTTTCATAAATAAATTGTTTGATTTGGAGCTATGGTTGATTTTCTATGATTTTTAGAAGTTTTGGCTATTTTCTGGAATTTCCTATTAAAGAATAAATCTAGAAAAGGATTTACTGCTACAGCATTGCGTCAGAGCGTCGTCAGCGAGTCAAAGGCGCCAGGGCCAGTCAAACCTGACTGGTGGGCCCTGTCTGTCAGTGTCTCAGCTAATTAACATAATTAAGTTAGTACTAATTAATTGTCAGTGGGGCCTGGGCCCACATGTCAGTGACTAAACTAATTAAAATTAGTTAACACTAATCCTAAACTAATTAGCAGGCCGGCCCCACCTGTCATAGGCTCGGGGGGGGGGGGGAAGTCAACCTGGGCCCACGCGTCAGTCCACGGTTAAAAGTGGTCAAACTCGCCGGCGTTTAGCCGCCGGCGAGGCCAGACGCGGCGGAGCAGCGCGGGTTTTGCACTCCGGCGACCAAAAGGACGGCGGAGACCATCTACGTGATGCGGGGAGTGAGCCGCGTCGAGTGGTGGCAGTGGGTGGAGCTGGGGTGGCCGGAAACGACGGCGGCGAGCACGTCCGCGGCGGCTGGAGTTCGGGCGAGGTCGAACTAGTCCGCGTGCGGGGGTGCTACGGGCTCCTGCGAGTGCGTTGAAGACGATGGCGTGCTCGGTTGCGACCCAACGTGGCTGTGGCCACGACGGTGACGTGCGGTGGCGGCGGCGAGCTTCGGCTCCGATGGCCATGGTGGTTAGAGGACGCGGACGAGCGCGGGGAGAGGGGGAAATGGTGGCGGAGCTCACAGCGATCACGAAGAGGGGCTCGGCTTGCTCGGAGACGGCTTGGCGATGGTGAATCCGTCGATGGAGTCCGTCGGCTGTGCTCGGGGAAGACGACTCGTGGCGGCGATGTGGGGCTCCCGCGGTGGCGTGGCTCGGGGTGGAAGGAAGAGGGGGTCGAGGCGGAGCCTCTGGGCCGGTCAGAGAAGCGAGGGAGAGGCGGTGGCCGCAGTGGTGATTGTCAGCGGCGACGGCTGTGCTCGGCAGGGGATGGGGAGAGAACCAGAGGAGGGAGAGGGGCACGGGGAGAGTCGGGAGAATGAGAGGGGAACGAGAGGGAGCGTGTGGCACTCGTAGGCGCGCCCGGTCGTCGGCAGAAGCAGGAGGTGGCCGGCGTGTGGCCGTGGGCGCCGGCCACGCGCATCTCGTCCTCCTGGCGAGAGGAGGAGGACGACTGGCAGGAGCCAGTGGGCTGGGCCAAGCTGGGCCAGGCCAGGCGACAGGTAAGTCCTCTAACTCTCTCTCTCTTTTTGTTTGCTTTTATTCTATTATTTCTGTAACTTCAGGGCTTTATTAAAAATGCCAGGGCATTTCCAAAAATCATAAAATTAATCATGGCTACTGCTTAGAATATATCCAACAGCAAACATTTTAGTTTATGATTATTTGAGCATTTAAAATATTTTATAGCATTTAAATGCCCAAATGCAAATACTATAAGAATTAATCCAATGAGCTTAAGATGTCCTAGAAAAATGTGCACCATTTTTGTCAAAGGTTTTAACGCAAAACAAAAAGGGTAGGCTTTTTAGAAGGGCATTTCAGGTTCATTGAAAAAGTTTTTAGTAAACCCTAGTTGTTCCAAGGGGGAGTGCTGGGGGTTCTGTCATCCCCATTTCAGTTTTCTGGGAATTTAAACATGATGCACATGTTCAACCAAACCTAATGCATGACTAACCCAGGGATGTGACAACTCACCCCCACTCAAAAGAATCTCGTCCCGAGATTTAGGATCCTCCGGGAAGAAGGTGGGGTACTGGAGTCGAAGACGATCCTCCCTTTCCCAAGTGGCTTCTTTCTCGGAATGGTGTGACCATTGAACCTTGAGGAACTTGATATTATGGCGTTGAGTGGTACTCTCGGCTTGATCAAGGATACGAACGGGATATTCCCGATATGAGAGGTTATCTTGTAGATCAAGCGTTTCGTGGTCCACTCCACGGATAGGATCCGCGAAGCAACGCCTATGTTGAGAAATGTGGAAGACATCGTGAACTCTGGAAAGATGCGAAGGTAGTTCCAATTGGTAGGCAACTTCTCCTCGTTTGGCAAGAATGCGAAAGGGTCCAATGTAACGAGGAGCCAATTTGCCTTTGATACCGAAACGATGGGTTCCCTTTAACGGAGTAACCCAAAGGCAAGCCTTCTCGCTGACTTCATAAGTCATGAGCTTATGTTTACCATCATATTGGCTCTTTTGACGAGATTGGGCTGTTTTCAATTTCTCACGAATAACGCGAACCTGCTCTTCTGCTTCCTGAATCATATCCGGGCCAAAGAGTTGTCTTTCCCCAGTTTCTGACCAGTTAAGAGGCGTTCGACATTTTCTTCCATAGAGAACTTCGAAAGGAGATTTGCCCAAGCTAGCTTGATAACTATTGTTATAAGAAAACTCCGCGAATGGAAGGCATTTCTCCCAACCCATTTCGAATGAGATGATAGAATCTTGGAGCATATCTTCCAGAATTTGATTGACTCGCTTTACTTGACCACTTGATTGAGGATGGAAGGCGGTGCTAAAAGAGAGACGAGTTCCCATAGCATTTTGGAAACTTTCCCAAAATCGAGAGGTGAAGAGACTCCCACGGTCTGAGTTAATTTCCAATGGGACACCATGAAGAGACACTATTCGGGAGATGTATAAGTCAGCTAGCTGGCTAGCGGTGATACTCTCACGAACAGGTAGGAAATGGGCTACTTTGGAAAGACGGTCGATCACGACGAAGATGGCATTATTCCCTCTCTTGGTCCTGGGAAACCCAGTGATGAAATCCATACTGATTTTATCCCATTTCCACTCAGGAATAGCCAAAGGTTGAAGGGTTCCAGCAGGCCATTGATGCTCTGCTTTAACACGATGACAAACGTCGCAATTAGCAATGTATTGAGCGATTTATCTCTTCATCCTAGTCCACCAAAACCTCTGGCGTAGGTCTTGATACATTTTAGTCCTACCGGGATGAATGGTGAGAGGGGATTCATGAGCTTCCTTAAGGATCAGCCGCCTCAGGTTTCGTGCCTTGGGGTTTCCAAAGTATACGACACCTTGATCATCAACGGAGAAACAATTCGCGACTCCTTTCTTAATGTTTCTCTTAATACGGGAGATTCCCAGATCTACCTTCTGTGCCTTGATGATCTGATCCGTAAGGGTAGGTTTCGCCACCAGGGTGGATAGGAATCCTCGAGGAACAATGTGAAGATTAAGCTTACAAAATTCCTCGTGGAGAACTGGTTGACTTTGTTGTAACATCAGGTTGTTTCAATAGGATTTACGACTTAGTGCATCAGCCATGACATTGGCTTTGCCCGGGGTGTAAGTTATTCCTAAGTCGTAATCCGAGATCAACTCGACCAACATCTTTGCCTGAGATTCAAATCTGGTTGGGTGAAGATATATTTCAAACTTTGGTGATCGGTGAAAATCTCGCAACGATTACCGAGGAGGTAATGTCGCCAAGTTTTGAGTGCATGGACTACAGCTGCAAGCTCTAGATCATGTGTGGGATAGTTTTCCTCATGTGGGTGTAATTGCCGTGAGGCATAGGCAATTACCTGACGATCTTGCATGAGTATGCAACCTAGTCCTTGTCGCGAGGAGTCGCAATAGATAATAAAGTCCTTGGAGAAATCTGGTGGTACTAGTACGGGAGCAGATGTCAGGCGTCTTTTCAGTTCCTGAAAGCTGAACTCGCACTGTGGAGTCCACTCGAACTTTTTATCTTTCTTGAGGAGTTCAGTTAGAGGTTTAGCAACCTTGGAGAAATTCTCGACGAAGCAGCGACAATAGCTCGCTAAGCCATGGAAGCTCCGAACTTGCTTGACCGTCTCAGGTGGAGTCCAATCAAGGACGGCTTGAACTCGCTCGGGATTGACAGCAATACCCTTACCAAAGATTACATGGCCTAGATAGGTCACTTCTGGCAACCAAAATTCACACTTGGAGAATTTGGCACAAAGGAGATGCTCTCGAAGTTTCGTCAATACCAGCCTTAGATGTTTGGCATGTTCCTCTTCATTCTTCGAGTAGATGAGTATGTCATCGAGATAAACTACGACGAATTTATCCAAATACTCCATGAAGACTGAGTTCATTAACCAAGAGAAGGTGGCTGGGGCATTGGTTAAACCGAAGGACATAACGGTGTACTCGTATTGGCCATAACGAGTAACAAAGGCCGTTTTGGGGATGTCCCCGTTCTGATTTTGATTTGATGGTAGCCCAACTTCAGATCCATCTTAGAAAAGACTGAGGATCCAGCGAGCTGATCATACAGATCGTTGATCCTGGGAAGCGGATACTTGTTCTTGATGGTGACCAAGTTGACATGTCGGTAATCTACAACCATCCGATCCGTTCCATCCTTCTTCTTGACAAAGAGGACGGGGCAAGCCCAAGGAGAGGAACTAGGACAGATGAAACCCTTTTTCAAGGACTCATCGAGTTGGTTCTTAAGCTCGGCTAGTTCTAAGGGTGCCATCTTATAGGGTCTTCTAGAAATTGGAACGGTTCCTGGAACAAGGTCTATCACAAACTCGACATCCCTGTCAGGTGGAACACCTGGAAGTTCTTCTGGAAAGACATCCGGAAAGTCTCAGACTACTGGAATATCCTCAAGTTATGGAAGGGGGTTGGCATTTAGGGAGTCAAGCTGGCGCTTGGCCACTCGAGTTAAGACATTGACTGTCTTGCCGATGGGTGAGTAAGTTGAACAGTTCTAGTGGCACAATCAATATTAGCATAATAAGCTGACATCCAGTCCATACCCAAGATGATGTTAATGTCCGAGGACTTGAGAGCTATTAAAGATGCAAGAAAGACAAGTCTATCGGCAAGAATTTCGTTCCCATGGCTTACTCTAGAAGTTTGCCATTTGGAACCCGGAGTTTGAATTACCATGGAAGTGGGCATGATAGAATGTCGTGTTATGCAATCGAGCATAGGTATCGGATATGAATGAATGAGATGCTCCAGCATCGAAAAGAACAGATGCCGTATGGTAATTAACAAGGAGCGTACCAAGGATGACGTTAGGATCCTCATGATCCTCCTCGGCTGAAACATAGTTGACTTGGTCACGTGCAGTGGTGACCGGCTTGGCATAGAATGTCTTTCCCGCTGGCTTACCACGGCCAACGGACTTTCCAGACTGATTGGGGTTGTTGTTCTAAGGACACTCTCGGCTATAATGACCCGGCTCTCCACACTTGAAACATGTCACAACATTGGGGCGTGGAGCAGCAATAGCAGCGGGGCCACCATAGGGCTTGGGCGGTGCAAACTGCTGGTTGGGACGAGGCGCCTCAAAGGATGGCCTTGGAATGAACTTGGGTGGCAGTGCCATGCTTGGAATCCACACCCGGCGCTTCTGAGCTCCAGAGCCGGATGAAGAGCCAAAATCACGAGAGTGCTTGCATGAAGCCTCATAGTCAGACTGGCCTGACTCAGCACTGATGGCTTTATTGACCAACTTCTGAAAGGAGGTGCACTCATGCAGACGAAGATCGCGGTGAAGCTCAGGGCTAAGTCCCTTGCGGAACCTTGCCTGCTTCTTAGCGTTGGTGGATACCTCTTCAGGAGCATATCGTGCCAGATTCCCAAATTCACGGCTATATGCATCCACAGTCAGTCTTCCTTGGGTGAAATTGCAGAACTCTTCCCTCTTGCGATCCATGAGACCTTCCGGAATGTGATGCTCACGAAAAGCCTCACTGAATTCAGCCCAAGTAGTGATTTGGCCGACCGGGCGCATAGCTTCAAAGTTTTCCCACCAAAGGCTAGCAGGGCCTTCGAGGTGATAGGCAGCATAAGTAACCTTATCAGCTTCGGCTACGTTCGCAGAACGTAGCTTGTGGGTGATGCTGCGAAGCTAGTCATCCGCGTCGAGGGGCTCGACGGAATGGTCAAACTTTGGTGGGTACAGCTTGATAAAGTCATTGATTGACACCAAGTCATTTCGCTGATGGCGTGCAGTGTTCTGCTCAATCCTCTCTAGCAAGCGGTTAGTCTCACGCTTGTTTCTTTCCGCCTCCAGCATCACTTCGGCCAGAGAAGGCGGGTGAGGCAGAATTTCACCCCTAGCTGCACTGGCTTCCCCCTGCTCCGGGGCAGCAGGGTTGCTGCGGGTGTTGACCATCCTAGGAGAAAACAAGTCAACGGTTTAGATAAGGATGGCACAAACTTAGCAAGGAAGTGCGGAATGTAATGGATGACATGGAATGCTAAGATGTTCATTGCGCGACATGGTAATATAGAAACTGCCATATATATACCGTTGGTCATACACACCGTACATAGTTTAGTACAAGCCCAGGCTAGAGTACAACTATGGTGAAAGACATTACATCTCATCGAAGGCATTCCAAGCTCCTATATATTATTTTCCTACACCTTCGGAACATGATACACACCAAGTCGTATCCCACGGTCACGCAGGACTGTGGAGAATACAACTACTACAATACTAGTGAAACTACTACTAGCTCAGACGGCTCCGTAGTAATCCTCATAGAAGTCGCCACCAAAACCTAGAAGTGGAACATGATCATCGGGAACAGACGGTCCTGCGGAGCCTGCGAAGCAAAGGGACTCGGATGTGGCCTTGGTCCCACAGGTGGTGGCAGACGGGTACCACGAGGAGGGGTGATGCCTCGCACATCGTGCCACTCCATACAATCTGGAAATCCAGACCGTACAGGGTACAGATCCCTCATATCCATGTATCCTGCCTGTACCGCCGGTGCAAACCGAGTCAAAGTGGCCCAGTGATCAGCACGAGAGTTAAAAAGCTCCATACGCAAGGCCCGATTTTCGCGGTCCTTATCCTCGAGCATCTCGGCAGTGGTGCGGAGTAGTGACTCCTCATGTGTGGGGTCAGCATAAATAGCCTGGAGATACCCTTGCACTCCCGGAAGTGAAGCTGGCATATAACGGAAGTCGGTGTTCCGAAGCAGGCCAGTCCGGACTCGCATGATGGTCATCATGGAATAGGCAGCATCCTGCACAGCCATCTCAATAGTAACCCCGAGTCCATAGGAACAATGAAGGGGCTCAGTGGCTCCAGGATAAGAGGGATATATCCTGACGGTACAGAGGTACTAGCTCTGGTTAAAGTCTCTGAACTACTCTTCGACAATGTATTCGGGATACCAAGGGTAACCCGTCTCGATTATTACCCGGGCTAACATAGTAGTATGACCGGGCACATCGAGGCACCGGGTCAGGCAAACCACATGGTTTTGAGCACGAGTGGCCATCTGAAAGCACAACCACAATGCAAAGGCATTAGAATTTCTAGGGAAAATTGGACAGCATAACAGCTGTAAATGCTTAGAAAAGGATTTGAGACATCCACAACAGTTTGCAATACCACTCAACAACATCATATCAAGGTTCTGACAACATACTAAAAGTAGTAGAAACTGTACTGAGGCTTGTAACAACAATCCTATAAGCTACTACAGATTAGTAACACGTGAACCTGATAGAAGAAGAGAGCCTAGTCCTTAACCCACGTTAAATGAGAAGAGAATGACTCAGATCAGAGGGCATAAGGTAAAGGAGTAAAAGAGCCTTACGTTCCCTCCCACAATCAATTCCCCTACATATAGCTAAAGCATTTGTAGACTCGACATCGACCAGTTTGGCTCAACGAACCTACAGGCAGTCCGGCTCTGATGCCAACGCTGTCAGGACCCCGATTCCAAGTCACATCGATCTAGCCGGTAACATCTCATATCACATTGCGGCCTCATGCACGGTATCCCCACGGGTGTCTCCTTACCATGGCCCGGGACCGTTTGTGCCTTTTGGCTCACGTATATGATAGTGTCGCTAGCATCCATATGACAGAGAACCCGGGCCGACATGGCTAGTCATGAACCCAAAGCGGCACAGACCTATGGAGACAGGCATACGTGAATCATATCGAGCATGTTGGTCATCAGCGTGTGAATCCAGGCTGTAGCACTGGGCTAACAGGACTCTGGGGAACCCGGGCTGTAGCAAGCTAGGCAGGACTCCGGATGTCACCGCGTGACATTTCCCCGAAGGGACAGACATAGGAACAAAGTGAAACACATGCCGACCAGTCAAGTGTCCTGAGCAGTAGTGCTGGGCTAGCAGGACTCCGGTGAACCGGGCTGTAGCGGACTACTATGGCTCGAGGAGCACTAGACTACATTTCCCCATAAGAAAGGCTGCCAAGGATAAACAACTAGATTCTCGGATCCCACATATACCAAGCATTTCAATCATACACACAATATGCTCGATATGTGCAAATACAACATGGCATCACAACAAAACTCTACAACTCAAGTACTTTATTTAAAGGCTCCAGAGAGCCATACATAACATGTTCATACAGATAGGGGTCACATGACCCGACACTCAAGTCCTACAAGCATACACGCACATGCGGAAGCAAATAGTCTGAGTACAGACACTAGAAAGCAAGAAGGCTTCTCGAAGCCTGTCTATCTACATAGGGCCCTCCATGGCCATGATCACCACCTGGGTGGCAACTCACTCATCGACGTCGAGGTCTACATAAAACCCATCGAAGGGGCGGTGTTGTCGTCTGAAAACAGTAATTCAGCAAACATGAGTACAAAGGTACTCAGCAAGTCTTACATCAGAACCTACTATACATGCTCGTTCTCAAGAAGGTGGTGGAGTTATTGCAGCAAGCCAGCTTTGACTCTTGGCTATGCTATCCTACGAGACTCCACTAGTAAAATAGTTTTTCGCACACGAGTCCACTACTCACCAACACAATACTCCACCGGGGATCCTCCCTCGTCATCCTACGAGAGGGCCATCCTCGGTACCCACACTTATCTTGAGTCTTTTATTAGTATCCATTAACTTGTCTATGAACTGTATAGGCAACCAAGTAGTCCTTTACCACGGACGCGGCTATTCGAATAGTTTTATACCCTGCAGGGGTGTACTTCTTCATACACGCTTTCACCACTTACCGTCGTTTACACGACATGTACTCGGCAACCTTCAAGCGGAAGCCCAACGAGGGTGTCGGCCACGGCCTACCTAAACACTCAAGCCTCTAGTCCAGATTTATCGCCTATCCAGGTTCCATCCGTAGGGAGTCCGGCCGAGGTTTCCACATACGGCCCCGAACGATGTGAACAGGGTACCCGAGACACCAAACGGATGACTCCGTACACCGTGCCACGGTGTATCTACCGCAAAATAGCCCACCCTAGGATCAGCGCTACGCACGGCCGCCAACACATAACCTACAAACACCAGAAACTATTTGCAACTCCTGGACAGAGTACTAGGGTGATTAAGAAGCCGAGAGGGTCCATTTGTTTAGGGCCCAATGTATGGTAGTAACTGAATCTTAAATCACACATACAGATCTCAGTTCCTATGGACGGCCTCAATGAAACAACCCACCATGTACTCCTACATGGCCTCTCATCGATACCTTTACCAAATCATGTTCAACACATCCCTCACATTACCGACATAATCATTTCACTCTAGCCCATCACCCAAATGAACCAGGCCTGACACAACTCTAAGCATAGCAGGCATAGCAAGGTAGGAAACACATACATGGCTCAATCAACTCCTACACATGCTAGTGGGTTTCATCTAGTTACTGTGGCAATGACAGGTCATGCAGAGGATAAGGGTTCAACTACCGTAGCACACAATAGTTTGAATCGCGTTGTCTTAATGCAGTAAACAAGAGCAGAAGCGAGAAGATGGGTTTGTATCGGAATGATCAATGGATTGCTTGCCTGATATAGTGGTAGTAGGGTACTGCCCTTCAGATGGATACTCGGGGTTATCCTCGGAGGCAAAACCTACCACGAAAGACACACCGAACATAATCAACACATGACAATATGCAACAATATGATGCATGCTATGACATGGCAAAATGAATGTGTCTTGGCCTAATGCAAGCTAAAACAGAAAGGAATGAACTCATTTGAATCAAAGATTCAAATGTTAGTTCATTTAACATAGCCTTATTAGTGCATTATATTATTTTGCTTAAACATCAAGGTTAACTTGTTTCATCAAGAATGAAACCATTACATATGGATAGATTGAATTTTTCTGATCATTTTTCATATATGAATTGTTTGATTTGGAGCTATGGTTAATTTTCTATGATTTTGAGAAGTTTTGGCTATTTTCTTGAATTTCCTATTAAAGAATAAATCCAGAAAAGGATTTACTGCTACAGCATTGCGTCAGAGCGTCCTCAGCGAGTCAAAGGCGCCAGGGCCAGTCAAACCTGACTGGTGGGCCCTGTCTGTCAGTGTCTCAGCTAATTAACAGAATTAAGTTAGTACTAATTAACTGTCAGTGGGGCCTGGGCCCACATGTCAGTGACTAAACTAATTAAAATTAGTTCTCACTAATCCTAAACTAACTAGCAGGCCGGCCCCACCTTGGCCCACGCGTCAGTCCATGGTTAAAAGTGGTCAAACTCGCCGGCGTTTAGCCGCCGGCGAGGCCAGACGCGGCGGAGCAGCGCGGGTTTTGCACTCCGGCGACCAAAAGGACGGCGAAGACCATCTAGGTGATGCGGGTAGTGAGCCGCATCGAGTGGTGGCACTGGGTGGAGCTGGGGTGGCCGGAAACGACGGTGGCAAGCACGTCCGTGGCGGCCGGAGTTCGGGCGAGGTCGAACTAGTCGCTAGCAGGCACGGCGAGGGGCGTGCGGGGGTGCTACGGGCTCCTACGAGTGCGTTGAAGATGATGGCTTGCTCGGTTGTGACCCAACATGGCTCTGGCCATGACGGCGACGTGCGGTGGCGGCGGCGAGCTTCGGCTCCGATGGCCATGGTGGTTAGAGGACGCGGACGAGCGCGGGGTGAGGGGGAAAGGGTGGCGGAGGTCACAGCGATCACGAAGAGGGGCTCGGCTTGCTCGGAGACGGCTTGGCGACGGCGAATCCGTCGATGGAGTCCGGCGGCCGTGCTCGGGGAAGACGACTCGTGGCGGCGATGTGGGGCTCCCGCGGTGGTGTGGCTCTGGTGGAAGGAAGAGGGGGTCGAGGCGGTGCCTCTAGGCCGGTCCGAGAAGCGAGGGAGAGGCGGTGGCCGCGGTGGTGCTTGTCGGCAGCAACAGCTGCGCTTGGCAGGGGATGGGGAGAGAACCAGAGGAGGGAGAGGGTCACGGGGAGAGTGGGGAGAATGAGAGGGGAATGGGAGGGAGTGCGTGGCACTCGTAGGCGCGCCCGGGGCGTCGGCAGAAGCAGGAGGTGGCCGCCGTGTGGCCGCGGGCGCCGGCCGCGCGCCTCTCATCCTCCTGGCGAGAGGAGGAGAACAACTGGTAGGAGCCAGTGGGCTGGGCCAAGCTGGGCCAGGCCAAGCGACTGGTAAGTCCTCAAACTCTCTCTCTCTTTCTGTTTACTTTTATTCTATTATTTCTGTAACTTCAGGGCTTTATTAAAAATGCCAGGGCATTTCCAAAAATCATAAAATTAATCGTGGCTACTGCTTAGAATATCCAACAGCAAGCATTTTAGTTTATGATTATTTGAGCATTTAAAATATTTTATAGCATTTAAATGCCCAAATGCAAATACTATAAGAATTAATCGAATGACCTTAAGATGTCCTAGAAAAATGTGCACCATTTTTGTCAAAGGTTTTAACCCAAAACAAAAAGGGTGGGCTTTTTAGAAGGGCATTTCAGGTTCATTGAAAAAGTTTTTAGTAAACCCTAGTTGTTCCAAGGGGGGTGCTGGGGGTTCTGTCATCCCCATTTCAGTTTTCTGGGAATTTAAACATGATGCACATGTTCAACCAAACCTAATGCATGACTAACCCAGGGATGTGACACTCGGCCCAAACTGTGGAGAGGCCTGGCAGGTTGGAGGAGAAGGTCGGGCCTTGGTGCTGGAGCGACCGGCTGGGTAGAGAACTGGTCAACGCGAGCGGCAGGGGCATGGCGAGGCGAAGCAGAGGCTGGGCGCTGGCCTTGGCGCGGCTGCTGGTCAACGCGGGGTCCGGAGGCGTCGGCCCCCTGGTTCGAAGCAGAGGTGAAACGCTCGCATCTTGAGACGAAGCAGAGCGACACAGCAGCTCAATGCAGAGGCGCGGCGGCAGCGGGACTTGGCGCGAAAGGTTCAGCAGAGGAGGTCGCAGGCGGGCGACACAGCAGAGGGACTTGGCGGGGCGGCGGAGAGGCGCAGGGCTTGATGCACGACGGTGGCATGGGGACTAGCTTTGTGGCCGGAGACGCGGATCCGGGCCAGTTCGGGTCGGCGAGGCGAGGTAGTAGGCCGGCGTGGAAGAACTCTGGCGGCCATGGCGTCCGTTGGCGATGGGAACCTGCGGAAGTTCTCTGTTTCAATGAGATAGAGAGAGAGGGTGTAACACGGGAGAGAGATGGGGAAGAAAGGGAAGGAGAGCAGGAGAGAGGGCGAGGGAGTCTGGCCTGGCGGCTCAGGATCGAGATCATCTCGATCTGGAGGTCGGGGCGCCATGGGGCTGTACGAGCTCGGGGACGGGGCTCATGGCTGACCACAGGAGCGAGGAGTCCCGTGTGCTCGGCACAGCATGAGGCGTGGTGGAGCTCGAGGCCGGAGGGCTTGGGCGCAGGAGGGGATCGAGGAAGATCGGGCGAGGGGATCCCGAGGAAGAGGATTTGGTGGAGTGGCGGCAGCAATGAGATGGATGGGACAGCCTGCCTAAAATCTAGGGTTGCCCCTTATATATAGTTAGTTGATATGGGTAGGGGGGAATTCTAGCCCCTCCGATCATAATCGGACGGCTGAAAAAAATATAGGTTAGGATGTCCAATTAAGAAAACGGGGATGTTCTGTAGATGTTTGGGGATGTTCCGAGTCCAACGGTGACAACTGCCCAGGTCGGGTTCGGGACAACTTTCGGACGCACGCGAGGGGCCGATGCACTGTGCAAAGAGGGGTAGGCATGGGCCTAGGTGGACTGTGGAGAGCGGGTTGGTCTGAGAGAAGAGGGGAGAGATGCAGCCCGGCACGATTTCCGGAGACCGAAAACGTCCGACGAAAAAACCGGTTATACTGCCGCTATAGTTATCCGTTGGGTCATCAAACAGTCTCCAAATGCAATGAAACTTGACAGGCGGTCTATCTACACTATAATAAGACCACACACCAATTTTCATCCCATTCTGAGAACATTTTCCGACCACCTATAAAATAATATTCGGACGTGCCGCGGGCACGTGCAAGTGTGTCTTGGCTCAGAACGGACAAGAGAAGGAACTGGGAGACCCGGACGAATGCAAGTTTCGAGAACATGATGATGCAATGCACATGATGACATGATGAGATGCAAACAACCAAACGAAAGACATGGGAACGATGGCGAATAACTGGAAGACACCTGGCGCATCAGTCTCGGGGCATCACAACACTCCACCACTACGAGAGGATCTTGTCCCGAGATCTAGAATGGCACTGGAGAGAAGCAGGAGAGGAAAGGGAAGAGGAAAAACTAAGTTGATTCTTGGCAAAAGTGTGAAACCAAAGAACCTTGCGAGGTTGAACAAATTGAAAGAAAAAATAGAACGAAGATGAACAAAGTTGAAAACACTCCGTTAGAAAAGAGGAACAAGGAACATTACTAGAACCTTGTAGGTTGAAAGACATAAGAAAAAGGGTTATAATGGACAAGAAGTACATGCAAGCACTCCGGTAGAAACAAGATGTACAAGGAACGATAAAGATCAATTATGACAACACTCCGGTTGGAAAAGGAAGGTAAAGAATATGAGCTTGACAAGATGAGAGGATACTTGATGAAATCAACAACACACTGCCTCCGAAACTATTGAAAGAATGGCACAAGGGTTAAGAACGATTTGAGACAGCACTCCGGTTGAGAAGGGAGGTATAACTTGATAAGATGAGAGAGCTCGAATGAAAACACGACACTCCGGTTAAATGGATAAACAAAGGAAAGAACATGGTCCTCACAATTGTAGATGATGAGTGACAAGAGCAACATCACTGTCACATCCCTAGCTTCTGGTGCTGCCTAGTGTTTGCATCTTGCTTGCATCATGTTTAAATTTCCTTTAAAATTGAATTGGGGAAAGTGGAAAGCCTCAGAAAATATTTCAAACAAAATGATCAACCAAAATATATTCAAATGTTCCCAAGGAAATGTTCTTTTTTAGCTTTGGAAGATATTGGCAAGAATAAAATTTCAAACCAATATTTTTGGAGGTTCAGAAGTATTTTGCTTGGGCCTATGAATTATCATTTGAGTTGGATTTATATTCCTAATAATTACTCTATAAATCCAATAATTCTGAAAAATGGCTAGTGGCGCTGAATATATTATATCTAGCCACATGATAATTTTCAGAAGCTAATGAAATGATTTGATGTTTTAATCAAATTAAAACAAATGTCAGAAATTAGAAAAACAAAAATAGGAAAAAGAGAGCGAAGCTTACCTGGCCCAGCCACCTGGCTTGGTACAGTTGGCCCAGCCCACCAGGGGCGAGGAGGTCATCTTCAACCTCTGCCAATAGGCAGAGGGAGAGATCGGGCATGACACTGGCCGTGCCACCTCGTGCTTGTCTCGTTGTACTCCTCCCCGACCCTCCTGATCATGCCACGGAGACGCCCACGCCCCCTGGATCCTTCCCACCTCTCCACGCTCACTTTCCCCTCCTCTATCTCTCTCCCTGCTCTCCCTCGAACGCGTCAGGGAGCGCCGCCGTGCACCGCCGCGGCCACAGCCACTCCCTCGCTCCCTCTCCGTCCCAGGCGTCTCCGCCTCGCCGTCTTCGTCCTCTCTACCGAGTCACGCGGCGCCAGAAGCTCTGTTGCACCGCCACTTCCGCCGTTTCCTCGTCGGCCACTGAAGATCGTCGTTGTCAATTCGCCGCCCCGAGCGCCTCCCCAAGCCCACGGAGCTGCTCTTCGACCCCGAGTGAGCTCCTTCACCGTCTCCCCTTATCCCCGTGGCATGTAGCTCGCCATAGCATCACTCTCCGCCGTGCCCGTGAGCGTCACACCGCCGGCGAAGACATCACCGTGGCTAGAGCAAGCACAGCTTTCCCCTGAGCACGTCATCACGCTCGTGCTGCTCCCAGGAGCCGAACTAGCCCACCCGTTCGTCCCACCATGCACCACAACACCGACTCCAAGTACTCCCGAACTCCGGCCGCCGTGCAAGTCGCTGCCGTCGTCGACTTAGCCCACTGGAGCCGCTGCTGCATGCATCCCTCGATGCGGATGAGCAAGGGCTATGCCCTGGTGGCCTCAGCGCGCCAAACCCTTGCCCGTAGCTCATTCCCGAGCGTCCCCGCCGCGTCTGAGTGCTCGCCGGCGTTTAAGTCCGGCTTGATGATGTGGCACGTCGTTAGCCGCTAATGACCCCGCTAATGACCCCCCTCTCTCACTGAAAAACGGGCCCCACACCAAAATTAACCCTGGGATTTATTCCCTGTTTAGCTTTGATTAATCCAGCTGACCCCACATGTTAGTTTGACTCTCCCACGTGGACCTTGACTTGGCCCCACTGGTTAGCCTCTATTCCTGCCCTGTTACACTGACGTGCGGGCCCGATAGGTCAGGTTTGACCTGGACCGCCCCTGTTGACTTGATGATGTCACACTGACATCATGCTAACGCAATTAATAATTTTCTGGATTATTTCTATTTTGGAAATTCCAGAAAATTAGCAAAACTTCTAAAATTCATATAAAATCAACCATAACTCCAAATGAAATAATTTATATATGAAAAATGATCAGAAAAATCCAATCATTCAATCTGTACTAGTTTCATGCATGTTAGAACACTATAACCTTGCTGTTTAGGTGAAACAAGTTAATGCACTAATATGACTTCATAAAATGGGTTTGCATTTGAATCTTTGGTTCAAATGGACTCATTTCAATATGTTCTAGCTTGCATTAGCCCAAAACACATTCATATTGCCATGTCATAGCATGCATCATATTGTTGCACATCGTCATGTGTTGATTGAGTTCTTTCTCAGTTGCCGGTATTTGTTCCCCCACAAGAAACGTGGTTCTGACGATGAGATCGATGACACCGATGAAGAGCTATACTATCTTCAGAAGTGCCATGCAAGCAAAACCCCCTTGTTCATTCTGATACAATCCCACTCTCTCGCTCCTGCTCTCTTTTACCACATTAGGAAAACACCGTTTCAACTGTTCCATGCTGCAGTAGCTGAACCCCTTTCCTCTGCATGACCTGTCATTGCCACGGTAAATAGATGAAACCCACTAGCATGAGAAGGAATTGTTTGAGCCCTGATGTGCCTACTCATTCATGTTTGCTGTCATGCCTGCTACTGCTTAGAGTTGAGTCAGGCCTGATTCATCGGGAATGAATTGGAACATGGTGAACATGTCGTACCGTTGAGAGCTAAGTGTGTGAACACGATTTGGTAAAGGTAGCGGTGAGAGGCCATGTAGGAGTACATGGTGGGTTGTCTCATTGCAGCCGTTCTCAGGAACTGAGTTCTGTGTTTGTGATCCTTGAACAGTTACTACCACACATTGGGTTCCGGTAACTCGGCCCCTCTCGGCTTATTAATCAACTCGATCTTTGTCCAGGAGTTGCAACTAGTTTCTGGTGTTTGTAGGTAGTGTTAGTAGTCTACCAAGTGGCACCCCGTACAGGTGGGCTTGGGACAGACTAGGCACAGTGGCACGGTGTACCAAGTGGCACCCGGATGGTGGGCTTGGGAACCCTGCTCACATCGTTTGGGGCCGTGAGCGACACCCCAGCCGGATCTCCTTGCGGATGGAACCCGAATAGGCGATAAACCTGGACTAGAGACTTGTTGGTTAGTCAGGTCGTGGCCGACTCCCTCGCCTGACTTCCGCTTGAAGGTTGCCAAGGTACATGACGTGTACAGGGCAATAAGTGGCGAGAGCGTGTGTGAAGAAGTACACCCCTGCAGGGTCATCATTATCTATTCGAATAACAGGATTCCTCGGATATGGAAACTTGGACCCCTTGCATAGTTCATAGACAAGTGAAAGTGGATACTCTAAAATGCGCAACATAAGCGTGAGTGCTATGGATGGCATTCTCGTAGGGAGACGGGAGCGGATCCATAGTGGAGTATTGATATGGTGTATATGTGGACTCGTGTGCACCACCTCAAAAGAGATACTTGTAGTTGTAGTTCAGGTTAACCACTGAGTCAAAGCTGGCTTGCTGCAGTTAAACTCCACCACCCCCTTTGTTGATAGCAATGCATATGTAGTTAGTTCTGATGTAAGTCTTGATGGGTACATTTGTACTCACGTTTGCTTAATTTATGTTTTGCAGAGAGTTTTCAGTCTCGCTAGTAGATCCACGTGGACTTCGACGTTTAGCTTGTTACCTCAGCTACGATCTTGTACCCTTGGGAGGGTCTTGTAGATAGTCAGGCTTCTCAGCCTTTATCATTTGTAGATGTCTGTACTCAGACATGTTAAGCTTCCGCATGTGCTTGTTGCTTGTATGCTCTGTATGTTGGGTCATGAGACCATGTTTGTAATATCTTGGCTCCTCGGAGCCTAATGAATAAATACTCTGAGTCGTAGAGTCTGGTTGTGATGCCATGTTGTATTGCACATATTGAGCATATTGTGTGTATGATTGAAATGCTTGGTATGTGTGGGATCCGACAACCTAGTTGTTTGTCCTTGGTAGCCTCTCTTATGGGGAAATGTAGGTCTTGTGCTTCCATGAGCCATTGTAGTCCGCTACAGCCCGATTCACCGGAGCCCTGCTAGCCCAGCACTACTGCTCCAGAACACTTGACTGGCCGGCATGTGATTCACTTCATTCCTGTGTCTGTCCCTTTGGGGAAATGTCACGCGGTGACATCCGGAGTCCTGTCTAGCCTGCTACAGCCCGGGTTCCCGGAGTCCTGTTAGCCCAGTGCTACAGCCCGGATACGCAAGCTGCTGACCGACATGCTCGATGTTGATTCATGTATGCATGTCCCCGTAAGTTAGTGCCACTCTGGGATCACGACTAATCATGTCGGCCCGGGTTCTCTGTCATATGGATGCTAGCGACACTATTATATCCGTGAGCCAAAAGGCGCAAACGGTCCCGAGCCATCGTAAGGCGACACCCGTGGGAATACCGTGCGTGAGGCCGTAAAGTGATTTGAGGTGTTACCGACTAGATCGATGTGACTTGGAATCGGGGTCCTGATAGCTTTGGTATCAGAGCCTAGCTGCCTGTAGGATTACCAAGCCAAACTGGTCGAAGTCGTGTCTCGAAATGCTGTAGTTATATAAGGGAATTGATTGTGGATGGGAACGTAAGGCTCTTTTTACTCCTTATCCTCATGACCTTCTGATCTGAGTCATCTTATCTTTTCTACGGGGTTAAGAACTAGGCTTCTCTTCTATCTCTCAGGATGATGTGTTACTAAACCGTAGTTGCCTAGGATTGTTGAGTTCAAGCCTCAGTTTAGTTCCTACTACCTCCATATGTTCATAGCCGGCCTCAGAACCTTGATATTGTGATATTGAGTGGTTATGCCACCATTTTTGCAGGATGTCTCAAATCATTTTGAGCATTTACAGCCGTTATGCTGTCCGAGTCATTCCAGGTTTCTAAATAATCTGATGCTTTTGCAAATCCTTCCTCCATTCTTGATGTCCTTTTGGTTAGAATAAGCACACTAGCCAGAGAGTTGAGGTACTCTGCTGCCTCGACATATATGTTGGAGCTATTATTATGACCCTAGGTGTCTTCGAGAGTAACCTAGTAATCTAGCAATGTTTTGTATTCCCAGTGTGATGAATCTGGCCACCATTCTCGAAAGCATCCCGTGATGCCACTTAGTAGTAGGCATTCTACTCTTGGGTTTTGAACCCGAGATTCACCCTACTTCATGTTGTCAGTATTTGCTAGTTCCCTTGAGATATTAGTAACCTTGTGATAGTCCTCGAGGCCCGTGGTATATCGTTCTTCCAATACCATGAGCCAATATAGTAGAAGTTCTTTTGAACCAACAGATCACAACCAGAGTGCTCTTGATGAGTTCATCATTCTATATTGTGACTCTGCCAATTCTATCTCTCCGCATGGGTTATCAGGAAGAAACCTGTTGGACTTAGTTCAACATACTAATCTATGCATCCACAACTCAAAATGTTATATGTTCCTTGAGTTGTTACTCTTCACTTGTATTCCGACCACTGTCTATCATTCGATAGTCAAGAGTATGTGTGCAATCATGTTCATCGATGGCTATTATTCTTGTGGTCCGTCCAGCCGTTCTGGTTCAGAATGACTAGGAGAAACAAAACTCCAGTACCTCATCCATATCCAGGATTGGGTCAAAGTAGTTGTATTTCGCAGATCAAAATGCCAATCCAGCTTTTGCTTTGTTCTACCTTGGAGTGTTACAATCTTTGTCAGGAATGTCATGAGAATTGCCCCACCTCCTATGAACTCTTGACGCAGTGATACTTCTCTCCATCATTATTCATTCCTCGGTCCCGTGTTGTTGTAACCGGAATGCCGACGAGTGAACCATGATGTGTGAAATCAATACTACTAGCAACTGTGTTGCTTGGTAGTTATGGACATTATTATCATTCTTAGCATGTTGGTTATCGAATCACTATTCTAGGATTGATCGTGCTGCCTTGTCCTTATTTCTGGTGCACTATTCGATTAATGAGTTAGGATTGTGTCAAACCCTTGCTCTATTGGTCACATCGTCTTGCCTAGCAAAGCAAGATTGTTCTCGAGCTTAGTAACATATCTGTGGTTCATGAATTTCCGAATATCTTCTCGAAAGTGTTACCAGGTTGTCACCTGACCGCTATGTTGAGTTCGTGATCAAGTTGGTTTCTTGTAAACCACTCCTTCTCCAAGAATATGTGTTGGATACCCCTGAGCTAGTTGGTCAAGCTAAATAACAACTTGGAGAGTTGGAAGATAAAAGCTTGTCTAACTTAGTTCATTTCCAAAGGGATATTTTGTGTTTGTGTGTTTATTGTAGAAAGATGATTTCTTCATCGACTGGTCCTCCTGATCAGTTGTTGAACCTATCGTCTTGCCCAAACCTTGATTTGAGTGTGGGCCATTGTCAAATCGGGTTAGAACCAGTGATATTCATAATGTTGTCTTACTCGTGGTTGATTCCTCGAGCATACACCATTACATCTTTTGGTCTGACCAATGCTATCAACGTGTTCACATGATGGTGGAAGTCCAGTGATATGGAAATTCCGATGAGTTGCTGTTGAGCCCATCAGCAGCATTTTGTCTCCCCCATGATTCATGTTGAGCGTTGAGCTAGTGTTGTAAACTTTGTAAGCATTGCCTTCGTGTTCCGCTCATGAGGTATATGTTTTGGTGAAAGAAGTGACTTTCTCCAAGTTCACGTGCATTAGGTGTAAGTTGATGCCATGAATTTGAGAAAGGTTTGTTTTGTTCCCTCTGGAATCATCCCAAATCAGTCATGCATACGTGCGAAGTATTCTATGGTTTGGTAGATTAATTACCTCCAGTCCATATGTGTCCATAGCACACTAAGCCACTAACTTATTTGTTCTAGGAGAAGGAGTTAAGTGCTAATCCATGGTAATGCACAAGACTTCGATATCCTCGATGATGGTTCCCCACTTGAACTCGGTAGTATTTTATTATAAGACTACTATGTGGTCATGTTGTCTGGGACATCGTGTTCACATGCGAGTAGCAGGACCCGCTCATGTCTTGGAGCTTGCTATCGTAGTTCATCTCCCGAGAATCTCGCAACATCATCTCGTGGATTTGTGTTGCAACTCTTCTTTTCAGACATGTTGAGTCTGAAGTATCCTGTTTCTAACCAGATCTGAATCTCAGGCAGATATGATGGTTGGAACAATCCCACCATTTGCATTTTGTTCCCCAGCTTGCACCCCATTGTGCCAATCTTACCATTGGTTGCCTCTCGGTAATTACTGCTCAGGATTATTTTCAAAGTGGGCTTACCATGGGTCCCATTCGTCTCCAATGATAAGCAAAAATCACTAATTGCATTGTCTTCAACAAGGTAGTCCACATCATCCATCCTGGTCTGAGTATGCCATTCTTTGACTTCGTTCAAATGATCAATTATGAATTTCCTCAGGCTGGTATGAAGATTTTCCATGATCTTGGTATCAAAAGTAATTCTTTTTGCCACTTAATGGAATAATTCCATGAGTCACCTTTCCTGAGGTGCCCCGTTATGGAATCATGACAATTTTTCCTCGCTACTTTGAAACTCTCGTCAAATTGTTTCTTCCATCCCTCCTGATGCATGTTTTGCCTCTCAGCTCCAGAGATGTTTCTATGTCTCATTCCATGAGTTGATCTTGTGATCATTAAGATGATCCTAAGTTGCTCGAACCTCAGGAAGGTCGATTCTTCTTAAATTCTCCCTTTCTACTCGTTGTCATGTTGGATGTAGTTCTCAGAACAAGATGTCAAGACAAGGATGATGATCGAATCAACGTTCTTATGAAGTGCAACCTAGATCGTGAAGTTTGTGTTAGCATTGTGCCTCCCTGTCTTCTTACCTCAAGTCTTGGATCTCGGGGCGAGATTCTTGTTTAGTAGGGGTGAGCTGTCACATCCCTAGCTTCTGGTGCTGCCTAGTGTTTGCATCTTGCTTGCATCATGTTTAAATTTCCTTTAAAATTGAACTGGGGAAAGTGGAAAGCCTCAGAAAATATTTCAAACAAAATGATCAACCAAAATATATTCAAATGTTCCCAAGGAAATGTTCTTTTTTAGCTTTGGAAGATATTGGCAAGAATAAAATTCAAACCAATATTTTTGGAGGTTCAGAAGTATTTTGCTTGGGCCTTTGAATTAATCCATATATTATGAGTTGGATTTATATTCATAATAATTACTCTATAAATCCAATAATTCTGAAAAATGGCGAGTGGCACTGAATATATTATATCTAGCCACATGATAATTTTCAGAAGCTAAGGAAATGATTTGATGTTTTAATCAAATTAAAACAAATATCAGAAATTAGAAAAACAAAAACAGGAAAAAGAGAGAGAAGCTTACCTGGCCCAGCCACCTGGCTTGGTACAGTTGGCCCAGCCCACCAGGGGCGAGGAGGTCATCTTCAACCTCTCCCAGTAGGCAGAGGGAGAGACCGGGCACGACACTGGCCGTGCCACCTCCTGCTTGCCTCGTTGTACTCCTCCCCGACCCTTCTGATCGTGCCATGGAGACGCCCACGCCCCCTGGATCCTTCCCACCTCTCCGCGCTCACTTTCCCCTCCTCTATCTCTCTCCCTGCTCTCCCTCGAACACGTTAGAGAGCGCCGCCGTGCACCGCCGCGGCCACAGCCACTCCCTCGCTCCCTCTCCTCCCAGGCGTCTCAGCCTCGCCGTCTTCGTCCTCTCTACCGAGTCACGCGGCGCCAGAAGCTCTGCTGCGCTGCCACTGCCGCCGTTTCCTCGTCGGCCACCGAAGATCGTCGTCGTCGATTCGCCGCCCTGAGCGCCTCCCCGAGCCCACGGAGCTGCTCTTCGACCCCCAGTGAGCTCCTTCACCGTCTCCCCTTATCCCCATGGCATGTAGCTTGCCGTAGCATCACTCTCCGCCGTGCCCGTGAGCTTCACGCCGCCGGCGAAGTCGTCACCGTGGCTAGAGCAAGCTCAGCTTGCCCCTGAGCACGTCATCGCGCTCATGCTGCTCCCAGGAGCCGAACTAGCCCACCCGTTAGTCCCACCGTGCACCACAACACCGACTCCAAGTACTCCCGAACTCCGGCCGCTGTGCAAGTCGCTGCCGCCGTCGACTTAGCCCACTCGAGCCGCTGCTGCATGCATCCCTCGATGCGGACGAGCAAGGGCTATGCCCTGGTGGCCTCAGCGCGCCAAACCCTTGCCCGTAGCTCATTCCCGAGCGTCCCCGCCGCGTCTGAGTGCTCGCCGGCGTTTAAGTCCGGCTTGATGACGTGGCATGTCATTAGCCGCTAATTAACTCGCTAAGGACCCCCCTCTCTCACTGAAAAACGGGCCCCACACCCAAATTAACCCTGGGATTTATTCCCTGTTTAGCTTTGATTAATCCAGCTGACCCCACATGTTAGTTTGACTCTCCCACGTGGACCTTGACTTGGCCCCACTGGTCAGCCTCTATTCCTGCCCTGTTACACTGACGTGCGGGCCCGATAGGTCAGGTTTGACCTGGACCGCCCCTGCCGACTCCAAGTACTCCCGAACTCCGGCCGCCACGCAAGTCGCTGCCGCCGTCGACTTAGCCCACCGTAGCCGCTGCTGCGTGCATCCCTCGATGCGGCCGAGCAAGGGCTATGCCCTGGTGGCCTCAGCGTGCCAAACCCCTGCCCGTAGCGCATTCCCGAGCGTCCCCGCCGCGTCTGAGTGCTCGCCGACGTTTAACTCCGGCGGGATGATGTGGCATGTCATTAGCCGCTAATGACCCCCTCTCTCACTAAAAAACAGGCCCCACACCCAAATTAACCCTGGGATTTATTCCCTGTTTAGCTTAGATTAATCCAGCTGACCCCACATGTCAGTTTGGCTCTCCCACGTGGACGTTGACCTGGCCCCACTGGTTAGCCTCTGTTCCTGCCCTGTTACACTGACGTGCGGGCCCGACATGTCAGGTTTGACCTGGACTGCCCCTGTTGACTTGATGATGTCACAGTGACGTCATGCTAATGCAATTAATCATTTTCTAGATTATTTCTATTTTGGAAATTCCAGAAAATTAGCAAAACTTCTAAAATCCATATAAAATCAACCGTAACTCCAAATGAAATAATTTATATATGAAAAATGATCAGAAAAATCCAATATTTCCATCTGTACTAGTTTCATGCATGTTAGAACACTATAAACTTGCTGTTTAGGTGAAACAAGTTAATGCACTAATATGACTTCATAAAATGGGTTTGCATTTGAATCTTTGGTTCAAATGGACTCATTTCAATATGTTCTAGCTTGCATTAGCCCAAAACACATTCATATTGCCATGTCATTGCTTGCTTCATATTGTTGCATATTGTCATGTGTTGATTGAGTTCTTTCTCAGTTGCCGGTATTTGTTCCCCCTCAGTAAACGTGGTTCCGACGATGAGATCGATGACACCGATGAAGAGCTATACTATCTTCAGAAGTGCCAGGCAAGCAAAACCCCCTTGTTCATTCTGATACAATCCCACTCTCTCGCTCCTTCTCGCTTTTACTGCATTAGGACAACACCGTTTCAACTGTTACATGCTGCGGTAGCTGAACCCCTTTCCTTTGCATGACATGTCATTGCCATAGTAAATAGATGAAACCCACTAGCATGAGTAGGAATTGTTTGAGCCCTAATGTGCCTACTCATTCATGTTTGTTGTCATGCCTGCTACTGCTTAGAGTTGAGTCAGGTCTGATTCATCGGGAATGAATTGGAACATGGTGAACATGTCCTACCGTTGAGAGCTAAGTGTGTGAACACGATTTGGTAAAGGTAGCGGTGAGAGGCCATGTAGGAGTACATGGTGGGTTTTCTCATTGCAACCGTTCTCAGGAACTGAGTTCTGTGTTTGTGATCCATGAACAATCACTACCACACATTGGGTTCTGGTAACTCGGCCCCTCTCGGCTTATTAATCAACTCGATCTTTGTCCAGGAGTTACAACTAGTTTCTGGTGTTTGTAGGTAGTGTTAGTAGTCTACCAAGTGGCACCCGGTACAGGTGGGCTTGGGACATACTAGGCACAGTGGCACGGTGTACCAAGTGGCACCCGGATGGTGGGCTTGGGAACCCTGCTCACATCGTTTGGGGCCGTGAGCGACACCCCGGCCGGATCTCCTTGCGGATGGAACCTGAATAGGCGATAAACCTGGACTAGAGACTTGTTGGTTAGTCAGGTCATGGCCGACTCCCTCGCCCGGCTTCCGCTTGAAGGTTGCCGAGGTACATGACGTGTACAGGGCGATAAGTGGCGAGAGCATGTGTGAAGAAGTACACCCCTGCAGGGTATCATTATCTATTCGAATAGCCGGATTCCATGGATATGGAAACTTGGACGCCTTGCATAGTTCATAGACAAGTGAAAGTGGATACTCTAAAATGCGCAAGATAAGCGTGAGTGCTATGGATGGCGTTCTCGTAGGGAGACGGGAGCGGATCCATACTGGAGTATTGATATGGTGAATATGTGGACTCATGTGCGCCACCTCAAAAGAGTTACTTGCAGTTGTAGTTCAGGTTAGCCACTGAGTCAAAGCCGGCTTGCTGCAGTTAAACTCCACCACCCCCTTTGTTGATACCAATGCATATGTAGTTAGTTATGATGTAAGTCTTGTTGGGTACATTTGTACTCATGTTTGCTTAATTTATGTTTTGTAGAGAGTTTTCAGTCTCGCTAGTAGATCCACATGGACTTCGACGTTTAGCTTATTACCTCAGCTACGATCTTGTACACTTGGGAGGGTCTTGTAGATAGTCAGGCTTCTCAGCCTTTTTCATTTGTAGATGTCTGTACTCAGACATGTTAAGCTTCCGCATGTGCTTGTTGCTTGTATGCTCTGTATGTTGGGTCATGAGACCATGTTTGTATTATATTGGCTCCTCGGAGCCTAATGAATAAATACTCCGAGTCGTAGAGTCTGGTTGTGATGCCATGTTGTATTGCACATATTGAGCATATTGTGTGTATGATTGAAATGCTTGGTATGTGTGGGATCCGACAACCTAGTTGTTTATCCTTGGTAGCCTCTCTTATGGGGAAATGTAGGTCTTGTGCTTCCATGAGCCATAATAGTCCGCTATAGCCCGGTTCACCGGATCCCTGCTAGCCCAGCACTACTGCTCCAGAACACTTGACTGGCCGGCATGTGATTCACTTCGTTCCTGTGTCTGTCCCTTTGGGGAAATGTCACGCGGTGACATCCGGAGTCCTGCCTAGCCTGCTACACCCCGGGTTCCCGGAGTCCTGTTAGCCCAGTGCTACCGCCTGGATTCGCACGCTGCTGACCGACATGCTCGATGTTGATTCATGTATGCCTGTCCCCGTAAGTTAGTGCCACTCTGGGTTCACGACTAGTCATGTCGGCCTGGGTTCTCTGTAATATGGATGCTAGCGACACTATCATATCCATGAGCCAAAAGGCGCAAGCGGTCCCAGGCCATGGTAAGGCGACACCCGTGGGAATACCATGCGTGAGGCTGCAAAGTGATATCAGGTGTTACCGGCTAGATCGATGTGACTTGGAATCAGGGTCTTGAGAATCACAATGCCTCCGGGAGAAAGAATAGAAGATAGATCATTTGAATAATAGAATGGAGAAGAAAATGCCAACTTGTACCACCAAAGAGTTTGAAAAGCACCCTTCCAAGAAGGTTATAACAGAGTTGTTGGAAAACCACCAACGAAACGAAAAAGCTTGTAGTGGGCTTATGGAAAACATCTCGAAATCTTGAGGTGAAATTCTGCCACTAACGAAAAAAACAATAGATTGGATTGATATGAACACGGAAACGAGAAACTTATTTCACCGGGAGGATAAATGAAGAACTTGGGTCATTTATGAGCACCATAAATAGCAACAATCCTTAGGGAAAGCTTTAGGTGAAATATAACCCAAGATAATTCCAATGAAGAGATTGTTGGGTTGCAAAGGATCTCATGAACGAATTGATAATGATGGGTTTACAATATGTCATCCCGGACAACTTGTGAATCATGAAACACCAAGCAATTGTCAAAAATGATGTAACACCACCTCAAAAGATAAGGTAAAACGAATTGCACTTCGGAATGCAAGACGAAGAATACATGAGCTCCTCTGAAAAGAATCTCGATGAACACTTTGAGAAGGAATTAAATCTTTGATGAGCCACCATGAAGAAACTCTCGAAGAACTCCGGTAATAAAAGAATGGTTAAAAGAAAGGAGAGCTGAAAGAACTTCGGTAATAAAAGGATGATGAAAAGAAAGAGAAGTTGAAAACACAAGGTGAAGCCTTGCGAAGATTTAGATGGAGCTTCACGACGAGATAAAGTGGAAAACCTGGAACTCCGGAAAAGAAAGATGAACAAATGAAATCAAGAATTTGATGAGCCTCCGGAATAAGGAATTAATCCCTTGGATGAAACAATAATAAGAATTACGTTATGCGTATCCTTGACCACTTTAGATTGATGACAAGCAACGGATTTGGCATACTACTTATTCTCATAGAAAGGATTAAGATAGATATAGCGCAAACTTGAGAAGGTCTTCAACGATCCACCGGTAGGCTTGGAAAGAACGAATGAGTTGATATGATAACGAATGAAGAGAACTCTTGAACGAACCACCGTAAGAGTTGAAAAGGAAAGTAACAAAGACATAATTCACCGGGAAGAATTGGAAAACGAAAGAAGATACTTGAGAGAATTTAGATACATGAGAACGAATAGATCACGAGCTGATTAGAGAATACTTGAATGACGCACCGGTAAGATTTAGAGAACGAGAGCTGAAAGCTGGAAATGAATAATTCTGAGATTATGGGCTCCGGAGAAACAAACTGAAGGACTCCTGAATTGCCCCGGATGGGTGAAAAGAATGCTCATAATCGGAAATAATTATGAGAGGATGGCATCAAGCTATAACCATAAATCTTTGGAAGAACAGGTAAGAATTTAAGAGGAACTCTTCTTCGGTCTTCAAAATTCGAGAATGACAACGAGAAACACCACCATGAATTGTTGAGGCACTCCGGAATGAAAATTAGAAAGGTTGAACCAACGATGAAAGAATTTGAAACATCTTGGAGAAGACATTTAACAGATGATAGCTCATTCTTACATCAAGCTTTGAAAAGAATTTTTAGAATAGCTCCATGAAAATTAGAAGAGTCAGGTAAGATCCTGGGAAAAGGCCTGTGGGTTAGGGCCCACTCAAAGATACACCATCGAAAAGATTACTAAGGAGGAAATTATGCACCGGTTCATTTAAAATGGCTTGAATTAGATAACCATATCAAAAGAACTTGAACGGATCGAGAATGTAACTGTGAATCTTCTGAGATATCTTCAGCAATTCGGATGTGAATAGAGAGAGATGAACGATTAAGAGTTGCACCGGCATGAGAAAGCATTTGAACCGAGGAAATGATATGATCGACAAAGCTTGAATTGAATCTACCGGAGAAGAAAAAGAATGATGAACTTGAAGCTCCATTAGAATCTTCATGAGAATCACCGGATAACAACATTGAGGAAAAAATGAAGAAACTTCACATCCATAAGATGGATACTTGATTAAGAAATCTGAATCCTTGAAGAAAAAGGGTGGGAGGGTGGGAAAACAAAGACAACTTGGGACGGATGAAACAAATAACGTTGAGAAGACTTTGAGTTGATCTTGCGGATGTAGACAATGATCGGATCCACTTGAAGAGAAAACACGCCGGTTGGAAAAGAATTAACATGACAACCTTGATGATCGAAAAGGATTTGTATTCACATAGGAATTTGAGAACACCGCTTGGGAAAGGTATGGAACCAACATTTGACATTGAAGCAACTCGAATACCACAACTCAAAACAAAACAAGGAATGGCTTGCAGAATAAGCCGGAACAACCATATGATAGAGATTTCGTCCGAAGTTTTCGTGGTGGGGCCCACACGGGCTCGATCGTACAACACCGTCATGTACAAGGCAGTGCACATGACATACGAAGCGTCCCTGAGTCAGCATAGCCAAGGACTCTTTAAGACCAACCATGGATAGGTGGACCACTAGACGTCGAACCCCAATTTCATATCATACATCTGTCGGAAAGATATCCTGGGAGCTACTTGAATTCCCACTTATAAACTCCCGAAACTTCCTGGTTATGCAATCAGGTGTTGGGGATACAGGGTAAGCATAATATCTCACCCAAAACTAGCAAATCCTACATCCAGCTGTATCCATCCTTCAACACATAACCAAGAAAACTTTGGAAATAATTTACCTCAAACTTTGAAAAGCATCCATTATACTAGTTATGGCAATACTCCCGAACTCCCGACCCTGTACTGGGTAGCGTCGAGGTTATCTCACCAACAACTGCATAAAATAGATTTTCGATGTCGGCGAAACTCAGGTATTCTAGAACTGCAACGATAAAATTGTGACGTCAACACCTCGGAGCTCAACTCCCCGGGACACTGCCATGACCCCTGAATGTCACGAGGCACCACGAACAATGTTCTCGTCACAAAACCATCGAAACGATTCCAAGATACCCGCGTGATCCTAAAAAAATTCGTGAAATTTGAGAAGAGAAGAGTCAAAACTCTATGCCAGGAAGCCTCACCAGGGCGACGAAGCGACTAAGGAGTAAAAAGAATCCTACTCTCCGATATATATAATCCTATAAAACTCAAAACATTTTTCTAGACTCAACAACGCCAGCGATTCGATCTAGCAGGGGGCTCCTAAGTCGGGGAAGGCTCTGATACCAACTTATAACACCCACGATGCAGCTATATCTCCCACGTGTCGGAGCACGACTTAGAGGCATAACCGCATAGTAGGCATGCCGCAGGAGGGGTAATCTTTACACATCCCATGTACTGAATAAGAAAGGGATAAGGAGTTGGCTTACAATCACCACTTTACACAATACATAAATATAACATTACATCATCCAGTATACAATCAAGGTCCGACTATGGAACCAAAATAAAAGAAGACCACCCCTAATGCTAGATCCCCGATCTCCCTAACTGGACTCCACTACTGATCAACTGGAACGAAACAACACAACGAACACGATCTTCATCGAGCTCCCACTCGAGCTGGGTTGCGTCACCTGCAACTAACAACGCTATAAGAGGGGCTGAGCAAAGCGGTAACATAGCTAAACAACGGTTTGCTAGGAAAGGTGGGTTAGAGGCTTGACATGGCAATATGGAGGCATGATATAGCAAGTGGTAGGTATCGCGGCATAGCAATAGAGCGAGCAACTAGCAAGCAAACATAGAAGAGATTTCGAGGGTATGGTCATCTTGCCTGAGATCCCACAAGGAAGAAGAATGAGTCCATGAAGAAGACAAATAGATGAAGTAGAACGAATCCTCACAAACGCGACATTATCAGAACTAACCCGAAGAAGCACACCGGAAAGAAGCAAACAGGGTAAACAACCATCACATAAATCATGGCTTGAGGCACAACCAAGTATGATGCATGTATGGTTCAATGAGGCATGGCATGGCAAAATGCACAAGCAAAACTACAAATTAAGTGGAGCTCATTATGCAACGAGTTTCATATTGACGGAACACCACATGACTTATTTAGTTCTCTCCCGTTTATGTACTCAACAATATTAAATGTTGGTTAGCATGGTAAGGGGTGAAGCATATGAAAACTACCTATCTAGGCAAGTTTAAATGAGGCGGGAACAACAAACAACAAGTCCGGAAAAATCCCCATATGCATATATTAGGTTTGGTACTGTTCTTCCCTATACACAATTTTAGAGTTGTTTAACATGCAAAGTAGGGCTACCGTGTTAAACTATGCATTTTTCTACACCATTTACATATAAAGTTTGTTAAATTTGGAGCTACGGTTAATTAGTTATGAATTAAAGCATTTTAACATATTATTAGAACAAATTTAATCAAACAACATTTTAAATATTTTTAACATGCATGAAAGTAGCATATTATGAAACTAGACAAAATTCTAAGCATTTTGCATGTATAAATTATTTACATATGATGCATAGTTGTGGAGTTATTAAATGCATGATCATGAGGGTGTTTTTGCAAAATTTCCAACTCTGGATAATTAGCTAAATTCGCAGATGCTAAAAAAACATAAGCGGGCCGAAACTGGGGCGGACTGGCGCAGGACTGGTGGGTGGCTCACCATATGGGCTCGGCCCAAACTATGGAGAGGCCTGGCAGGTTGGAGGAGAAGGTCGGGCCTTGGCGCTGGAGCGGCCAGCTGGGTAGCGAACCGGTCAACGCGAGTGACAGGGGCATGGCGAGGCGAAGCAGAGGCTGGGCGCTAGCCTTGGCGCGGCTGCTGGTCAATGCGGGGTATGGAGGTGTCGCCCCCTGGTTCGAAGCAGAGGCGAAATGCTCGCGTCCTGAGATGAAGTAGAGCGAAGCAGCAGCTCGATGCAGAGGCACGACGGCAGCGGGACTTGGCGCGACAGGTTCAGCGGAGGAGGTCGCAGGCGGGCGACGCAGCAGAGGGACTTGGCGGGGCGGCGGAGAGGCGCAAGGCTTGATGCACGACGGTGGCGCGGGGACTAGCTTTGTGGCCGGAGACGCGGATTCGGGCCAGTTCGGGTCGGCGAGGCAAGGTAGCAGGCTGGCGTAGAAGAACTCAGGCGGCCATGGCATCCGTTGGCGACAGGAACCTGCGGGAGTTCTTTGTTTCAACGAGACAGCGAGAGAGAGGGTGAAACACGGGAGAGAGATGGGGAAGAAAGGGAAGGAGAGCAGGAGAGAGGGCGAGGGAGTCTGGCCTGGCGACGCAGGATCAAGATCATCTCGATCTGGTGGTCGGGTCACCATGGGGCTGTACGAGCTCGGGGACGGGGCTCATGGCTGACGACGGGAGCGAGGAGTCCCGCGTGTGCTCGGCATAGTAGGAGGCGTGGTGGAGCTCGAGGCCGGAGGGCTCGGGCGCAGGAGGGGCTCAGGTTGGCCGGCACATGATCCCAAGGTGGGAGGAGGCTGTAGGCATCGGTGGTTGGCTGGGCGAGGGGATCGAGGGAGATCGGGCAAGGGGATCCCGAGGAAGAGGATTTGGTGGAGCGGCGGCGGCGATGAGATGGATGGGACAGCCTGCCTAAAATCTAGGGTTGCCCCTTATCTATATAGTTAGTTGACATGGGTAGGGGGGTATTCTAGCCCCTCCGATCATAATCGGACGGCTGAGAAAAATATAGGCTAGGAAGTCCAATTAAGAAAACGGGGATGTTTTGTAGATGTTTGGGGATGTTCTGAGTCCAACGGTGACAACTGCCCAGGTCGGGTTCGGGACAACTTTCGGACGCCCGTGAGGGGCTGATGCACTATGCAAAGAGGGGTAGGCATGGGCCTAGGTGGACTGTGGAGAGAGGGTTGGTCTGAGACAAGAGGGGAGAGATGCAGCATGACACGATTTCCGGAGACCGAAAACGTCCAACAAAAAGACCGACTATACTGCCGCTATAGTTATCCGTTGGCGCATCAACCAGTCTCCAAATGCGATGAAACTTGACACGCGGTCTATCTACACTATAGTAATACCACACACCAATTGTCATCCCATTGCGAGAACATTTTCCGGCCCCTATAAAATAATATTCGGACGTGCCGCGGGCGCGTGCAAGTGTGTCTGGGCTTAGAACGGACAACGGAAGGAACTTGGAGACCCGGACGAATGCAAGTTTCGAAAACATGATGATGCAATGCACATGATGACATCATGAAATGCAAACAACCAAACGAAAGACATGGCAACGACGTCAAATAACTGGAAGACACCTGGCGCATCGGTCTCGGGGCGTCACAAGTAAGCATCTTGCCCTGACTTTGTTCTTACTCCCGCTTCTGTTGCCGCTTCCTGATGTTCCCCTCTTGTATTATCTGGCCGACGCTGTCGGGGAAGAAGAAAGAGGGGGCGGCCACATCCTCATGAGCCCAGTAGCCTGGCCTGGTCGCACCCCCTCCAGCGCAGAAAGTCGGCGAAGGCACCCACACTTCTCCCGCTCGATCGTCCTCGCGAGGCCCAGTGGACCGTTCTCAGGAGAAGGCAATCTGCTCAGCAAAGCCCTCTCCAGAGGCGCCTATCCCTAGCTCGCCCGCCGACGCGGCCAAGGTTCAGAAGCCCCCAGCTCCACTTCCTGTCATCCCCAGCTCACAGGTCTTGGCGACGGGGCAGCCTCCTCCTTTGGTCGAATCGTTGGCTCGTGATCCTTTTGCTTCACCTGACGCCTTGGAGGAGGCCCTTTTCGCACTGGCGCGGCTTCGGGGCGACCTCCAAGGCGCTCATAGCCGCCTGGTGGTGGAGCGCCTGGAACTGATCTCTAGTTAGTTGCACTCCGAAGCGTCTGTCAGGGTGGCGTTGAGCTAGGCCGTGGCAGCTGCCGAGGAGGACAAGCCAGCCGCTGACCAAGATGCGGCCGCCCATGAGGTGGTGCTGAAGGGCACTGAGGCTGCCAAGGAGCACTACTGGTCGATGGAGGCCAAGCTAGATACTATGCGCAACGAGTGCGCTGCCAAGGATCATGAAGGAGGCCCGAGAAGACGCCGTCACCAGTCGTGACGCCGAGCTGGAGCAATCGGTGAGGGCGCAGGCCATGGAACTCAGCCCCCTGGAGGAGCTGGAGAAGAAGATGACGGAGAGAAGGCCCAGCTAGAGGCCAAGGCAAAGGTTCTAGCTGAGGATCGCACGGCCTTCAAGTCCCTTGAGGAGACATCCCGGGAGGCGCTGAAGGCACTCTACGAGAAGGGCTTGGACAAGCCGCTGGTGATGGATGACAAAGGCCCCACCCAGCCGCTTCCTTATCATGTTGTAGTGCTCAAGGGTGTCATCGCCGGGATCGTCTCCATGGTGGAGGGGAAGCCCGTGCGCTTTCTTCTTCGGCTCTGATGCGCATCTTCAGCCACCTGCATCTTCGCGAACCCGACGTCGACCTCAGCGAGCTGCGCGAGCGCATGGAGGAGGAGCACTGTGCAGCTGCTACCGCAGCCGTGGAGGGCAGGGTGAGGCCGTGTTGAAGAAGTTCCTCGCCATCGAGCCTGCGCCTCCAACCGATGGCCCCGCTGATCCTGTGACTGAGGCCAACGACACGGCCGACGATGACGCTGCCGACGGGAAGGCGCTCCCTGACAACGGTGCCCAAGGCTGAAGAAAAGGCTTGCTTGCGAAGAATGGTGCTCCTTCTCGTTTTACTTTCCCGTGAGATTTCCCGTGACATGAGACGTTCCTCTTGGAGGCGTTAAAACTCTGACATTTGGGGATAATATGGTGTGTAATAATTTATTTAGGTTCCGTGATTTCCTTCCCATTTGCTTGATGTTCTACGTCGGCAGGGCCCGGCCCCGCGCATACCTCAGCCGCCGTTGGGCCGTCCGGAACGCCAGGACGGGACCAAGGGGTGAGGGGCTAAGTGGCCAGTTAGTCTCCCAAGTCGTGATGCTCAGGACTCCCCCTTGACGCGCAAACAACCTACGGGGAGGAGCCGCTAGAGTGGGCCTTAGTGTTCTACATCGGCAGGGCCCGACCCCGCGCATACCTCAGTCGCCATTGGGACGTCCGGATCACAAGGACGGACTAAGGGGTGAGGGGCTATGTGGCCAGTTAGGCTCCTGAGTCACGATGCTCAGGAGTCCCCCTTGACGCTCAAACGGCCTTCATACCTGTCCTCACTGAGGTCCTGCTCGGGGTGCGCAGCGACCATGTCTGAGGGACCTCGTAGGGCAGCGTACGCTAGGCAGGGCCTGAGCGTAGCCCACGTGCCTAGCCCCCTCGCACGACTCTTCCAAGGGGAAAGCATTGCGGTGAGGCTGGGCACTAAGCCGGGTGGCTCCCTGAGGTTGGTACGACCATGGGGCCGCCCTCAGTTGTTTATCACCAGCACGGAGTGTAGCGCTTCCACACTTGCATGGGCATAGCCGCTCCTCAACCGTGTCGACTGCCAGCATGGAGCTTGGTGCTTCCACTGGTGCATGGGTGAGGGCTCCCTCTGAGTGGAGCCCCCGAGGCGTGTACAGCCCCGCCCTAACATGTGGCTTGCACGATAGGGCTAGAGAAGGTGTGTCTGGGCACCCGTGAGCCAGTGTGGGACTCACGAGGCCCTATCTCAAGGCAGGTTGCGCCTGGTCTTGATTCTTGACAGCTTTAGCGGTCCTGCAAGATGGTTAGGCAACCTGTGCCGGAAGAATTTCCTGAGGCGGTCACATGGGGAGGCCATACACCAACAACCCCAGTAGGTGACGTGAACAGGGCCGGCCTGCCAGACAAAGCTTAGTCGCTGGGTTTATCGACACTGCAGGGACGGACCCAAGCACAGAAGCCGTGCCTAGCCTACTCATGCGAGGGATCCTAAAGAAAGACAACTGGCACGCGGCTCCCATGGTAACGAGGGCGGTCACGGGTGGGGTATCAGATAAGCAGGTGATAGTCATAGAACAACTCAAGCGAAGTGGCAAGTTAGCTCAGATAGAAGCGAGAACGGTACATGCCACTGGGACGGACCAGAGTAGCCTGGGGATGATGCAGCCCGAGGGGCGCCCCCAGCAGGGTAAGCTAGAGATGCAAAAGGATACGTGTCGCAGGAATAGACCCATGAGACTTGGGGATAATGCAGCCCGAGGGGCGCCCCCAAATGAATGAACTGAAAAGAGTCACCTGATAACATCGCTGGAGTGGTGTTGGAGTAGCTGATGATGCGTGCCGAAGAGTCGTTCCTCATGAGCCGCAAAGGCCCTGAGCCTCTGGAGGCTCCTGGGCTCGTGTGGTTCATTGAGACCGTTGCCATCTCCACTAGGACAGCGTGATGCCTAGCCTCCTGAGCCACCAGGATGCTCCGTAGGTTGCGTTGACAGGCGGCCGCCACGCTCGGCAGGCCAAAGGGCATGCAAATGTAGCTGTGAGGTGGGCCCTTGCAGCGTCCCACGCGCGAAGGGAGATGCAGCCATGTTGATCCCTTGAATGTCGACGCAGACGCGCAGCCTGCTGTCCTCGCCAGGATGGGGGGCTAGGCCACATGGTGGGTGGCGGTCGCCACGTATGGACCTTCCCTCTTGAATCTCCTGGATCGCCTTGATGATGAACTCCTGAGCATCGGGTGCTCCTCGCCTAGTGCCCTCCTGAGGGAAACATGCGGTGAAGCACGCCTCCACATGGTGCCCGAGCACCTCCCTCGTGATGTTGGCTAGGTCTGAGGCCCTCCAGAAGAGAGCCCCCGAGCCTTGCCCGAGGAGGGCGCCGGGCGCGCCTTCCTATGCGAGGGAGGGAGGCGCCCCAGCTATGGGCGCAGGTCCTAAGGTGGTGCCGCTAGAGACACTGCTCTCCTAAGGCCCTAGGAGGAGTAGCTGTTTCGCCTTCTTGGGGATGGCCTCGGGAGGGTACATGATGCCTTCATTGTCGAGGTCTTCGATCGCAGCGGCTTGGAAGGCGCGCTCAAGGGAGCACACCGCATCTCTTTCTTCGCAGGGGACCGTGATGATGCCTCCACTCCCTAGTATCTTGGGGATGTTGTAGCCGTTGTGGGTCACTGCAATAAACTTGGCCAATGCTGGATACCCAAGGATGGTGTTGTACGGTAGAGGGATGTGGGTGACGTCGAAGTTGATGAGCTGGGTGCGGTAGTTGTTACGCTGGCCAAAGGTGACAGGGAGGCGAACCTACCCTATCGGGGTGGTGGAGCCATCGGTCACTTCTGAAAATGCTTGGTAGGTTGTAGCTAATCGTATGGCACTTGGAGGCTATCGAATGTCTCGACGGACAGGATATTGAGCCCTGCGTCGCCATCAATGAGGGTCTTCGTGACTTGGACGTTCCTGATGATGGGTGAACAAAGCATCGGAAGGATGCCGACGGTCGCCGCACACTTGAGCTGGTCCGCCAAGCTGAAGGTGATGGCCCACTTGGAGCACCTAAGCGGGCGCGTGGCCTCGAGCTTGGGAAGGGCCGCGTTCACCTCACGAGCAAACTGCTTGAAGATGCGCTAGGAACCTAGGGCTTGAGCACCGCCCAGGATGTAGGCGATAGCGCGCGGCTGTTGGAAGCCCCCAGCCCCCTCGTCCTAATGGTGGTCATCGTTCCTCCTCGGTGGTGGCGGCAGCGGAGGGAAGCTAGAGTTGCCCTAAGGAAAATTCTCACGAGGCTGGTCCCTCCAGGCACCCTCGCAAGGCTGGTCCTACCAGTGGTCCTCACGGGGCCGGTTGCGCCACTCCTGACGGGGGCCACGGTCATCCCAGCGTCTCCCACTTCGTCCTCCTCCTTAGTAGTAACCTTGGTCGTTGCGCTTGGGGCGCCGACCGAAGCGTCCATCTCGAATGGCTCTGAGCTCTTGGCAGTCGTTAGTGTTGTGGTTGTGTACATTGTGTAAGGCGCAGAACGGACAGCTGCTCTTAGACGACTCGGGGTGATCCTGACCGCGCTTCGAGTCTGGCTCCGCCGCGAGTAGGGCTACTCCCTTGCGCTTCACGTCCTTGGCCTTGGCTTTCTTATCTTCGGGGTCTGCAGCAGGGAGCTCGAGGAGGGAGATGTGCCCCTCCTCAGCTCTTGCGCACTTATTCGCCATGTTGAACATCTCCAGGGCCGAGCATAGCTCTTCGTGGATGGCGAGGTCCTCCTTCATCTTGACGTCATGGATGCCATTGGAGAACACGGAGACGATGGCCTCATGTATCACCTTGGGGATCTTGAGGCGGACGCTGTTGAAGCGTTGAATGTACTTTTGCAGGGTTTCCCCTGCTTGCTGCTTGATGCGCCACAGGTCGCCTGTGGCTGGCGGGCGGTCGCGAGTACCCTGGAAGTTGGCAATGAAATGCTCGCGCATCTCGCCCCAGGAGGAGATCGATCCCGCGGGCAGGTTCAGGAGCCACGAGCGAGCACCATCCTTGAGAGCCATGGGAAACTAGTTCGCCCTAACTTTCTCGTTGCCATTGGATGCCTCGATGCTCAGCTCGTAGAGCTGCAAGAACTCCGCAGGGTCGGTGGAGCCATCGTAGCGCGGAGATAGATCCGGCTTAAACTTGCCTGGCCAAATGATGGTGCATAGCTAGGCAGTAAAGGCTTGACAACCTGCTGTAGTCACCGGAGCTCGTCGTGGAGGTGGAATCTAGTCTTGGTACCCACGCACTGCCATGGCAGGCGGCGCACGGTTTTGACATGGTGGTGCGGGGAGTGCAGGAGCGTTTTCTTGCGGTCAAGGGACCTCCTGGTAGCATCTTTCTTCATGTGCGGGCACACTGTGTGGTGGATCATGCCACGGGACCACGCGTCTTGGGGCGAGGACACCTCTTTGATGCAGAGGTGGCGGGGAAGCTCCACGAGCCATGCGTCTCAGCGCGAGGGCGCCGTCTTGATGCAGTGGTGGCCAAGGCGCTCCGTGAGCTACGTCCCCCGCAGCTGGAGGCGGGCGAGGCAGCGAGAGGGATGGTGCAGGAGAGCCCCCAGCGGCGCTGACGAGCTCGGCAATGTGGTCCATCCAGTCTTCGTAGAGGTCGTCGACCGAGCGGTAACATAGGAGCTAGCGTTCCATGAGCAATGCGGCCTGCGCATCCGTGGTCGCACGACGAGCGTGGGACGACGAGTGGGCTAGAGTCAGCGACGGGGTGGCGGTGCGGCCGTTCCGCCGCATAGAGGGGTGCAGCGATGATGCTTGCTGCTCATTCGCTGTCGGGCCAGTGGCGGCGTGTAACGCCCCGGATACAACTTCCCATATTTGTAACTCCGACTCTTGCCTTTTCCGAAGATGCGACATGAGATTCCCTTCATGGTTGGGTTTTTGTCTTTCGTTTTGCATTTTGTTCATGTCATGCATTTCATATCATGGCATCATGTGCATCGCATTTGCATTCGTGTTCGACTCATGCATCCGAGCATTTTCCCCGTTGTCCGTTTTGCAATCCGACACTCCTACATCCTCCGACGTCCCCTTTTGTTCTCTTTTTGTGAGCGGGTGTTGAACGTTCTCGGAATGGACCGAGATTTGCCAAGTGGCCTTCGTACACCACCGGTAGACCGCCTGTCAAATTTCGTTCCATTTGGGTCCGTTTGATGCTCCAATAGTTAACCGGAGAACCGTAAAGGCCTCGTGTGTGTTACAACCTAACACCCCTCCAAAACGGCCCAATAACCCATCCAAACCTCTTCCATGTCCTCCATCGTCGGATCACGATCGCGTGGTCGATAACTACACTCCATTTGGACACTCCTACCTCCTCCTACCTATAAATATGTGCAACCCTTCCAAATTCGCGGTCTAAACCATAGATCCATCTTTCCCCGCGCCGGCGGCCGGACACGTCCGCCGCCGCCTCTCGTCCAGCCACGGCGTGACACGTCACCCCGCCGCCGTCTCCACCGCGCCGGCCCTCCTGGCCTAGATCGGGGCCCGCCCGAGCACATCGGGGCTTGGACAAGCCCGGGCGCTGCAGCCCGTGTTGCGTCATCTCCGGCCACGCGCTCGCTCGCCGGAGCATCGCCGGTCTCCGCCACCATCGCCGGCGCCGCCCGTTGCCGCCAACCGGCCACTCCCTCGCGCCGCTGAAGCCCGCGAGTGCCGCCGTTGTGCCCAGGGCTTCGATCCCGCCGCCCCGCAGCCATGGCGACGGCGCCTCGCCTCCCGAGCGCCGCCGCGGGCCACCTCGCCCTCCTCTCACGGCTCCCCGCCGCCGTGCGCCGCCCGGTCGTCCCTCGTCGCGCCGCCGCACGTCGCCTCCTCCTCTCCACTTCACCGGATCCATCTCCCTCTCCGGCCACCGCATCTCTGGCCAGATCCAGGCCTTCCTCGACTATCGTGCCCTGGAACCCTAGATCTGGTGGTCCAGATTTTCCTCTAAGTCTTTTTCCTGTAACTTTTCGTGGCCCTGTTCATCGCATGATAACTTCATGACCGTTGCTTCATTTTGTGCGCATGAGATATCAAAATGGTCATCATGATGTGCTCTTCATTTCATTCCATTGTGACATGCTTGTTTGAGTCCATCTTGATGCCCTAATCGCTGATGCAAGGGTGCTATAAAATGTTAGCTCCTGTTACTTAGCAGATTATGTTTATTTGTCATTTTTGTCACATTTGTTGTGTGCATCTTGTCGGCATGAGCTCTACATGTGTTTTCATTTATGCCATGCCATATTCACAGGGGTGCTTGCCGTGTATTCTTGTGATCTATGTGGTGACTAGCACAAACATGCAAAGTAGCCTTCGTGATATTGCTGATTTCAGGGACTTAGGATTTTGCCAAGTCTTGTGCCTGCTGTTATTTTTATGCCATGTAAACATGATGCTACAGTGAGATCAATGCTTCTTTTGAGTTGCTTAAGTAAGGATGATTTGAACATATGGTTATGCTCTATTCATAAATTCCCCTGTTTTCAATTATGGAGTGCTCTATCATGTCTTAATATTGCTCTTTTGCTATAAAATGTTCCTGGCAGATTGTTTACATGTTAATCAATTTTGCCATGGTTGTTGTAGTTGATCCATGCATGCTTTAATCTTGTTCTTGCCATGGTTAGCTTCATGAACATGCCATCTTGCTGATGCTATGCTTATCTTGTCATGCAATGCCTTGTGGTGAGTGAATCGTGCTTGCCAAGAGGCCTTCATAATTCTGTTTATGCCATGCTCAGTTTTCTGCCAAGTCTGAATCTGTTAACTAAACTTGCTATGTTTACATGAGTGTCATCATATCTTCTGTGCCTTTTTGGCTCATGGTTAGTAAGGTACTTTTGTTCTATGCTTTGAGTAGATTCATGCCATGCCTTTGTTAGCTATGATCTATTCCTGTAGCTTGTCGTTTGCTTGCTCTAAACATTGCTTCCTAATGTTAATTCCTGGCATGTTAGTATTTTCACAAAGTCTGTGAAGCTGTTATCTTTTGCACTTTTGCCATGCTTGTTTGAACCTGCTCTTGGGTGATTTAGCCGTAGCTTAGTATTCATGTTTTGTCAGGCATCTTGAGTACATCACTGCCATATACTTTGCTGCTATGTTGGAGTGCAGTAGCTTAGTTTCATGTTGCATTATAGATGTCATCGTGCTGTTAATCACAGAATTGTGCCATTCTTGTTTTGCTTGCCATTTGCAAACCGTGCATCCGATTCCGGTGATCATTATATCGATTTTGACCGAAATCAACTCATCTTTCCAGCGGCACACTTGGTTTGCCAAGTTGATGCCTTGTTCAATCTTTCCCTTCCGGAGCACGCATATGCATTGCATATCACATCCCGCATGTCATGCCATGTTTTGCATCATGTTGCTTGTGCATTGCACCGTGATTGATTGTTGGTCCTTTGCTTGTGTTCTTCCTTTGGGTAGATCCTGGAGACGAGTACGTGATCGAGGAACCCGTTGAGTATGCTTACGAGGATCAAACTTTCGTCAACTCTAAGAACTTTGCAGGCAAGGTGACGATACCCTCGAAATCACTTCTATCTTTGCTTGCTAGTTGTTCGCTCTATTGCTATGCCGCGCTACCTACCACTTGCTATATCATGCCTCCCATATTGCCATGTCAAGCCTCTAACCCACCTTTCCTAGCAAACCGTTGTTTGGCTATGTTACTGCTTTGCTCAGCCCCTCTTATAGTGTTGTTAGTTGCAGGTGAAGTTGAGGCTTGTTCCATGTTGGAACATGGATATGTTGGGATAATACCTATTATGTTAATTAATGCATCTATATACTTGGTAAAGGGTGGAAGACTCGGCCTTATGCCTGGTGTTTTATTCCACTCTTGCCGCCCTAGTTTCTCTCATACCGGTGTTATGTTCCTTGATTTTGCGTCCCTTACGCGGTTGGGTGTGATGGGAACCCCTTGACAGTTTGCTTTGAATAAAACTCCTCTAGCAAGGCCCAGCCTTGGTTTTACATTTGTTTAACAACCTATACCTTTCCCTTGGGTCGGCCAACCGGAGGGTCATCTTTATTTTAACCCCCCGGTCCAGTACTTCTCTAAGTGTTAGTCCGAACCGAGTAGACTGCGGGGCCACCTCGAGGAAACTTGAGGTTTGGTTTTACTCGTAGGATGTCTCATCCGGTGTTGCCCTGAGAACCAGATATGTGCAGCTCCTATCAGGATTGTCAGCACATCAGGTGGCTTTGCTGGCCTTGTTTTACCATTGTCGAAATGTCTTGTAACCGGGATTCCGAGTCTGATTGGGTCTTCTCGGGAGAAGGAATATCCTTCGTTGACCGTGAGAGCTTGTGATGGGCTAAGTTGGGACACCCCTTATAGGTTTGAACTTTCGAAAGACGTGCCCGCAGTTATGGGAAGATGAGAATTCGTTAATATCCGGTTGTAGAAAACTTGACACATAACTTAATTAAAATGAATCCACCGCGTGTGTAGCCGTGATGCTCTCTTTCCGGCGGAGTCCGGGAAGTGAACACGGTTCATGTGTTATGCTTGAACGTAAGTAGTTTTAGGATCACTTCTAGTTCACGACCGTTGCATTGCTTCTCTTCTCGCTCTTATTTGCATATGTTAGCCACCATATATGCTAGTGTTTGTTATAGCTCCACCTCACTACCCTTTCCTACCCATAAGCTTAAATAGTCTTGATCTCGCGGGTGTGAGATTGCTGAGTCCTCGTGACTCACAGATACTTCCAAACAGATGCAGGTGCCGATGATACCAGTGCAGGTGATGCAACCCAGCTCAGGTGGGAGCTCAATGAAGTCCTTGATCGTTGTTGTCTTTCATTTCTTGTTGATCTGTAGAGGAGCCCAGTTGGGGCGATCGGGGATCTAGAAATTGGGGTTGTCTTTCTTTATTTAGGTTCTGTAGTCGGACCTTCATTGTATTTTGGATGACATAAGATATATTTATGTATTGTGTGAAGTGGTGTTTGTAAGCCGACTCTTTAACCCTATCTTATTCAGTACATGGGATGTGTATAGATTACCCCTCTTGCGACATGCCTACCATGCGGTTATGCCTCTAAGTCGTGCCCCGACACATGGGAGATATAGCCGCATCGTGGGTGTTACAAGTTGGTAATCAGAGCCTTCCCCGACTTAGGAGCCCCCTGCTTGATCGAATCGTTGATGTTGTTGAGTCTAGAAGAAAATGTTTTGAGTCTTAGGATTATATATATCGGAGAGTAGGATTCTTTTTACTTCTTAGTCCCTTCGTCACTCTGGTGAGGCCTCCTGACGTAGAGTTTTGACTCTTCTCTCCTCAAATTTCACGAATTTTTTTAGGATCACGCGGGTATCTTGGAATCGTTTCGATGGTTTTGTGATGAGAACATTGTTCTTGGTGCCTCCTGACATTTAGGGGTTGTTGCAGTGTCCCGGGGAGTTGATCTCTGAGGTGTTGTAGTCACAATTTTATCGTTAGAGTTCTGGAATACCTGAGTTCACCGACATCGAAAATCTCTTTTACATAGTTGTTGGTGAGATAACCTCGACGCCACCTAGTACTGGGGCGGGAGTTCGGGAGTATTGCCATAACTCGTATAACGGATGCTTTTCGAAGGTTGAGGTACATGATTTCTGAAGGTTTCTTGGTTATGTGTTGAAGGATGGATACAGCTGGATGTAGGGATTGCTAGTTTTGGGTGAGATATTATGCTTCCCCTGTATCCCCAACACCTGATTGCATAACCATAAAGTTTCGGGAGTTTTATAGGTGGGAATTCAAGTAGCTCCAAGAATATCTTTCCAACAGACACATGATACGATATGGGATACATCATATGTTTGTTCCGGCTTATTTTTCAAGCCAATCCTTTGGTTTTGTTTTGTTTGAGGTATTCGAGTTGCTCCAGTGTCAAGTGTTGATTCCGTACCTTCCCTAAGTGGTGTACTCACACTTCTATGTGAATACCAATACTTTCTTGATAATCGAGATTGCCATGCCAATCCTTTTTCAACCAGCGTGTTTCTATTCAAGTGGATCCGATCATTTTCAACATCCCCAAGATCAACTCAAAGTTTTTCTCAACGGTATTTGTTTCATCCATCCCATGTTGTCTTTGTTTTTCCCGCCCTCCCACCCTTTTTTTCTCTAAGGACTCGGGTTTATTAATCAAGTATCCATTTTATTCATGTGAAGTCTCTTCATTCTTTTCTTTCAATGTTCGTATCCGGTGATTCTCATGAAGATACTAACGGAGCTTAAGTTCATCATTCTTCGTTCTCTTTCTTCTCCGGTGGATTCAATTCAAGCTTTTGGTCTTGAGCATATCCCTTTCCTCGTTTCAAATGTTTTTCCATGCCGGTGCAATTCTTAATCATCCACTTCTCGCTATTCAATTGCTCCGGAGTGCCGAAGATATCTCAGAAGATTCACGTTTCCATTCTCGATCCGTTCAAGTTATTTCGAGGGTGTTATCTCATTCAAGCCATTTAATTCAACCGGCGCAATCTATCTTTTAAATCATTCAACGATGTTTCTTTTGAGTGGGCCCTAACCCATAGGTCTTTTCCCAAGATCTTACCTGACTCTTCTAATTTTTGTGGAGTTATTCTCAAATTCATTTCAAAGTTTGACGTAAGAATGTTTTGTCATCAATCAAATGTCTTTCTCCAAGATCTTTCAAATTCTTCATCATTGATTCAACCTTTTTATTCTTCATCCCGGAGTATCTCAGCAATTCATGTTGGTGTTTCGCATCGTCATTCTCAACATTTGAAGACCGAAGAAGAGTTTTTTTCCTCCATATCTTATCCGTTCTCTCAGAGATTCATGATTCTTTTCACCCATCTGGAGAATTCAGGAGCCTTTTCAGTTTGATTCTCCGGAGCCCATTATCTCAGAATTATTCGTTCCAGCTTTCAGCTCTCATTCTCCAAATTACCGATGCATCATTCAAGTATTATCTAATCAGTTCATGATCTCTTCGTTCTCATTATCTATTTTCCCTCAAGTATCTTCATTCATTTTCCAATTCTTCCCGGTGAATTGTGCCTTTCCTACTTTCAGTTTTAATTCTTATGGTGGTTCGTTCCAGAGTTCTCTTCCTTTGTTATCATATAGGTTCATTCGTTCTTTCCAATCATACCGGTGGTTCATTGATGTCCTTCTCAAGTTTGCACTATATCTCTCTTAATCCTTTCTACGAGAATAAGTAGTATGCCAAATCTGTTGCTTGTCATCAATTTAAATTGATGAAGGATACACATAACATAATTCTTATTCTTCTTTCATCCAAGTGATTAATTCCTTCCTTCGGAGTTTGTTAAACAAATTCTCATTTTAAATTGTTTCATCTTTTTTTCCCGGAGTTCCAAGATCTCTCAATTACATCATCGCGAAGATCCATCTAAATCATTACAAGGCATCACCTTGTTTTTTCAACTTGTCTTTCTTTTTATCATCATTTTGTTACCGGAGTTCTTCATGAAGGCTCTACATGGTGGTTCATGAAGGATTTAATTCGTTCTTGTAGTGTTCGCCAAGAGGAGTTCAATTATTCTTCTTCTTGCATTTCAAACTGCAATTCTTTCAGATCTCATCTTTCAAGGTGGTGTTATGTCACTCTTGACAATTTCCCTTCGTGTGTCATGATTCAATAGTTGTTAGAATGAGATATTCAAACCCATCAATTTCTTTGAGCATGAGCTCTTCTCAATACATCAATCTCTTCATGAGAGTTAGATTGGGTTATATTTCACCTAAAGCTTTCCTTAAGGATTGTTGCTATTTATGGTGCTTATAAATGGCCCAAGTTCTTCATTTATCCTCCCGGTGAAATAAGTTTCTCGTCTCCTTGTTCATATCAATCCAATCTATCGTTTCCGTTAGTGGCATTTTCTTCTTCATTCTTTCTTTCTTTCCAATGATCTATCTTCTATTCTTTCTTCCGGAGTCATTGTGATGTTGCTCTCTTCTCTCATCATCTCAAGTGGTGAGGATCGTGTTCTTTTCATGCTTATCCATTTAACCGGAGTGTTGTGCCCTCTGCTCAAGTTCTTTTCATCTTATCAAGTTTCGTATGACTTTTCAACCGGAGTGCTTCCCGAATTTGTTCTTCCTTGCTCCTCTTTCCTAACGGAGTGTTTTGAACCTTGTTCATCTTTGTTGTATTCTTTTCTCGAAGTCAGTTTAACCTCTCAAGGTTCTTTGGTTTCACTCTTTTTTATAGAAGCAACTTAGTTTTACCTCTTATCTTCCTCTTCCTTTTCCCTCCGGTGCCATCCTACATCTCGTGACGAGATCCTTTCATAGTGGTGGAGTGTTGTAATGCCCCAGATACAACTTCCCATATTTGTAACTCCGACTCTTTCCTTTTTCGGAGATGCGACATGAGATTCCCTTCATGGTTGGGGTTTTGTCTTTCATTTTGCATTTTGTTCATGTCATGCATTTCATATCATGTCATCATGTGCATCGCATTTGCATTCGTGTTCGTCTCATGCATCCGAGCATTTTCCTCGTTGTCCGTTTTGCAATCCGACACTCCTCGTGTGTAGCCGTGATGGTCTCTTTCCGGTGGAGTCCGGGAAGTGAACACGGTTCATGTGTTATGCTTGAACGTAAGTAGTTTTAGGATCACTTCTAGTTCACGACCGTTGTGTTGCTTCTCTTCTCGCTCTTATTTGCGTTTGTTAGCCACCATATATGCTAGGGCTTGCTACAACTCCACCTCACTATCCTTTCCTCCCCATAAGCTTAAATAGTCTTGATCTCGCGGGTCTGAGATTGCTGAGTCCTCGTGACTCACAAATACTACCAAACAGATGCAGGTGCCGATGATACCAGTGCAGATGATGCAACCCAGCTAAGGTGGGAGCTTGATGAAGTCCTTGATCGTTGTTGTGTTTCATTTCCTGTTGATCAGTAGAGGAGCCTAGTTGGGGCGATCGGGGATCTAGCAATTGGGGTTGTCTTTCTTTATTTTGGTTCCGTAGTCGGACCTTGATTGTATTTTGGATGACGTAATATATATTTATGTATTGTGTGAAGTGACGTTTGTAAGCTGACTCTTTATCCCTATCTTATTCAGTACATGGGATGTGTAAAGATTACCCCTCTTGCGACATGCCTACCATGCGGTTATGCCTCTAAATCATGCCTCGACACGCAGGAGATATAGTGAAAGCAGAAGTGCTCCCTAAGGGGTTTTGGTAATTAATGTCAACATATCTCTTGTTGGACTAACATTTTTATCTAGTATGTTTCAGATAAGTTCAACAGTGAAGTGGCATGGACTAGAGGATGTGAAACCCCTTCAAGATGCTAAGGACAAAGGATTGGCTCAAGCTCAAAGCTTAAGACTCTACATTTTCCATTTTAGTGATCCAAGATCACATTGAGTCTATAGGAAAAACCAATACTATCAAGGAGGGATGAGGTGTTGGTTAATGAGGTTGTTGCTCAAAATGCTTAGTGATATGCTCCAAAACCCTCAACTACTTTCTCACATCCACATATGACCTAAACCAAAAGTCAAATTCAGCCCCACCGATTCGTTCTATCCGGCGCCACCGAGTTTCAAATGTCTTAGCCACTGCCACAAACCCTAGGCAAATCGGTCTCACCGATAGGGATCTCGGTCTCACCGAGATGGGATTGCAAACTCTCTGTTGCCTATTGCAATACTTTCGGTCTCACTAAAACTTGCGACCGGTCCCAAGGAAACTGCAATGTAAACTCTCTAGTTCCCTTTTGTGACATTTTGGTCTCACCAAAATGAGCGATCGGTCCCACCGAGTTTACCTGACCAACTCTCTGGTTATTTTATTACCAAAATCGGTCTCACCGAGTTTGTGTAATCGGTCTCACCGAGATTATGTTATGCCCTAACCCTAATCATATCGGTCCTACCAAGTTGCATGTCGGTCCCACCGAAAACCCTAATGGTCACTAGCTTTGCTGAATCAGTCCGACCGGGTTTAATCATTCGGTCCCGCCGAGTTTGGAAAGTTATGTGTAACGGTTAGATTTTGTGTGGAGGCTATATATACCCCTCCACCTCCTCTTCATTTGTGGAGAGAGCCATCAGAACAAACCTACACTTCCAACCTATATTTTCTGAGAGAGAACCACCTAGGCTTGTGTTGAGACCAAGATATTCCATTCCTACCATATGAATATTGATCTCTAGCCTTCCCAAGTTGCTTTACACTCAAATCTTCTTTCCACCAAATCCATATCCTGTGAGAGAGAGTTGAGTGTTGGGGAGACTATCATTTCAAGCACAAGAGCAAGGAGTTCATCATCAACAAACCATTTGTTACTTCTTGGAGAATGGTGTCTCCTAGATTTGCTAGGTGTCACTTGGGAGCCTCCGACAAGATTGTGGAGTTGAACCAAGGAGTTTGTAAGGGCAAGGGGATCGCCTACCTCGTGAAGATCTACCGCTAGTGAGGCAAGTCCTTCGTGGGTGATGGCCATGGTGGGATAGACAAGGTTGCTTCTTCGTGGACCCTTCGTGGGTGGAGCCCTCCGTGGAGTCGTGTAACCGTTACCCTTCGTGGGTTGAAGTCTCCATCAACATGGATGTAAGATAGCACCACCTATCGGAACCACGACAAAAATATCCGTGTCTCCAATTGCGTTTGAATCTTCCAAACCCTTCTCTTTACACTCTTGCTTGATATGTATTGTGTTTGTTAAACTTGTGCCAAAAATCCACTTCAACCTAAAAAATTTAAAAACTACAACTTTTAGCACCTAGTGTCTAATCACCCCCCCGCTAGACACCTCTTCTCGATCCTTTCAATTGGTATTAGAGCGTTGGTCTCCATTGCTTTGGTTTAAACACCATTGGAGGAAGATGGATGAGTCTACTTTGGGGAGTCTTAGACGTAGAGTGCCTATTCTTGATGGAGAATATTTTCATGAGTGGAAAGATGAAATTCTTGAGATTTTCAATGAATATCATTTGAACAAGTACATTGCTAGCCCTTGTGCACCTCATGTTGATCCTTTGCATCCTACCCTTGATGAGTCTATTAACATGTTCCACAACCTTAGAACTGTTAATCTTATCACTAGAGGCTTGCCTAGAAACTTTATTGGATGTTTGCCTACTCTTAAGTGTGCCTACACCATATGGAAATTTCTTGAGGAACTCTTTCCAAATTATTCCTTGAAAGATCTAGATGAAATTCTCCATAAATCCATTGCCTTGATTAAGATGAATTCCAATGATCCCAATTTTGGTGACTGCTTATTTGAGCTCACTAATCTTACGAGTGCCAAAGGAGATGTTGGAATCATTAGCAATATCATTTCCAGAGCTATTAGAATTCATAAAGATAACTATAGAAATGATAATTTATCTAATGAATTACCCTCTCTAGGAATTGATCAAGCACAAGATGATGTTGAACATGGATAGTCTGATGAGGATGATGATGATAGTGACTATGACCTTGATGATGTGATGAGACACTTTGGTCTTATGGCAAATCTTCGTGGCTACATGGCCATAGGAAAGGAATGGGTTCTCGATAATGGATGTACTGATCATATGACCGGAGATAAAGATATGTTCTGTGAGCTTGCTAAAAACGATGGCCCTCGAAAATATGTCACCTTTGGTGATAACTCAAAGGGTAAGGTGGTTGGCCTCGGTAAGGTGGCCATCTCACATGATATCTCCATACAAAATGTCATGCTCATTGAATCTCTTGGGTACAACTTACTTTCAGTATCTAGACTTGCTGATTTCGGTTTAAATATCCTATTCACTGAAGTAGATTGCCAAGTGTTTCATAGAGACAATCGTAAAATGGTCTTTACCGGAATACGTAGAGATGATCTTTACATTGTTGATTTCACTAAAAAGGCTCAACCTAGAACTTGCTTAAATGCTAAATCTTCTAAAGGTTGGTTATGGCATAGATGATTAGGTCATGTTGGTATGCGAAACCTTGACAAGCTTATTAAAGGTGATCATATCCTTGGAGTAAAAGATGTTATATTTGACAAGGATAGACTTTGTAGTGCTTGTCAGGCAGGGAAACAAGTTGGAGGAAGTCATCACGCAAAGAACATCATGACCACGAGAAGACCACTCGAGCTACTTCACATGGATCTCTTTGGTCCAAATGCCTACAAGAGTCTCGGTGGTAACTCATTTGGACTAGTCATAGTTGATGATTTTTCAAGATTTATGTGGGTGTTCTTTCTTGATGACAAATCGCAGGTCCAAAAGATCTTCTAAAACTTCACTAGGAAGGCCCAAAATCTATTTGAGGAGAAGATCAAGAAGGATCGAAGTGACAATGGAATGGAGTTCAAGAACGCAAATGTGGATACCTTTCTTGACGAAGAAGGGATTTCACATGAGTTCTCGACTACGTACACACCTCAACAAAATGGAGTCATTGAGAGGAAGAACCAGACTCTTATTGAGATGGCAAGAACGATGCTTGATGAGTACAAGACGCCAAAACACTTTTGGGCAGAAGCGGTTGAGACAGCTTGTCATGCAACACATCGCTTGTATCTTCACAAGCTACTCGGCAAGACGGCATACGAGCTCCTCACCGGTAACAAACCACAAGTTGGATACTTTCGAGTATTCGGCTCAAAGTGCTACATTCTTGATAAGCATCATCGTTCTAAATTTGCTCCTAAGTCTCATGAAGGTTTTCTACTTGGTTATGGCTCAAACTCTCACACATACCGTGTCTACAATAATTTCACCCGAAAGTTTGAAGAGATGGTAGATGTGAAGTTTGATGAATCTAACGGCTCGCAAGTAGAGCAATTGCCAAGTTATGTTAGAGACAAAGACCCTTCGGAAGCAATCCAAGACTTGTCTATTGGCAAGATTCGTCCAAGGGAGGTGAAGGAGAGTACCTCGTCCGTCCAAGTGGAAGCTTCTACATCACGACAAGGTGAACCAAGAGTTGATACGGAAGCATCCACAAGTGGGACAAATCAAGATGAAGAAAACGAGGAAGTGCATCAAGAGGAATGCCAACAACCTCCTTCTCCACCACGACACGAGAATGACAATGTCAACAATGAAGAAGGCCAAGAAGAAGAACAAGACGAAGAAGATGTTCAACCAAGATCCAAGCAAAAGCTTTCACGAGTTCGAGCAAGAATTGCTAAAGATCATCCCGTCGAGCAAATCTACAATGATATCCAAACCGGGAGAATCACTCGCTCAAAAACTCGTTTAGATAACTTTTGTGAACATTACTCATTCACCTCTCGCATTGAACCTATGAAGGTTGAAGAAGCATTGGAAGATCCAGATTGGATAAACGCTATGCATGAAGAGCTATACAACTTTGAGAGAAATCAAGTGTGGACATTGGTTGAAAAGCCTGACAACAACCACAACATCATTGGTACCAAATGGGTGTTTCGCAACAAGCAAGATGAAGATGGTCAAGTTGTCCACAACAAAGCACGCCTAGTCACCCAAGGCTACACTCAAGTCGAAGGTATGGACTATGGTGAGACATATGCCCCCGTTGCTAGACTTGAGTCAATTCGCATCTTAATTGCCTATGCTAATCATCATGATATCACCTTATACCAAATGGACATTAAAAGTGCTTTTCTGAATGGTGAAATTGAGGAGGAAGTTTATGTTAAGCAACCTCCCGGATTTGTCAATCCTAAGAAACCTAATCATGTTTACAAACTTCACAAAGCTCTTTATGGTCTTAAACAAGCTCCTAGAGCATGGTATAAATTCTTGACCAAGTTTCTTATTGAAAAAGGCTTTGAAATTGGAGAAATAGATTCTACTCTTTTTACTAAAAGGGTTAATGGAGAACTATTTGTATGCCAAATTTATGTCGATGATATTATATTTGGATCAACTAACCCTCATTTTAGTGAAAAGTTTGGAAAGCTAATGTCGGAGAAGTTTGAGATGTCGATGATGAGTGAACTCAAATTCTTTCTTGGTTTGCAAATCAAGCAAACTAAGGAAGGCACCTTTGTATCTCAAACAATGTACACCAAGGACTTATTCAAGAAGTTCAATATGCAAGAAAGCAAAGGTATGACTACACCCATGCCTACTAGTGGACATCTTGATTTAACCAAAGATGGTGAACCGGTTGATCAAAAGGTTTATCGCTCTATGATTGGTTCATTGTTATATCTATGTGCTTCACGTCCCGATATTATGCTAAGTGTGTGCATGTGTGCACGATATCAAGCTGCTCCTCAAGAATGTCATCTTAAGGTCGTGAAAAGGATAGTGAGATACTTAATCCATACACCAAATTTTGGCATTTGGTATCCAAAGAGGGCTTCCTTTGATCTTGTTGTCTACTCCGATTCGGACTATGCCGGTGACAAGGTTGATAGAAAGTCAACTTTGGGTACTTGTCAATTTCTTGGTATATATCTTGTCTCTTGGTCCTCCAAGAAACAAAACTCGGTATCCTTATCCACTGCCGAAGCAGAATACATTGCCGCTGGATCATGTTGTGCTCAATTACTTTGTATGACCCAAACTCTTAAACATTATGGGATCAATGTGAAACATGTTCCATTTCTTTGTGACAATGAAAGTGCTATTAAGATTGCTCACAATCCCGTGCAACATTCTTGAACTAAGCATACTCAAGTTCGTCATCATTTCATTCGAGATCATGTTGCCAAAGGGGACATTAATCTTAAGCATGTTCGCACCGATAAGCAATTGGCAGATATATTTACCAAACCACTTGATGAGAAAGTGTTTTGCAGTTTAAGAGGTGAATTGAACATCATTGATGCTTCAAACTTGGAGTAGGAACTCCATTTAATACATGCAAGGCATGAGCTTCTGACTAATCCTTGATATTTCTGTTATGTTGACTATCTTATGTCTTGGATATATTTGCACCTTGCATGCTATCTAACCCGTGTAAGTACTTGGATGAATCGAAATCTATGAGATTGCAACTCACTCACATCCTGAGCAATTTATATATCATCAAGTCACTACACAATGGTGGATGAAGACAAGGAAGCACGTAACCATTCAAACATATCCTTTGACAAATTCTATCATCATTGTCATTTTGGATACACAAGTGCTCTTCCTTGCAAAAACTAACCCATGTAGGTAGATGAACTCAAACTTCAAGTGATGCTCCCAACTCTTGATGAGCTACATCAACCTTGAGCAACCCACAAAAGCTCAACTACATGATCATGATCAACACCACCACCCAAGGTATGTTATTCCATCTTAGAGAAGCTTTACTCCAAGTCATGGGATAAAGCAACTCAACAAGATGTGAATACATCAAGATGCTTTGACAAAAAATGGTAACCCCATTTTGAGCTTAAACGATGAGTATGACCAAAGATCAAGTGATCTCACTTGACTCCTAAGTCAATATACTCTAACGTAGGTGACTTTGTCACCGCCCAATGCTAGGTGAAGTTCTCTTGTGTTCTCTTCTATGCTCTTGCATTTGTCTCATGCATATTTGTTTCCCTCTTCAAATTCATCTAGATTTTTTTAGTTTCTTCTCTTTATTTTCCGTTCTGCATCTTCTACATTAAATACCTTGCAAATCCTTGTGAGATCTTACTTGTCTAGTGAACTGAGGTGACAAGTGTTTTCTCTGTGATGAACCTGGTCACACCGGGCTGTTTACTTCGGTCCAACCGAACCCTTTCGGTGCCACCGAAACACCAAACTCGGTGCTACCGATTTCATTGCAGGAAAAACATCTTGCCACTTGTTTCTGAATTTTTTTAATCCAGCTTCACTCAATGAATCTTGTCCTCGACCAGCATCCTACTCAACTTGCTGCTTTGTTCTGTGACTCAAGGACCAAACCCATCATGACAAAAATCCAGAAGAACCCTTCTTGGAAATTGATGTCAAAGGAGGAGAGAGATACCATCACATCAAAGCTTAATCATATCTATAGGGGGAGTGAATACTCTAGGGAAGAAAGAGACCCCAGATGCTTGGTGTTCAAGAGGAGAGAAGTCACATGTCTTCAAGAAGGGAAAGACATGTTCATGTTTGCTCGATTGCATTAGCTCTGTTTATTTCCTTTGAGCTCTGATTTTCTGTTCCCTATCTTCTCCCAATATCCCATGTTAGATTCAGGGGGAGCAAGACATCTAAGGGAAGGAAATCCTTGAATTTATTGCACATCTTTACCTTTTTGGACATGTCTATATCCAATTTGGTACTTAGTACTTACTCTACATGTCATCCCAGTCTTGGTATTCTTGTGGTCTCTCTTGTTTTCTCTGGCCAGTAGGTGTATCTGTGTTATCTAACCTTATTTATGCAGGTTCATCCCATCCTAAGCCAACTCAAGACCACAAGGTAAGTATATGCATCACAGTCATGTGAATGAGAAATTCTTGCTAATATACATACTGTTTGCAAGAAGGACTCATAAGCATGAAGGTACATTTCTCATATTTTCATCATTTGCTCTGATGCATATAGCCAAGATAAATGTAACCCATTGCTTACTCTGTCTTGTTTATGCATTCCCATGCTCCTATATTCCATATTCACATGCTTGCATACATGTAGGGGGAGCCTATGCAAGTTACATGTCTTTCCAAAGCTTTACTTACTACTCGAAATATCTTGATCTAAAACTTTGATGTATGTTGTCATCAATTACCAAAAAGGGGGAGATTGAAAGCACAAGTGCTCCCTAAGGGGTTTTGGTAAGTAATGTCAACATATCTCTTGTTGGACTAACATTTTTATCTAGTATGTTTCAGATAAATTCAACAGTGAAGTGGCATGGACTAGAGGATGTGAAACCCCTTCAAGATGCTAAGGACAAAGGATTGGCTCAAGCTCAAAGCTTAAGACTCTACATTTTCCATTTTAGTGATCCAAGATCACATTGAGTCTATAGGAAAAGCCAATACTATCAAGGACGGATGAGGTGTTGCTTAATGAGGTTCTTGCTCAAAATGCTTAGTGATATGCTCCAAAATGCTCAACTACTTTCTCACATCCACATATGACCTAAACCAAAAGTCAAACTCGGCCCCACCGATTCTTTCTATCTGGCGCCACCGAGTTTCAAATGTCTTAGCTACTGCCACAAACCCTAGGCAAATCGGTCTCACCGATAGGGATCTCGGTCTCACCGAGATGGGATTGCAAACTCTCTGTTGCCTATTGCAATACTTTCGGTCTCACCGAAACTTGTGATCGGTCCCAAGGAAACTGTAATGTAAACTCTCTAGTTCCCTTTTGTAACATTTCGGTCTCACCAAAATGAGCGATCGGTCCCACTGAGTTTACCTGACCAACTGTCTGGTTAGCTTATTACCAAAATCGGTCTCACCGAGTTTGTGTAATCGGTCTCACTGAGATTACGTTATGCCCTAACCCTAATCATATTGGTCCTACCGAGTTGCATGTAGGTCCCACTGAAAACCCTAACGGTCACTAGCTTTGCTGAATCGGTCTGACCGAGTTTAATCATTCGGTCCCACCGAGTTTGGAAAGTTATGTGTAAGAGTTAGACTTTGTGTGGAGGCTATATATACCCCTCCACCTCCTCTTCATTCGTGGAGAGAGCCATCAGAACAAACCTATACTGCCAACCTATATTTTCTGAGAGAGAACCACCTAGACTTGTGTTGAGACCAAGATATTCCATTCCTACCATATGAATCTTGATGTCTAGCCTTCCCAAGTTGATTTCCACTCAAATCTTCTTTCCACTAAATCCATATCCTGTGAGAGACAATTGAGTGTTGGGGAGACTATCATTTGAAGCACAAGAGCAAGGAGTTCATCATCAACTCACCATTTGTTACTTCTTGGAGAGTGGTGTCTCCTAGATTGCCTAGGTGTCACTTGGGAGCCTCCGACAAGATTGTGGAGTTGAACCAAGGAGTTCGTAAGGGCAAGGGGATCGCCTACTTCATGAAGATCTATCGCTAGTGAGGCAAGTCCTTCGTGGGCGATGGCCATGGTGGGATAGACAAGGTTTTTTCTTCATGGACCCTTCGTGGGTGGAGCCCTCCATGGACTCGCGCAACCGTTACCCTTCATGGGTTGAAGTCTCCATCAACGTGGATTTACGATAGCACCACCTATCGGAACCACGCCAAAACATCCGTGTCTCCAATTGCGTTTGAATCTTCCAAACCCTTCTCTTTACATTCTTGCAAGTTGCATGCTTTACTTTCCGCTGCTCATATACTCTTTGCATGCTTGCTTGATATGTATTGTGTTTGTTAAACTTGTGCCAAAAATATCCACTTCAACCTAAAAAATTTAAAAACTACAACTTTTAGCACCTAGTGTCTAATCACCCCCCTCCCCCTCTAGACACCTCTTCTCGATCCTTTCATATAGCCGCATCGTGGGTGTTACACGGTGTTGGAAGCAGGTGATGGAGAATGGTGGGGAGGTCCGCCAACGGGCGCCGTCTAGGCAATGCGGGAGGCGAGGGCAGCGCGGCGCTTAGCACGGGCTCGGCGAGCGTCTGACATGGATGCGATGGAGCTGTGGAACGTGGATCGACAGAGGGAAAGCTTCATCACACCCCTACCTGGCGCGCCAAATGTCGGATTTCGAGTTCCGGCAAACCCTTGAGGTTCGAACACCGTGTTGCGCCCGAAGGTCTCTCTCTCCCCCTATCACACACTCTCGCAACGATCTCAAAGCCTAGCTCACCGAACCCGAGGAACAAAGGACACCAGAGTTTACACTGGTTCGGGCCACCGTTGCGGTGTAATACCCTACTCCAGTGTGGTGTGGTGGATTGCCTTGTAGGCTAGGGATGAACAAGTACAAAGGAAGAACAGCCTCCGGAGGAGAGGTTTTCTTGAGCTCGATGAGCTTGTGTGGTTGGGGATGATCTCAATGATCCATCCCTTGCTATGGTGGTGGCTAGCCCTATTTATAGAGTCTCGGGTCCTCTCCCCAAATATTAGGCAGGAAGGGATCCTACAACGGCCAACTTGAAGGGGGACAACGAGTACGAGTTATCCTAACAAAAGGTGGTCTTCGCCTGCCAAAGGCTCTGGTGTTGACGCCGTCATGGGCTCCGTGATGACCTCCGTCTTGCCGTCCTGCTGGTCTTGGTCTCATTGCACCGATATGAAAACCTTTGCTTGACGCGTCGGGACTCCTCGCCTGCGCCAGCCTCTTTAGCACCAAAGAGGAAACTGGCACTCTACGCTCGCTGGCGCCCGCCTAGCCTTGGTCTTCATGGCTCACATCACGGAAACCTCACGAGGTGCCCCTCGCCTTGATCTCTCCGCTCCTCGTGAGCCAGCCTGGTGAGGCTGCCCCTGAGGAGGTCTTGTGTCATCCACCTTGCTAGGCTTGGCCCCTTGCGAGGGTCTTGAATGTTGGTTGATGAAGATGGGCCGTACCAAGCCGCTGGTGGAGCCATGCCCTTGGCCGCAGGCAGACAAGTCCGGGTACCCCCGTTCCCAGGACACCAACAACCGATGGCGACAGAGAAAGCGAAGCCCTCCGCTTTTACTGCGCTCTCAGCTTTATCATTAGAGCCAGCCCTCGGTGCCTACTCCATCACTGAGGAGAAGCATCTCGCCGCCTTGCTCCCGCTGACAGCGAGCGATGCCAATGAGGTGCTGGAGATGGTGCTCCGGGCTAGCTCCGCCAATCCAGAAACCATGGGGGAAACCTTCTACCCCTTCTTTCTGCACAACGTCTTCGCTGGTCTCGTCCCCCCTTCTCCAACTTCTTCTTTGCCATCCTCAACCATTACCAGATTCACGCCCTTCATCTTCATCCCAACTCCATCCTCCTCTTGTCCATCTCCGCCTACTATTGCGAGGCGTTTGTGGGGGTGGCGCCCTCCGTTGCGCTATTCTTCCACTTCTTCTACCTCTGGATGGGCAGCGCCCAGTGCTCCGGGTGCGCCTGCTTCATCACAGCTAATGGCAGCAACGTGATCTCAAGGGCCGGGAAGAAGGTGGCGGACTTCCGGCACAAGTGGACCTTCATGGACGCCAAGCGCTCCCACGCTCTGCCGGAGCTGCCGACTGCGTTACTGGTGAAACTGGACCGGTGGGCTCACGAGAAGCTCATCGATCCCCGGGCGGATCTGCTGATGTAGAAGATGACTGCGGACCAGAAGGCGGAGAAGCTGACAGGGGCCATGATTGTCAGGGAGTTCCTGACGTGGCGCCTGGCTCCACTCCAGGCACACTCGTGCCCTCTGTGGAGCCTCAAGGGCACGGAAGACAAACTCTGGCTGTTCCCAGGCGACCTGTTTGACGAGGAGCTAAGCAAGGCCATATGCACCTTGCTCGAGAAGAACCTGGGCATCCTCCCGGTGGCCTACCTCCCACTGTACCGCCGCGACGATGGAGCGTAGGTAGTCGCCACCATGCCCATCTGCAATGAGCGGGGGCTCGTGCCGCTGGAGCCTACCCAGCCCCCTAGCTCCCTGGTGCCGGTGTCCTCTGGCGAGCACTCCGATGAGGAGGAAGAGGAGGGGAACTCTGAGGCGACCTTGGAGGGGGTGGGGGAGAACTCCCCTCCGCGTCCTCTCCAATGACGACGAAGCTAGTTAGTACCTGGTCAAGGGATCACCGCGCTCCATCGGGGTCGCCGCGAGGTCCAGGGGCGCCTCCCTGAGGAAGTTGAAGCAGGGGACCCTGAAGAAGGGCGGGTCGGCGTCGCTTCCCCGGGGTGACACCCCCACCTTGTCGGCTGCAGCCACCATCACAGAGCTGACCAGCGCATGCTCGTCCGCTCCTTAGAGCGCGGCGGGGCTTGTGCCCAGGAAGCTTGGGGGCGCCACGCTCCTGGATATAAAGAGGGTGTACGTCACCGACGACCAAGGGCTTCACCTTATCTTTTCTTCCCTCTCTTGATGCAGTACCCGGACATTTTCCTCTTGATGGCCAGGCTAAGGTCTGTGGCGAAGAGGAAGAAGGAGGAGGCTAGGGCCTCCAAGGCCAAGCGGCCTGCCACAGTCACGGCGACTCCGGCGCGAAAAGAAGAGGCCTCCTCACGTCCTCCTGCGATGGGGTTGGCCTCTTGAGGCTTGGGGGCCCAGCCTCCGGAGAAGACCGCCTCCACGGCTAAGCTGACTCCTGAGCCGCCCATCCTCAATGCACCTGCTAGGAGTCCGAGGGCTCCGAAGCCCCCGACCATCCTTGCTGTCGTTGCTTCGCCAACCCTGGCGCTGGTGTCGCCTCCTCCCCAAGCCGTCAGGTAGGCAGACCATGGTTCTTTTGCCATGCCTGACACTCTGGAGGAAGCCTTCTCCATGCTAGACAGGCTTCGGGATGATCTTCGGGGCGCCGACCGATGCATGGTGGCGGACCGCCTGGGGCTGGTCTTGGGATGGCTCCAGGCTGACTCGTCCATTAGGATAGCCTGAGGCTAGCCGAGGCCGCCCCCAAGGATAGCCAGAAGGTGGCCGGCGTGGCTGCAGCTGCTCGCAATGTAGCGTTGGCCACAGCCGCAGCCGCGAAGAAGCGCTGCTGTGCGGCGGAGGCCGAGCTGAAGAACCTCCGCTACGAGCAGGGCACCCGCGCCTGCCAGCTCGAGGAGCAGGAAGAGAAGCTGAAAACCCAGGAGACCGCACTCACCGACCGCGGTGCCGAGGTGGAGCAGGCATCCTAGGAACAGGCCACTGAGTGCAGATGCCTGGAGAAGCTAAAGGAGGAGGAGGAGGCGGCCCAGGCATCTCATACCAAGCTCGTCTCTGAGGAGAAGGCCCGACTGGAGGCCAAGGAGAAATTCCTTGCCACTGTGGGACGCGATGACTTCGTCTCCCTCGAGTTGAGGTCCCGCAAGGCATTGCATGAACTTTATGGGGAGGGGTACAAGAAGCCGCTAGCGACTCCTAAGGAAGGCCCCGCCGGGCTGCTCCCCAAGATTGCCGCCACGCTCGAGGGCATCATCGTCAGAGTGGGCCCCATGGTGGAGAGAGAGGCTCTTGCGCTTTTTACCTCGGCCGCGACGCGCATCTTCAGCCACCTCCATCTTTGGGACCCCAGCTTTGACTTTGGCGCGCTACTCGAACCTGTCGATCCTGAGCTCCACAATGCCGCCGCCGAGGACCCTGCAGCCGCGGCCGATGGCAAGGACGGCGACGTTGCCAATGACAGGCCTCCCCAGGCGGGCGATGGTGGTGTCCAAGGCTGAGGAAGAGGCTCAAAGGCCGCGCTCCTACCTTTTTTAATCCTGCAACATTTATCATGCCTCATGGTGGCGTAAGAACTCATGCTTTGAGCTTTTAAAGGACAGTATGTTTTGCAATAATTTGCTAGGGTTCCGTGATTTCCTTTCCGTTCGCTTAGTGTTCTGCGTCAGCAGGGCCCGACCCCGCGCATACCTCAGCCGCCGTTGGGTCATCCGGATCACGAGGAGAAGACCAAGGGGTGAGGGGCTACGTGACCAGTGAGGCTCCTGAGTCGCGATGCTGAGGAGTCCCCCTTGACGTACAAATAGGCCTCAGGAAGGAGATGCAGGCATAGGTCTTAGCATTGTGCATCGGCAGGGCCCAGCCCCGCGCATACCTCAGCCGCCGTTGGGGCGTCCGGATCACCAGGACGAAACCAAGGGGTAAGGGGCTATGTGACCAGTGACGCTCCTGAGTCACGATGCTTAGGAGTCCCCCTTGACATACGAACGACCCTCCATACCTTTCCTCGTCGAGCTCTCACTCGAGAGGGGAGCGTGAAGACCAGGTCCGAGGGACCTGGCGAGGTGGCGTACGCCAGGCGTGACCAAAGTGTAGCCCCCGTGCCTAGACCCCTCGGGTGAATCTCCCAAGGGAAAAGCGGCGTGGTGAGCCTGAGCAGCGGGCCTAGTGGCTCTCGTGAGGTTACTGCAGCCGTTAGGCTACCCTCAGTTGTTTATTCACCTGTGCGAAGGATGGTGCCTCTGCTCTTGCACGGGCATAGCCGCTCCTCGACAGTGTTGTCCGCCAGCGCGGAGCATGGGGCTTCTACTTGTACGTGGGTGGGAGCTCCCTCTCAGGGGAGACTCTGGGGCGTGTATAGCCCCACCCTGACACGTGGCTTGCACGGCAGGGCTGGAGGAGGTGTGTATGGGACTCATGAGGCCCTACCTCAAGGCGGGTTGTGCCTGAATTTGATTCGGAACACTTGTGATAGTCCAGCGAGATGGTTAGGCAGCCTGCGCCGAGTGAATCTCCTGAGGTTATTGCTTGAGAAGGCCAAAGACCAATGACCCCCCGGAGCTGATGTGAATGGGGCCAGCCCCCCGGAGCTGACGTGAATGGGGCCGGAGGAGGGAGTTGTGCCTGGAGGTACAGGGCAACACTCGCCTCGCATGGATCTTCCCTCCTGAAGCTCCTCGATCGCCTTGGTGATGAAGTCCTAAGCGCCTGGCGCCTCGCGCCCTCCGCTCTCCTCACAGAAGCGCGTGTTGAAGCTCACCTCCACATGGTGCCTGAGCACCTCCCTCATGATGCTGGCTAGGTTAGAGGCCATCCAGAGGAGAGGCCCTGAGACCAGCCTGAGAGGGGCACCGAGCATGGCTTCCAATGGGAGAGAGGAAGGCGCCCCACCAGTGGGCGCAGGTCCTGAGGCGCAGTCATCGGACACCCCATCCTCCTGAGGTCCTAGGTGGAGCAGCTGCTTGTTCTTCTTGGGGATGGCCTCATAAGGGTAGGCGGCACCCTCGTCATCTGGGTTCTCGACAGCCACAGCCTGGTAGGCGCGCTCGAGAGAGCACACCGCGTCCTTCTCGTCACAGGCGACCGTGATGATGCCGCGGCTGCCTGGCATCATGAGGACATTGTAGCCATGATGAGTTGCTGCCATGAACTTGGCTAGGGCCGGATACCCAAGGATGGCATTGTACGGGAGACAAATGTGAGTGACGTCGAAGTCGATGAGCTTGGTGCAGCAGTTGTCGCGCTTGCCGAAGGTGACAGGGAGACGAATCTGCCCTATCGGGATGGTGGAGCTATCGATCACTCATGAGAAGGGATTGGTGGGCAGGAGCTGGTCGTACGGCACTTGGAGCCTATCACCATTGATGAGTGTCTTGGTGACGAGGATGTTGCTGATCGTAGGTGAGCAGAGCATCGGGAGGGCGCCAGTAGTGGCCGCACACTTGAGCTGGTCAGTAGACTCGAAGGTGATGGCGTACTTGGACCTCTTGAGCAGATGTATCGCCTCAAGCTTGGGGAGGGCCGTGTTCACCTCGCAAGTGAACTGCTTGAAGATGCTATGGGAGGCAGGAGCCTGAGTGCCCCCCGGGATGCAAGCAATGGCACGAGGCTCTTGGAAGCCCCCAGCCCCTTCATCTTGTTGGTAGTCCTCATTCCTTCTTGGCAGTGGTGGTAGCGGAGGAATGCCATCGTTGCCATGAGGTAGGTCCTCACGAGGCTGATCCCTCCAGGAGCCTCGCGAGGGTGGCCTTGCCAGCGGTCATCATGAGGCTGATTGTGCTAGTCCTGATAGGGGTCGCAGTTGTCCATCGTCCTCGGCCTCGGCCTCCTCCACGGCTGTAGCCCCGATGGTGGCGCTCGGGGCGATTACCAAAGCGCCCATCACAAATGGCCCTGAGCTCCTTGCAGTCATTAGTGTTGTGGCTATGCATGTTGTGGAAGACACAGAATGGGTGGCTCCCTTTGGATGACTCTGGATGGTCGCATCTGTGCTTCAGCTCAAGTTCTGCTGCGAGCATAGCTGGACATGTGCGATGTAACGTCCATGATGCGGCTATATCTCCCATGTGTCGAGGCAGGACTTAGGGGCATAACCGCATTGTGGTTTTGTTGCAAGAAGGGTTATCTTCACACAATCCCATGTAATGAACAAGAAAGGGATAAATAGAGTTGTCTTACAATCACCACGTCACACAATACTTAAATAGATCATACATCATTCAGAGTACACACATAGTCCAACTATGGACAACCAAATGAAAAGAAGATAAACATCAAATGTTAGATCCCCGATCGTCCCAACTAGGCTCCAATACCGATCATCAGGAAACGACACATAGTAACGACCAAGGTCCTCGTCAAACTCCCACTTGAGTTCAGTAGCATCACCTGCACTGGTATCATCGGCACCTACAATTGTTTTGGTAGCATCTGTGAGTCACGAGGACTCAGCAATCTCAAGACCCACGAGATCAAGCCTATTTAACTTATGGGTAGGATGCGGCAATGAGGTGAGTTGCAGCAGGCGCTAAGCAAATATGGTAGCTAACATATGCAAGTAAGAGTAAGATTAGCATCTACGCAATGGTCATGAAGCTAGAAGTGATCCTAAAACTACTTATGTACAAACATAACCCAAACCGTGGTCACTTCCCGGACTTCGCCGAAAAGAGACCATCACGGCTACACATGCGGTTGATTCATTTTAATTAAGTCAAGTGTCAAGATCTCTACAACCAGATATTAACAAATGCCCATCTGCCACATAACCGCAGGCACGACTCTCGAAAGTTCATACCCTATAGGGGTGTCCAACCTTAGCCCATCACAATCTCTCACGATCAATGAAGGATATTCCTTCTCCCGGAGAGACCCGATCAGTCTCAGAATCCCGGTTACAAGACATTTCGACAATGGTAAAACAAAACCAGCAAGACTACCCGATGCGCCGACAAATCCCGATAGGAGCTGCACATATCTCATTCTCAGGGCACACCGGAAGAGACATCCTACGAGTAAAACCAACCGTCAAGTTTCCCTGAGGTGGCCCTGCAGTCTAATCGGTTTAGATCAACACTTAGAGGAGCACTGGCCCGGGGGGGTTAAATAACGATGACCCTCGGGTTTATAAATCCCAAGGGAAAGGTTTAGGTTGTTAGGTAAATATAAAACCAATGTTGGGCCTTCCTGGAGAAGTTTTATCCAAAGCGAACTGTCAAGGGTGTCCCATAGCCCCAACCGCGTAAGGAAAGCAAACTCAAGGAACATAACACCGGTATGACGGAAACTAGGGCGGCAAGAGTGGAACAAAACATCGAGCAAAATTCGAAGCCTTCCACCCTTTGCCAAGTATATAGATGCATTAATTAAAATAAGTCATAATGTGATATCCCAACATATCCATGTTCCAACAAGGAACAACTTGTAAGGCACCTGCAACTAGCAACGCTATAAGAGGGGCTGAGCAAAAGCGGTAACTTACCCAAACAACGTTTGCTAGGAAGGTGGGTTAGAGGATTGACATGGGAATATGGGAGGCATGATAAACGAGTGGTAGGTAGCGTGACATAGCGATAGAACGAAAAACTAGAAAGCAAAGATAGAAGTGATATCGAGGGTAATGATCATCTCGCCTCCAAAGTTCTCAGATTTGTCGAAATCTTGCTCCTCATTAGCATACTAAACAGGTTCCTCATTGACAAACTCGTCTCCCGGCTCTACCCAAAGCAAGAACACAAACAATGGAACTACAATCAATCACGGTGCAATGCACAAGCAACATCATGCAAGACATGACATGAAATGCAAGGTATGATGTCTAGTGCATATGGGTACTCCCTAAGGGAAAGGATGATCAAGGCTTCAACTTGTAAAAACAAGTATGCCGCTGGAAAGAGTGAGTGATTGCAGTCAAAATCGCTATAAGGATCACCAGAAACGGATGCATGGTTTGCAAATGACAAGCCAAACAAGAATGATGCAAATCTGCGCTTAACAACATCATAGCACTCAAGATGCAACAAGAAACTATTCTACATCACTCCAACAAGACAACAAAGCACATGGCATTGATGTACAGGTGAAGCTCTACAAATCATGAACAATGAGCTCCTGCTAGAACTCACTAGAACAAGCACAAAATAGCATGGCAAAAATGCAAATGATAATAGATTCACAAACTTAGAGAAAATACTAAACATGTCAAAACAGCATCAGGTAGCAATGTTTAGAGCTAGCGAACCATATTGAGGGAGTCCTGGATTAGGGGGTCTCCGGACAGCCGTACTATATCCATTGGCCGGACTGTTAGACTATGAAGATACAGGATTGAAGACTTCGTCTCGTGTCCGGATGGGACTCTACTTGGCGTGGAAGGCAAGCTAGGCAATAGGGATATGTATATCTCCTCCTTTGTAACCGACCTTGTGTAACCCTAACCTCTCCGGTGTCTATATAAACCGGAGGGTTTTAGTCCGTAGGACAACATACAATCATACCATAGGCTAGCTTCTAGGGTTTAGCCTCTCTGATCTCGTGGTAGATCTACTCTTGTACTACCCATATCATCAATATTAATCAAGCATGACGTAGGGTTTTACCTCCATCAAGAGGGCCCGCACCTGGGTAAACATTGTGTCCCCTGCCTCGTTTTACCATCCGGCCTAGATGCACAGTTCGGGACCCCCTACCCAAGATCCGCCGGTTTTGACACCGACATTAGTGCTTTCATTGAGAGTTCCTGTGTGTCGTCGCCATTAGGCTTGATGGCTCCTACTATCATCGATAGCGATGCAGTCCAGGGTGAGACTTTTCTCCCCGGACATATCTTCATGTTCGGCGGCTTTGCACTGCTGGCCAATTCGCTTGGCCATCTAGAGCAGATCGAAAGTTATGCCCCTGGCCACCAGGTCAGGTTTGGAAGCTTAAACTACACAGCCGATGTCCGCGGAGACTTGATCTTTGACAGATTCGAGCCCCTGCCTTGTGCGGCACGCAGTCACGATGAGTACGATTTAGCTCTAACATCGGACAGTGTTCAGGAGATCGCACCAGCAGTCGCTCCGACCCTCAATTCGGAGCCAGTTGCGCCTTCCGCGGACGGGTGGATGGACCCCACCACGGAGGCCTTATCCTCAGCGGCGATCAAGCCGAACATCGACCTTACCTTGCACGAGAGCCATGTTGATAAACTGTCGGATCCTTCTCCGGCCATAGACTCCGAACCGCCTGCGCCCGTTCCTATCGAATCTGATTGGGCGCCGATCATGGAGTATAGCTCCGCGGATATTTTTCAGCAATCGCCCTTTGGTGACATCTTGAACTCGTTAAGGTCTCTCTCCTTATTAGGAGGATCCTGGCCGAACTATGTCCGGCAGGACTGGGGTGCGGACGACGAAGAAATTCGCGACCCATCCACCACCCACTTAGTAGCCACTGTCGATGACTTAACCAACATGCTCGACTTCGACTCCGAAGACATCGACGGTATGGACGACGATGCGGGAGACGAATAGGAACCACTGCCTACGGGGCACTGGACAGCCACCTCATCATACGATATATACATGGTGGATACACCCAAAGAAGGCAATGGCGACGAGATGGCGGAGGATGACCCCTCCAAGAAGCAACCCAAGTGCCGACGTCAGCGGCGCCGCTCTAAGTCCCGCCAAAGCAAAAGTGGTGATACCGGCACAGGAGATAATAAAACTCCGGATAGTACCGAAGACAACAACAATCCCCTCCAGCAAGATTTAGAGCAGGAGGATGGAGGAGCGACGACGATGATAATTAGAGCGGCAGACGGAGAAGAGCAGGATGATAATTACATGCCCCCTCCAAAGACGAGGCAAGCCTCGGCGACAATGAATTCTCCGTACTAGAGGATCCCATCGAACAAGAGCGCTTCAAGCGTCGGCTTATGGCCATGGCAAATAGCCTGAAGAAAAAGTAGCAGCAGCTTCAAGCTGATCAAGATCTGCTAGCTGACAGATGGACTGAAGTCCTCGCGGCCGAGGAATACAAACACGGGCGCCCCTCCAAGGGTTACCCAAAATGCAGGTTGCTACCCCGACTGGAGGAAGAAGCGTATGAGGCGGCTGATTGGCCACCGCATGGCCGCGATAGAGAGGCTCCAGCCAAAAACTCAGCCCGCACTCCGACGCCATTCAAGTAAAAAGGCATGGGGAGATATGCCAGAACTTCGAGACATATTGGAGGACAAAGCAAAGTATGCAAGATCAATCTATGGATCACGAGGGCGCGCCACCATGCGAGACGATAAACTTCACGCCAGATATAGTAAAAGTAAATCCGGCCGGGCCGAACATAGCGGGCAAGACCCATTCGAGCTGCGTCGCGATATAGCCCAATACAAAGGTGCCGCACACCCTTTATGCTTCATAGACGAAGTAATGTATCATCAAATCCCAGAAGGTTTCAAACCTGTAAATATTGAATCATACGACGGCACTACAGATCCTGCGGTATGGATCGAGGATTTCCTCCTTCACGTCCACATGGCCGGCGGTGATCACTTACACGCCATCAAATACCTCCCACTAAAGCTCAAAGGACCAGCGCGTCATTGGCTTAATAGCTTGCCAGCAGACTCCATTAGCTGTTGGGAAGATCTGGAAGCCGCATTCCTCGACAACTTTCAGGGCAGTTATGTGCGACCACTAGATGCCGATGACTTGAGCCACATAATTCAGCAGCCAGAAGAGTCGGCCCGACAATTCTGGACTCAGTTCCTTACAAAGAAAAATCAAATCATCGACTGTCCGGATGCAAAGGCCTTAGCGGCTTTCAAACACAACATCCGGGACGAGTGGCTAGCCCGGCACCTTGGTCCAGAAAAGCTGAAATCTATGGCAGCCCTCACGGCGCTAGTAACAATATGTCAAAGAACCATGGTACCTCGGATACCAAGGACGGCAATAGTAGGTCATGTCGCAACAAACATAAGCGCCGCATTAACAGCGATAATACTGAGGATACCTCAGTCAATGCCGGATTCAAAGGCTCTAAACCTGGTCAGCGGAAAAAGCCATTCAAGCAAAGTACACCGGGCCCATCCAGTTTGGACCGCATACTCGATCGCTCATGTCAGATACACGGCACCCCCGACAAGCCAGCCAACCACACCAATAGGGACTGTTGGGTATTCAAGCAGGCCGGCAAGTTAATTGCCGAAAACAAGGACAAGGGGCCACATAGCGATGACGAGGAGGATCCCCGGCAGCCACACACCGGAGGACAGAAGAGGTTTCCCCCACAAGTGCGGGCGGTGAGCATGATATACGCAACCCACATCCCCAAGAGGGAGCGGAAGCGTGCGCTCAGGGACGTATATGCGTTAGAGCCAGTCGCCCCGAAGTTCAACCCATGGTCCTCCTATCCGATCACTTTCGATCGCAGGGACCATCCCACTAGTATCCGTCATGGCGGATTCGCCGCACTAGTTCTGGACCCAATCATTGATGGATTTCACCTCACTCGAGTCCTTACGGACGGCGGCAGCAGCCTGAACCTGCTTTATCAGGACACAGTGTGCAAAATGGGTATAGACCCCTCAAGGATCAAACCCAGAAAAACGACCTTCAAAGGCGTCATTCCAGGCATAGAGGCCCATTGCACAGGCTCAATTACACTAGAAGTGGTCTTCTGATCCCCGAATAACTTCCGAAGCGAAGAATTAATCTTCGATATAGTCCCATTCCATAGTGGTTATCATGCACTGCTCGGGCGAACCGCATTCGCAAAATTCAATGCGGTACTGCATTATGCATACCTCAAGCTCAAGATGCCAGGACCTCGCGGGGTTATTACAGTCAATGGAAACACAGAGCGCTCTCTCTGAACGGAGGAGCACACTGCGGCCTTAGCAGCAGAAGTGAAAAGCAGTCTCTCAAGGCAATCAACCAGTTCAGCGTTTCAAGACCTGGACACCTTCAAGCGCGCTCAGAATAATCGGCAGCTGGACCGCCTGGCGCAATCTGAGCTCGCGTAGCAATGCAGCCCCCACCCCAGTCCCAGCCAAACGGTGAAACTCATGCCATGTGTACATAATTACGCATTAAAAATACCATGGGCACAGGTGGGGAGTGGGGCACAACCGCGGCACGCCCCAAGACGCGGTTTAAACCGCACTAGGGGCTTCCCATTTGGTTATTTTTCTCTTTTTTCAGGACCTTAATCTCTGGAAACACTCTCCCGCAGCTCTATTGCCGAACACATGATGCAGCAACCAAGGAGGCAGACAGCTACGTCACACCGTGGAATTCCCAGGTGGATTACAGTAACGAGCAAAATATTCGATTTAATATCATTCCTCAGCTTTCCCTTGGAAGGAACATAGTCCTACTCTTTGCCTATCGCACTATCTATATCATTCTGCTTTAACGCAATTTTTTGAATAAACAATGCATGACATTACGACTATTATTGCATTCTTGTTATATATATATATATCTATGTGTTCATTAATGACGCCTTGCAACTGTACACTTTGGTATGGCCAATACACCAGGGGCTTACGTACCACACAATACAGTGTGAAAAGTCCAAATACTTTCACAAGTGCGGCACACCGAACATATAGCATTATATGCATCAGCTCTGAATCATGTCTTTGGTCAAATGTTGGGTTTGCCCGGCTCCTATGTTTTGGTACCTTACGTTCCGGTCTATCGGCTAAGGTAGCGCTAGGAGAACTACTGCGATTGTGCCTCGGTTCTGCTGGGTTCAACACCTCAGTAGAGAAAGCTAAAACTGACTATCATGATGAGGCGAGAGACTGGTCGCTGTTCGGCGAGGTTTTCGAGTCCCTAAAGACTTATGTCGCTTAGAGCGAGGGGCCGGCCCTGTTCGTCTTAAAGGCGTGTATCGCGCCCCGAATTCGGCCTTCCGAATACTAGGGGCTTAGCCGAAATTTAAAATTATAGAATTCTATGGCTAAGTGAGAGTGATAGATCATTATTAGTCCGGTTGCCTTGTTCACTGTGCTGAGCACCTCCCTTGAAGGACCCAAACATGGGAACAAGAGTGCTCAGGTTTATCCCGAACACCCCAGCACTCGTGGCATGGGGGCAGAAGCCGAGGACTAGCCATCTCTCAGATTGGATAAATAGCCAAACAGAAGGAAATATTTTAAATTCAAACAAGCGTTGCATAGCGCATATGAAACCAAGTTTTCATAAATACAAGATAAAACGAGCAAGTCTCACTCAAATATTACATCTTTTGTGCACTCGTCCACTACGAGACGGGCACCCGGCAGAACACCCTCGTAGTACATCTCGGGGTGGCGATGCTCCTTTCCCTCCGGCGGCCCTTCCTTGACCAGCTTCACAACGTCTAGCTGGACCCACTTCAATTTCACACGGGCGAAAGCCCGGCGTGCACCTTGAATGCAGACGGATCGCTTAACGACCTCCAGCCACGGGCAGGCATCCACAAGCCGCCTCACCAGGCCGAAGAAGCTGTTCGGAAGGGCGTCGCTAGGCTATAGCCGGACTATAAAGCCCTTCATGGCCTGTTCGGCCACCTTATGTAGCTCGACCACCTGCTTCAGCTAGTCGCTCATTGGCACCGGGTGTTCGGCCTAAGTATACTGAGACTAGAACAGCTTCTCTGTTGAGCTTCCATCCTCGGCCTGGTAAAATTGTGCGGCATCGGACACACTGTGTGGCAAATCTTCGAATGCTCCTGGAGAGCTCTGGATTCGGGTAAGTAATCGGTAATTTACTATTACATGCTTTCTTTGCATATAGAAAGCCTTACCCACTGCTATCTTCTTCATCGCGTTGATCTCCTGGAGGGCCTCTTGGGCTTTGGCCTTGGCACTTTTTGCGCTCTCGAGGGCCGCGGCAAGCTCAGACTCTCGTGTCTTCGAGTCAAGCGCCAACGCCTCATGCTTCGCCATGAGAGCCTGGAGCTCTTGCTGCACCTCGCCCACCCGAGCCTTGTGCTTCTCTCGCTCGGTGCACTCCTAGGCCGCTTTATCTTAGGCCTCGGACAGCGCTTGCTTTAGGGTCGCCACTTCAGTCGTGGCTCCTGGCAAATTCGTGATAATCCTGTCATTTTGCAATCGCATTCTTTTTATACATAACCAAAGACTAGGTACTACTTACCTTTGGTCTCCTCGAGCTGCCTCTTGGTAAGGCAGAGCTCGTCCTGGGACCCTTTAAGGTCCTGCTTCAGTACGGCGACCTCCGCAGTCAGTGCGGTGGACACAAGCAGCGAAGCCTGCATATGCATATTGACATACTCATATTAGACTCCTGCGATATTGTTTGATCCTTTGTTCGGCTTTTCTTTGCGAACACCGAACAGAGCATCAGGGGCTATTGTCTATGCATATTAACATACTCATATTAAACACTAACCTCAAAGGCTATTAGAAGGCTGGCACAGGCTTCAGTCAATCCGCTCTTAGCAGACTGAACCTTCTGGATCACCGCACTCATAATAGTGCGGTGCTCCTCGTCGATGGAAGCACTGCTAAGCGCTTCCAGCAGATTGTCTGGCACCTCTGGATCGACAGAGGCCGCCGGTACAAGCGTCTTGCCCCTCTTAGGAGGAGGCCGCCTGCCCGAGTCCGGATCCACTGGAGGTTCCGGCGCGGTGTCCGGCTGAGGGCCGAGCTCGGAGCCCTCAGGGGCTTTGTCCCCTTTGCTCCCTGAGTCCGGGAGGCTGCCTTGAGGCACCTCCGGGACTGTGTCCCCTCGACCCGGTGCTTCGTGAGATAGCACCTCGGCGTCGTCCGCAGGATGAGGGGAGGTGGCGGTTGGAACTGGATCGCTATCCATAAACGACGAGCTCAGGGAGCCGTCCGATGATACATCGATACGGGATCGGGGCGGCCTGCATAATCACATTTCGGCATTAGGTAAAGTAGTGCCGCAAAGGGATGCCATGAGTAACTCTGGTATCCAAATACTTACGATTTCCCTAGGGGCTTGGCCCTGGGTAGCCACTCGTCTTCGCCATCGGCGGCGGTGGTGGAACTGTCGGGAAGGAGAGTCCTTCCCTTCTTGGACCCTTCGGCCTCCTCAGTCGGGGCGGCCTTCCTCTTCTTGTCTCCCCCGTCCGGAGGGGGAGCGTCTTCTTCTGCCTCCTCATCTTCGGGGGAGGAGAGTGCCATAGAGTCATCGGACGGTGAGTCCGATGATGTCTGGTGTTGGGAACTCTTCCGGGTTCCCTTGGACTTCTTGGTCTTCTCCGGCACCATATAAGGAGCCGGAGTCAGCATCTTCGCCAGAAGAGCGTTTGCTGGGCCTTCGGGCAAAGGAGCCGGACAGTCGATCTGTCCGGCCGTCTCCTGCCAGTCCTGTCAAAGGCACGGGAGTTTAGATCCCGCATGGAGTCAATCTATAAAAAATATGTGAGAGGTAAAGGAGCTTACCGCATGGGCTTGACGCTTCGCGCTGAATCCGTGATCCTCCGTAGCGGGAGGGGGGACCTCGGCGCTCTTGAACGGCACCCTCCAGGCATCTTCGTGAGTTGTGTCGAAGGGCCTGTTCAGAGTTCGATGCTGCACCGGGTCGAACTCCAACAAGTTGAAGGCCCGTTGTTGGCATGGGAGAATCCGGCGGATGAGCATGACCTGGACTACGTTGACGAGTTTGAGCTTCTTGTTGACCATGTTTTGAATACATGTTTGGAGTCCGGTCAGCTCTCCCGGAGTACCCCAGGACAGGCCCTTCTCTTGCCAGGAGGTGAGCCGTGTGGGGAAGCTAGATAGGAACTCGAGGGCCGCTACCCATGTAGGGTCACGCGGCTCGGTGATGTAGAACCACCCCGACTGCCACCCATTTATTGTCTCCATGAAGGAGCCCTCGAGCCATGTGACGTTGGGCATCTTGCCCACCATGGCGCCTCCGCACTCTGCCTGGCGGCCGCTCACTAACTTTGGCTTGACGTTGAAGGTTTTCAGCCATAAGCCGAAGTGGGTCCTGATGCAGTGGAAAGCCTCACACACGACGATAAACGCCGAGATGTTGAGGATGAAGTTCGGGGCCAGATCGTGGAAATCCAGGCCGTAGTAGAACATGAGCCCCCGGACAAATGGGTGAAGAGGAAATCCCAGTCCACGGAGGAAATGGGTGAGGAACACTACTCTCTCATGGGGCCTAGGGGTGGGGATGAGCTGCCCCTCCTTTGGGAGCCGGTGTGCGATGTCGTCGGGCAAGTATCCGGCTCTCCTCAGCTTCTTGACGTGTCCCTCCGTAAGGGAGGAGACCATCCACCTGCCTCCCTCTCCGGACATGGTTGGAGAAGGTCGAGGTGCGAAATGCGAACTTGGGCGCTGGAGCTCGAGTGTGCGAAAGTGGATGAGCAAAGGAGGAAGAAGGCGTGGATGGAAAAGTGAATCCTTATCCCTTTATATGGGCAGATGAAACTATGCGCCCACACTAGCCTGGTAAAACTCGCTCGTCCCCCAAGCGCCGTAATTGATGGCGCGGTTGGGTTACCCACACCTATATAGATGAGAATCCCGTGATAAGGGGACACGATCTTTGTTTTGACAAGACGTGTCAAAAAAACTGCCTCGCGTTATGTGCGGGGCTAGTTAAAGGAAACGGTTCGAATAATTACTGGGACGTGACGTAATGTCCTGTTGCCAAAACAAGTCAACAAATTGGATTTGTGGAAATATTATTCTCACTACGGTGGTGTGTGGAACTTATTTTGCAGGGTCGGACACTATCCTTATATTCAAAATTCTTCCGGGGTGTATTTGGAGGAGGAACCCACCTTGCAATGCCGAAGACAATACTGCGCACCGGACTCATCGTCATTGAAAGCCTGGTTCAGGGGCTACTGAGGGAGTCCTGGATTAGGGGGTCTCTGGACAGCCAGACTATATCCATTGGCTGGACCGTTATACTATGAAGATACAGGATTGAAGACTTCGTCTCGTGTCCGGATGGGACTCTACGTGGCGTGGAAGGCAAGCTAGGCAATATGGATATGTATATATCCTCCTTTGTAACCGACCTTGGGTAACCCTAACCTCTCCGGTGTCTACATAAACTAGAGGGTTTTAGTCCATAGGACAACATACAATCATACCATAGGCTAGCTTATAGGGTTTAGCCTCTGTCATCTCGTGGTAGATCTACTCTTGTACTACCCATATCATCAATATTAATCAAGCAGGACGTAGGGTTTTGCCTCCATCAATAGGGCCCGAACCTGGGTAAACATTGTGTCCCCTGCCTCCTGTTACCATCCGGCCTAGACGCACAGTTCGGGACCCCCTACCCGAGATCCGCCGGTTTTGACACCGACACACATGCTACAGGAACATATCATGGCAAACAAAGGCATGGAATTCTATTACTAAAGGCATAGAACAAAACTCCCTTACTGAACTTTAACCAAAGATGCATGGAAAATATGGTAGCACCCATGCAAACATGGCAAGTTATATTATCATTTTCAGACTTGGAAGAAAAATAGAGCATGGTGGAAATAGATTCATGATAGCAACTTTGTAAGCTCATGCCACTCACCACAAAGTATTTCATGGCATCACAAGGTAACCAACATGATGTAGACATATTCATAAAGCTAGACATGGCAAGATCAAGTTCATATGGTACACGTATCACTAGCAACACACATGGGAAAGTTGAACTTCATGTTAACAATCTGCCAGCAACAATATTTAGCAAAAGTAGAGCACGGAAATGAAACGATACACTACTCCATAATTACAACCTGAGGCATGAATGGATAGAGCAATACCACATCTTCGAAACACTCTTACTGAACTACCTCAAAATGTGCATGGATCTATTAGTAGCGACAAGTTTACATAGCATCAAAATGTAATAGGAAATGAAATAACAAATTGTCTGAAATCAGCAACATCACATAGCCTACTTTGCATGTTTGTGCTAGTCACCACATAGCTAACAAAAATATAGGACTTGCTCCCCTGTAAATACGGCATGATGGAGCTAAAAACACGTGTGGACACCATGCTAATAGGATGCACACACAAAATGCAACGAAAATGACAAATCATCAAGTTATGCTAAATTCCGGCACACAACATCATATAGCACTTCTGCAACGACGATTAGGGCATCAATATGGAAAGTAACATGCATTAAAATGACACAAACATGAAGAGCATCACGAGACGAATATTTTCATCTATCATGCATGCAAAACAGAGTTATGAGCATGGAGATATTACATGATGAATAGGGCAATAAAATGTTAGAATCTCTGAACTTTCAGATCTAGGGTTTCGGCACAGATCCCGAGGTTCACCGGGGTAGAAGAAAACGCGGCAGCCGGAGTGGAGGAGCTGGCCGGAGTCGGGGGAGGTGGCGCCAGTGGGTTTGGGTGGCCGGAGGTGGAGCGGTGCCGGACGGCGGCGTCGGGCGGCGCGGTGGACGACGTCGTTGGGCGCGGGGCAGCGCGGTGAGATCCGGGCGGCGGACGGTGGATCCGACGACGAGCTCTGGTGGAGGCGGGCGATGGCCGGCGCGAAGGGCAGCGACGGGAAGGCGGTGGCATGGGAGGAGCCGGGAGGCGCGAGCCGGCGCTCGGGCGCGGGGCAGCTCCGTTCGGGGAGGGTCGCGGTCGGGCCCTGGCGGGCCCGCGCGGGTGGCGACGAAGTGGGGTGTGGCCCAGGGGACGTGGCGGCGCAGGACTGGCTCCACGCGGCGGGGACGATGACGTGGAGGCGTGGGATTGGTGGAGGAGACGTGTCCGTCACGGGCAGACGCGTCCGGCGGTGCGGTGGAGAAGGAGCTAGGGTTTGGACCCGTGATTTGGAAGTTGAGACACTTATTTATAGGTAGGGGAGGTAGGAGTGTCCAAATGACGTGTGGTTTTCGCCCACACCATCGTGATCCATCGACGGAGAGCATGGAGGGGGATTAGATGGGTTAGTGGGCTGTTTTGGAGGGGTGTTGGGCTACAACAAGAGAGGGGCTTTTGCGGTTACCCGGTTAACCGTTGGGGCATCAAACGTCCTCCAAATGGAACGAAATTTGACAGGCGGCCTACCGGTGATGTACCAAGGCCACTCGAAAAATCTCGACCCACTTTGAGAACGTTTTTCTCCCACTCATGAAATGAGATTTGAGGAGTGCAGCGAGTGCATGTGGCAGTGTTGGATTGCGAAACAGACAACCGAAAAAAGACCGGATGCATGAGACAAACTCGAATGCAAATGGGATGCACGTGATGACATGAGATGAAATGCATGACTTGAAAAAAATGCAAAACGAAGAAAAAACCCAACCACGAAGGAAATATCATATCACATAGCCGGAAATGGCAGGAGTTGGAGTTACAATTATGGAAATTACATCCGGGGTGTTACAAAACTCCACCACTACAAGAGGATCTCGTCCCGAGATCTAGGACTGAAAGAACTCTGGATATTCGGAACGGAGGTGCTCCTCGCGTTCCTAGGTGGCTTCTCGATCGGAATGGTGCGACCACTTAACTTTTAGGAATTTGATTGACTTGTTGCGAGTTTTGTGCTCGGTTTCTTCAAGAATAGCAATGGGATTCTCATGATAAGACAAGTCTTCTTGGAGATCAATCTCTTCGAAGTTGATAGTGCGCTCGGGGGTCTTGAAGCACTTGCGAAGCTGTGACACGTGAAACACATCATGCACATTTGCGAAGTTGGACGGAAGCTCGAGTTGATAGGCGAGGTCGCCTCTTTTGCCAATGATCTTTAAAGGACCCACGTATCTTGGGGCAAGCTTCCCTTTGATACCGAAGCATCGAGTGCCCTTCATTGGAGAGGCTAGAGGTAAACATGGTCTCTGATCTCAAAAGCCAAGTCATGGTGCTTGCTATCATAGTAACTCTTCTGGCGCGATTGCGCGTCTTTGAGATTTTCACGGATGACTTTACACATATCTTCATCTTCTGTGATCAAGTCGTTGCCAAGAATGTGGCGTTCACCAGTCTCGGACCAATTGAGAGGAGTACGACACTTTCTGCGATAGCGAATTTCAAATGGGGCCTTTTCCGAACTTGCTTGGAAGTTGTTGTTGTAGGAGAACTCGGCATATGGAAGAGAATCTTCACACTTCATACCGAAATAGATGACACAAGCCCTAAGCATGTCTTCGAGGATTTGATTGACTCGCTCGACTTGGCCACTTGTTTGACGATGGAAAGCTGTGCTGAAGCGAATGTTGGTGCCCATGTCCTTCTAGAAGGAGTCGCAAAACATAGAAGTGAAAATGCTTCCCCGGTCTGAAGAGATCAATTGCGGAATACCATGCAAGGAGACAATTCTGGAGGTGTATAGCTCTGCCAACTGAACTGTCATGATAGATTCTTTGATTGGAAGGAAATGAGCCACTTTTGTAAGCTTGTCAATGACAATGAAGATAGCATCATTCCCACGCTTGGACTTTGGAAATCCACTGACAAAGTCCATTTTGATATGGTCAAACTTCCATTCTGTAATAGCAAGAGGTTGGAGGAGACCAGCTGGTCGTTGGTGTTCTGCTTTCACCCTTCGACAGACATCACATTCATTCATGAATTGAGCAATCTCTTGCTTCATTCGAGTCTGCCAATACGACTGCTTGAGGTCATGGTACATCTTCGAACTGCCTGGATGAATGGAAAGGAGAGAGTTGTGCGCTTCGTTCATTATGACCTTCCTTAGATCACCTTTAGGAACCACGATCCAGTCCTCGAAGAATAAAGTGCCTCTGCCATCAATGCGATATCACTTGTATTTGGAAAGACCCTTGGCATTACCATGTTTCAGCTTCTTCACCATTGTATCAAGGAGTTGTGCCTCACAAATTTGATCTTCCAAAGTTGGAGTGACATGAAGGTTGGCAAGAAAACCTTGAGGAACAACTTCGGGGTTGATTTTGCGGAAAGCTTGATAAAGATCTTGTTGGAATGGCTTGAGAATTAAGCTATTGCAATAAGCCTTTCTGCTCAAAGCATCTGCAATCACATTCGCCTTGCCTGGAGTATATTCAATACTCGGATTGTACTCTCGAATCATTTAAACCCAACGAGTTTGCCTGAGGTTGAGATTGAGTTGAGTGAAGATATACTTGAGGCTCTTGTGATCGGTGAAAATGTCCACTTGCCTTCCCAACAAGAGATGTCTCCATGTTATTAATGCATGGACAACTGCCGCCAACTCAAGATCGTGAGTGGGGTAGTTCCTTTCATTGGGCTACAACTAACGATAGGTATAGGCCACAACTTTCTTCTCTTGCATTAACACAGCGCCGAGTCCTTGCAATGAGGCATCACAGAAAACTTCGAATGGATTGGATTCATCAACAGGAGTTAAGACAGGAGCTGAGACTATCAGCAGGAGTTTAGATTGTTGAAAGCAACGTCACACTCAGGAGTCCAGACATACTTAACATTCTTTCGGAGGAGGTTAGAAAGAGACTTTGCAATCTTAGAGAAATTCTCAACGAATCTTCGGCGATAGCATGCAAGTCCAAGGAAACTGCGGAGCTGCTTGACATTCTGAGGAGGCTCCCAATTCACAATTGCAAAAACCTTCTCCGGATTAACAGCAATGCCCTTGGAGGAGATGATGTGAACAAGGTAAAGAACTTCATCAAGCCAAAACTCAGATTTGGAAGCTTCACATAGAATTGATACTCTCTAAGCTTGTCATGCACCAAGCTCAAATGCTTGGCATGATCCTTCTTGTTCTTGGAGAGGACCAAGATATCATTGAGATACACCAGGACGAATTCATTTGTGTAAGTGTTGAAGATGAAGTTCATCATGCAAGAGAACATTGGAGGAGCATTGACAAGGCCGAAAGACATGACAGTATATTCATAAGAACCAAAGCTTGTTTTGAATGCTGTCTTGGGAATATCTTGTTCATGAATGCGAATCTGATGATAACCCATGCGGAGGTCAAGCTTGGAGAATACTTTTTCACCTCTAAGTTGCTCGAATAGATCATTGATGTTGGGAAGTGGATATTTGTTCTTGATTGTCTTCTTGTTTAATGGACGGTAATTGACACAAAGTTGGTCCGTGCCATCCTTCTTCTGGACAGAAAGGACACCACAACCCCATGGAGATGAACTCGGTCTAATCAAACCCAGACACTCTTGTTCATCGAGTTGTTTCTTCAATTCCTTCAGCTCCTTTGGTCCAAGCTTGTATGGACGCTTGCAAATAGGTTCAGTACCAGGCTCAAGATCGATAACGAACTCAATTGGCCGGTGAGGAGGCCTTCTCGGAAGCTCTTCTGGAAAGACGTCTTGTTACTCACAAACGACTGGAATCTAAGAAATTGCATCTAACTCGCCCTTCTCATTGAGAGAAAACAGACGAATGGTTTCATCCCGAGCGGCATAGATGATCACATCCTCAGAAGAGTGTGTCAATTGAATCTCCCTAGCAGCACAATCAAGTTGAGCCTTGTGCTTAGAAAGCCAGTCCATCCCGAGAATTAGATAATTATCCGAGTCGCCAATAACAATTGGAGAAGCCAGAAATTTGTAGTTGCCCAACTGGATAGAGACATCGGGAGCAACCAAACTAGAAGTCATAAGCTTTCTCGGAGAAACAACTTGCATAACTTTGGACAAAATCTCTGTGTCAACATTGTGCTTCGATGCAAATGGGTACGACATGAAATAATGCGATGCACCAGTATCAAATAAGACTTTTTCAGGAATGGAGTTAACTGAAAGGTTACCCATGATCACATTTGAAGAATCCTCTGCTTGAGCTGGGTTCATCATGTTCACCTTAGCATGCTTGGGATTATGTTTGACCACTGCACTGCGAAGATCTCACAGGGGGAGGAGGCAGAAGGCGCCTTTGGTTGAAGCACTTGTTCGCATAGTGACCTTTCTGCTGACACTTGTAGCAAGTAACTTCTGAGAGCGGACGGTGATAAGAAGGAGTAGCACTTGTCTTTGGAGCTTGAGTCTGAGACTTGTTCTGATAGCCTGGGTTGGGTGGGTGGGAAGATCCATGGCCACCTTTGTTTTTCTGCTCGTAGGGCGGACGAAACGGAGAAGGAAGCCAGAACTTTTGTTGCTTAGTTGCCACTTGTGAGGAAGAAGAAGACTGGACTGCATCCTTGATTCTCTTCTTTGAAGCCTCACACTTGAGCTGAGCACCTTCTTGCTTGAGGGCCATGTTATAGAATTGATAAAACTTAGTAGGCTCAACAGGAACAAGAGCTAACTGCAGATATTCTCTGAGGCCACCCCTGAAGTGATAGATCATGCTCTTTTCATCAGGAACGTCATGCCTTGCGAAGCGAGCAAGTTTCTGAAATTGGATGTTGTATTGGTACAAGGACATGCTTCCTTGCTTGAGATTGTGGAACTCCTCACGCTTTCTCTTAGAAACACTTGTTGGAATGTGATAAGCTTTGAAACCCTGGCAGAAATCATCCCAAGTAATCACTCGACCTCCTCTGGAATCTTTGTATTGCTGAAACCAATCAGCAGCTTGGTCCTTGAGGTGAAATGAAGTGAACTTGACGTAGTCCTCAGGCCTGACATTGCTACATTCAAAATGCTTACTGATGTCCACGAGCCAATCATCGACGTCCGTGGCCTCGACACAGTTGCTGAAAGACTTCGGCTGATTTGCATGGAACTGGTTGAGGGTAGCAAACCCAGGCTGATTGTTGAACTACCCTTGACCTTGATTCCCTTGGTTGCCCTGGCCTTGGTTGCGCTCTTGCAGGAGTTGCAAAAGCATCTGGTGTTGGCGTTGGTGGCTGCAATGACAGCCTGCCATGCCTCCGGAGGCGGAGGTGGAGGGTTCGCCTGACTCCTTTCATTGCAGTCCGGATTCAGACGTGTTGGAGGAGCCATCCTGAAGAGGCTGACATCCGTTAGAATCTTGATAGACAGGTAGACAAGCTGAATCAATGGATAGAAATTGTAACATATAGTCTTCACAATAAACATTCAAACAAGGACTGAATGAATGAATTCCAACGTTAACATCACACGTCCATTAAGTTGAGAAGCCACTTAGATAAAGGTTTGATGAATGAAACAACAAGGTACGACTAGAAAAAATAAGTGGTAAGGATTACCCAATCACAAACCAAAATCTGCAGGAAGAAATAATAAGAGCTACTTGAATTCCCACCTATAAACTCCCAAAACTTTTTGGTTATGCAATCTGGTGTTGGGGAGACAGGGAAGCACAATATATAACACACAACTAACAAGCCCTACACTCCAAGTATATCCATCCGTCAACACATAACCAAGAAAACTCCGAAAATCGTGTACCTCAACCTTCGAAAAGCATCCGTTATACAAGCTATGGCAATACTCCGGAACTCCCACCCCAATACTGGGTGGCGTCGAGGTTATCTCACCAACAACTAGATAAAAGAGATTTTCGATGTCGGCAAACTCAGGTATTCTAGAACTGCAACGATAAAATTGTGACGACAACACCTCGGAGCTAAACTCCCCGGGGCACTGCCACAACCACTAAATGTCAGGAAGCACCAAGAACAATGTTCTCGTCAGAAGAATATCGGAACAATCCCAAGATACCCGCGTGATCCTAAAAAAATTCATGAAACTTGAGGAGAGGAAATTCAAAACATCTACGTTAGGAGGCGTCACCAGAGCAACGAACGGACTGAGGAGTAAAAACAATCCTACTCTCCGATATATATAATCCTAAGACTCAGAACATTTTGTTCTAGACTGAACAACTTCAGCGATTCGATCAAGCATGGGGCTCCTAAGTCGAGGATGGCTCTGATACCAACTTGTAACGCCCATGATGCGGCTATATCTCCCATGTGTCGAGGCACGAGTTAGAGGCTTAACCACATTGTGGTTTTGTTGCAAGAAGGGTCATCTTCACACAATCCCATGTAATGAACAAGAAAGGGATAAACAGAGTTGGCTTACAATCTCCACGTCACACAATACTTAAATAAATCATACATCATTCAGAGTACACACATAGTCTGACTGCGGAAACCAAATGAAAAGAAGATAAACCACAAATGGTAGATCCCCGATCGTCCCAACTGGGCTCCACTAATGATCATCAGGAAATGACACATAGTAACGACCAAGGTCCTCATCAAACTCCCACTTGAGTTCGGTAGCATCACCTGCACTAGTATTGTCAGCACCCGCAACTATTTTGGTAGTATATGTGAGTCACGAGGACTCAGCAATCGCAAGACCCGTGAGATCAAGACTATTTAAGATTATGGGTAGTATGTGGTAATGAGGTGGAGTTGCAGCAAGCGCTAAGCAAATATAGTGGCTAACGTACGCAAATAAGAGTAAGATGAGAATCTACACAATGGTCATTAAGCTAGAACTGATCAAAAGTGATCCTGAAACTACTTACGTACAAACATAAGCCAAACTGTGTTCACTTCCCGGACTCTACCGAAAAGAGACCATCACGGCTACACATGTGGTTGATTCATTTTAATTAAGTCAAGTGTCAAGTTCTCTACAATCGGATATTAAAAAATTCCCATCTGCTACATAACCGCGGGCACGGCTCTTGAAAGTTTATACCCTGCAGGGGTGTCCCAACTTTGCCCATCAGGAGCTTTCATGATCAATGAAGGATATTCCTTCTCCCGGAAAGACCCGATCAGTCTCGGAATCCCGGTTAGAAGACATTTCCACAATGTTAAAACAAGACCAGCAAGACCGCCCGATGCACCGACAAATACCGATAGGAGCTGCACATATCTCGTTCTCACGGCACACCGGATGAGACATCCTACGAGTAAAACCAACCCTCAAGTTTCCCCGAGGTGGCCCCGCAGTCTACTCGGTTCGGACCAACACTGAGAGGAGCACTGGCCCGGGGGGGTTAAATAAAGATGACCCTCGGGTTTATAACTCCTGAGGGAAAGGTTTAGGTTGTTAGGCAAATGTAAAACCACGGTTGGGCCTTGCTGGAGGAGTTTTATTGAAAGCGAACTGTCAAGGGGGTCCCTTAACCCCAACCGCGTAAGGAATGCAAAATCAAGGAACATAACACCAGTATGACGGAAACCAGGGCGGCAAGATTGGAACAAAACACCAAGCAAAAGGCCAAGCCTTCCACCCTTTGCCAAGTATATGGATGCATTAATTAAAATAAGAGATAATGTGATATCCCTACATATCCATGTTCCAGCATGGAACAACCAGCAAGGCACCTGCAACTAGCAATGCGGTAGCTTAGACAAACAATGGTTTGCTAGGAAGGTGGCTTAGAGGCTTGACATGGCAATATGGGAGGCATGATAAACAAGTGGTAGGTAGCGCGACATAGCGATAGAACGAAAAACTAGCAAGCAAAGATAGAAGTGGTATCGAGGCTAATGATCATCTTGCCTGCAAAGTTCTCGGAGTTGTCGAAAACTTGCTCCTCGTTAGCATACTCAACAGGTTCCTCGTTCACGAACTCGTCTCTCGGCTTTACCCAAAGCAAGAACACAAGCAATGGAACAACAATCAATCACGGTGCAATACACAAGCAACATGATGCTAGACATGGCATGAAATGCAAGGTATGATGTGCAATGCATATGGGTACTCCGGAAGGGAAAGGATGATCAAGGCATCAACTTGTCAAAACAAGAATGCCACTAGAAAGAGTGAGTGATTTCAGCCGAAATCTATATAAGGATCACCGGAAACGGATGCACGGTTTGCAAATGACAAGCCAAACAAGAATGATGCAAATATGCGCTTAACAACATCATAACACTTAAGATGCAACAATAAACTATGCTACAACACTCCAAGAAGACAACAAAGCACATGGCATTAAAGTATATGTGAAGCTCTACAAATCATGAACACTGAGCTCCTACTAGAACTCACTAGAACAAGCTCAAACTAGCATGGCAAGAATTCAAATGATAACAGATTCACAGACTTAGAGAAAATACTAAACATGTCAAAACAGCATCAGGTGGCAATGTATAGAGCTAGCAAACCACATGCTACACGAACATATCATGTCAAACAAAGGCATAGGATGCTAGTACTAAAGTCATAGAACAAAACTCCCTTACTGAACTTTAACCATACATGCATGGAAAATATGGTAGCACCCATGCAAACATGGCAAGTTATATTATCAGTTTCAGACAAGAAAAAATAGAGCATGACAGAAACAGATTCATGATAGCAACTTTGCAAGCTCATGCCACACACCACAAAGCATTTCATGGCATCAGAAGGTAACCAACATGAAGTAGACATATTCATGAAGCTAAACATGGCAAGAGCAAGTTTATAGGGTACATGTATCACTAGCAACACACATGGGAACGTTGAACTTCATGTTAACAATCTACTAGCAACAATATTTAGCAAAAGTAGAGCATGGAAATGACATGATACACTACTCCATAATTACAACCAGAGGCATGAATCAATGAACAAATACCGCATCTTCAAAACACTCTTATTGAAGTACCTCAAAATGTGCATGGATCTACTGGTAGAAACAAGTTTACATAGCATCAAAATGTAACAGGAAATGACTTGGAAAAATAACCAAGTGTCTGAAATCAGCAACATCACATAGCCTACTTTACATGCTTGTGCTAGTCACCACATAGATCATAAAACTACAAGAATTGCATCCCTGTAAAGATGGCTTGACGGATCTCAGAACACATGTAGACATCATGCTCATAGGATGCACACACAAAATGCAATTAAAATGACAAATCATCAAGTTATACTAAATTCGAGCAGACAACATCATATAGCACTTTTGCAACGAAGATTAGGCCATCAATATGGACAGTAACATGCATACTAATGACACTAACATGAAGAGCATCACGAGAAGAACATTTTGATATATCATGCACACAAAATGGTGTTATGAGCATGGAGATATGACATGATGAACATGGCAACAAAATGTTAGAATTTCGGGACTTAGAAGAAAAACAAGGTTCCCGAGGTTCGCCGGGGTTCGCGAAACATGTCAACCTTTAAGATTAGGGTTTCGGCACGGATCCCGAGGTTCGCCGGGGTTAGCCGGAGTGGAAGGAGACGCGCCGGTCGGAGTGAGGGAGCTCGCCGGAGTCGGGGGAGGTGTCGCCGGCTGGTTCGGCTGGCCGGAGGTGGAGCGGCGCGAGACAGCGGCGTCGGGCGGCGCGATGGACGACGTCGTTGGGTGCGGGGCGGTGCGGTGAGATCCGGGCGACGGAGGGCAGATCTGGCGATGAGCTTCGGTGGAGGTGGGCGGCGGTCGGCGCAAAGGGCGGCGACGGGAAGGCGACGGCACGGGAGGATCCGGGAGGCGCGAGGCGGCGCTCGTGCACGGGCATCTCGGGCCAGGGAGGGCCGCGGTCGGGCCACGGCGGGCCCGCGCGGGTGGCGACGAAGTGGGGCGCGGCCCGGGCGACGTGGCGGCACGGGACTGGCTCTAAGCGGCGGGGACAATGACATGGCAGTGTGGGATTGGTGGAGGAGACGTGTCTGGCCGATGTGTCCGTCACGGGCGGACGCGTACAACTGCGCGGTGGAGAAGGTGCTAGGGTTTGGACCCATGATTTGGAAGGGGAGACACATATTTATAGGTAGGGGGAGCTAGGAGTGTCCAAGTGAGGTGTGGGTTTCACCCACACCATCGTGATCCAACGACGGAGAGCATGGAGGGGGGTTTGGATGGGTTAGTGGGCTGTTTTGGAGGGGTGTTGGGGTGCAACAAGAGAGGGGCTTTTGTGGTTACCTAGTTAACCGTTGGGGCATCAAACGACCTCCAAATGGAACAAAATTTGACAGACGGCCTACCGGTGATGTACCAAGGCCACTTGACAAGTCTCGACTCATTCTGAGAACATTTTTATCCCACTCACGAAACGAGATTTGAGGGTGCAGTGGGTGCATGTGGGAGTGTGGTATTGCGAAACGGACAACGGGGAAAAACCGGATGCATGAGATGAACACGAATGCAAATGATGACATGAGATGAAATGCATGACATGAACAAAATGCAAAACAAAGACAAAACCCAACCACGAAGGAAATATCATATCACATAGTCGGAAATAGCAAGAGTTGGAGTTACAATAATGGAAAGTTACATCCGGGGTGTTACATGCACTTCACATCCTTGGCCTTGGCCTTCTTGTCTTCTGGGCCGGCCTCTGGAAGCTCAAGGAGGGAGAGGCGACATTCCTCAGCTCTTGCGCACTTGGTTTCCATGTTGAACATCTCTAGAGCCAAGCACAGGTCCTCGTGTATGGCGAGCTCTTCCCTCATCTTGACGTCGCAGACGCCATTAGTGAACGCCGAAATGATGGCTTCGTCCGACACCTTGGGAATCTTGAGGCAAACGTTGGTGAAGCGCTGGATGTATTTGTGCAAGCTCTCCCCTACTTGTTGCCTGATGCGCCGCAGATCGCCCATGGCGGGGGTGCGGTCGCGGGTACCCTGGAAGTTGGAGATGAAGCGCTTTCACATTTCGTCGCAGGAGGAGATTGATCCCGTGGGGAGGTTCAGGAGCCATGAGCGCGCGCCATCCTTGAGGGCCATGGGAAACCAGTTCGCCATGACCTTTTCATCGCCGTTGGCTGCCTCAATGCTCAGCTCATAGAGCTACAGGAACTTGGCAAGGTTGGGGGTGCCGTCCTAGCATGGAGGTACGTCTGGCTTTTACTTCCCTGGCAAGACGAGAAGACGCAGCACTAGGGCGAACGCGTGGCAGCCTGCCACACTCACCGGGGCCCATCATGGAGGTGGAGCCTGATCTTGGCGCTCGTGCACCACCGCCTCAGGCGGCACACAGTCTTGACATGGTGGTGCTGGGAGCGCATGCGCCTCTCCTTAGGGTCACCGCACCACCTGGCAACTTTCCTTGCCATGTGCCAGCGCCCTGCATGGTGGGTCGCGCCGTGGGGCCTCACGCCTTGGCTCGGGGACGATGTTTTGCCTGGGAGGTGGAGGAAGCGCGCCGTGGGCTACGTCGCCCACGAGAGACGGCGAAGGAGGCAGCGAGCGGGACGGCGTAGGGGCCTCTCCCGCAGCGCTGGCGAGCTCGACGATGTGGTCCAGCCAGTCGTCATAGAGGTCATCGGCCGGGCAATAGCACAGGAGCTCGCGTGCCATGAGCAACGTAGCCCATGCGTTCGCCGGCCCTCGGTTGGCGTGGGACGATGAAGCGGTCGCCGGGGTCAATGACAAAGTGGCGGTGCGTCCATCACGCTGCACAAAAGGCTGCAGCGATGATGCCTACTGCTCATCAGCCGCAGGACCAGTGGTGGTGTAGGCCGCAGGCGATGGGGAGTGGCGGGGAGCACCGTCGCCCACAGGCGCCGTCTAGGTGACGCGTGCGGCGAGGGCGGCCTGGCACTCAGCAAGAACTCGACGAGCATCAGCCATGGGAACTGCGAAACGGTGGCGAATCGACCAGAGGAAGAGAGGCTCCGACGCACCCCTAACTAGCGCGCCAAATGTTGGATACGGGGCTCCGCAAACCCAAGATAGATTCGAACTCTGGGGTGTGTGCGAAGAACTCAACCTCCTCAGTCTGCCAACTCGTCGATCTTGCGGCCTTGCTCGGCGAACTGATAGGAAATGGAACAAGCCAGTTTACCCAGGTTTGGGCCACCTTGCGGTGTAATACCCTACTCCTGCTTTGTGGTGGATTGGCTCCGAGGTGGGCTGAGGATGAACTAGTATAGTGGGGAAGAACTTCAGGAGCTGTGTTCTTGTGCTAGTGATGGAGAGGATGGTCTGAATGATCCGTCTAGCTGATCAATCCCCCTCTACGATGGTGGCTAGGCTATATTTATAGTGACCTTGGTCCTCTTCCCCCAAAATGAAGGCGGGAAGGGATGCCACAACGACCAATTTCGAAGGGAGATAACTAGTACATCTTATCCTAACGAAAGGTTGTCTTCGCCTGCAAAGTCTCTGGTCGTGACGCGGTGGTGGGATCGGCAATGACCTCCGTCCTACCATCCTGGTGGCCTTGGTTTTGTTGCATAGGAATGGAAACCTTTGGTTGATGCCTCGGGACTCCGCGCCCATGCTTGCCTCTTTAGCACCAAAGAGGAAACTATTGTACTACACCCGCTGGCGCCCACCTAGCCTTGGTCGTCATAGCTTGCATCATCCGAACCTCACGAGGTGAGGGCTTGCATAGAAGTCTCCTCTCCTCAGGAGCCATCCTAAGGAGGCCGCTCCATCTAGAGGTCTTGGCGCCGTTCGCCTCGCGAGGCTTGGCCCCTCGCGAGGGTATTGTGTTAATGATGATGAAGGTGGGCCATACCAGGCCGTGGATGGTGCCACGCCATGGGCCGCAGGATGGCAAGTCTGGGTACCCCCATTCCTTGAACACATATACTATATTGAGCATTCAAGCTACTTAGAACTTGAAGAATTTAACATGCAAGCTCATCTACATCAGAACCAAGAGTAGCTAATTATTCAAAATATAATCCACTAAAGCAAAAACTAATTGGAGCAATGGAGGAGTCACATACCAAGTAGCAATCCCCCAAAACAGTTTTGGAAATGGAGCTTTGAGCAAACAGATCAAAATCCGGTGGTTTGAGAGCATGAACACGAGAGGGAGAGAGTAATGGTGATTTTTTTCTAGAGGTATGTGATGATATGGGCTAAAGAGATAAGTGAGGGGCCCACGTGGGGACCACAACCCACCAGGGCGCGCCTGGGGCTGCTGGCACGCCCAGGTGGGTTGTGCCCACCTGGTGAACCCCCTGTGATGTTATTTGTACTAAACATTCAGAAAAAATTGTATTAAATTTTTGGGCATTCTGGGAACTTTTATTGTTGGGTCATTTTTTTATTGCACGGGAAAATCCGAAAACAGACAAACACATGGCATTTTATTTTAGTTAACTAAGAAAAACAGAAAATAAAAGTTGGGAGCGGAAGGTTGTACTTACTAAATTCATCAACTTCATACCTCTAAAAAATGATCCATTAATAAGGTTGATCAAGTCTTATCAACAACCACTTTCCATTAGCATGAAACTGAAGAACTTTCGTAAAACACTAAGTTACCTCAACGGGGATATGCATGTCCCCAACAATAAGCATTTCATATTTCTTTTTGGCAGTAGGTAGAGGTAGTTGAAAGCTTCCAATAGTGAGTGTCAGAGATTTTTCAATAACATTAATACCAATCACTTGGAATTGTTTCTTCAAAAAGTGCATTATATGTTCATTACCATCAATATGAAAAGTGACCTTGCTTTTATTGCAATCAATAACAGCCCCTACAGTATTCAAGAAGGGTCTACCAAGGATAATCGACATGTTGTCGTCCTCGGGCATCTCATGTATAACAAAGTCTGTTAACATAGTAACATTTGCAACAACAATGGGCACATCCTCACAAATTCTGATAGGTATGGCAGTTGATTTGTCATCCATTTGCAAAGATATTTTAGTAGTTGTGAGATTATTCAAGTCAAGTCTTTTATATAAGGAGAACGGCATAACACTAACACCGGCTACTAAATCACACAAGGCGGTTCAAACATAATTTGTTTTGATGGTGCAAGGTATAGTTGGTATTCCCGGATCTCCAAGTTTTTTAGGTACTCCATCCTTAAAAGAATAATTAGCAAGCATGGTGGAGATTTCAGCTTTAGGTATTTTCCTCTTATTAGTGATGATGTCTTTCATATATTTTGCATAAGGGGCCATCTTTAATAAATTAGTCAAGCGAGTGCGCAAAAAGACTGGCCTAAGCATTTCAGCAAAGGGATCAAATTCTTTATCATCCTTTTTCTTGGTTGATTGAGGTAGAAAGGACATGGGTTTTTGAACCCATGGTTCTCTTTATCTTCCATGTTTTCTAGCAACAAAGTCTCTTTTATCATATCTTTTATTTTTAGATTGTGGGTTATCAAGATCAACAACTGGTTCTATTTCAACATCATTATTTGGTTGTTTTTCATTGTCTGTTTGAGTGTCTTCATGAACATCATCATTATCTTTTTCGTTATCACTAGGTGAATGTTCATTACCCGAATGAGTTTCAACATCAGAAATAGAAAAACCATTATTATCAGGAGGTTTTTCTACTTCAGGTTCACTAGAGGCATGCAAAGTCCTATCATTTTTATTTTTATTTCTAGAAGGACTAGGTGCATCAGTGTTAATTCTTTGAGAGTCTTGTTCAATTCTTTTAGGGTGACCTTCAGGATAAAAGTGGCTCCTGAGTTATTCTACCTCCTCTAGTCACTACTCTAACAGCATGATCATTGATATTATTATTCATTTCATCAACCAATTCTCTTTGAGATTTAGCAACTTGTTCTAACTAGGTGTGAACCATAGAGGCATGTTTTCCTACACCTCTATTGTCGTCGGTAATTCTAAATAACAAGTCACTCAAACGGGCAGTCATACGGGAGTTGTATTTCAATTGTTTCATAACATTTTCATTGAAGTGATCTTGCTTTCTAATGTAATTATCAAACTCATAAACGCATTGACTAGGATGCATATTATAGGGATTGTCCCTTTCATCAAATTTCATTAAAGATTTTACCTCTACCACCTTGGGTGGTGGTGTATCAAGTCCATGTATCTCTTCGATAGGAGGTAAAAATTTAACATCCTCTTTTGTAAGACCTTTTTCCTTCGGAGATTTCTTTGCCTCTTGCATATCTTCTAGACTAAGCTATAAGATACCCCTATTCTTTGGAGTGGGTTTATGCGGTGGCTCAGGAAGAGTCCAATCATCATATTTTTTAATATATTATTCAATAATTCCTCAACTTGTTCAACAGTTTGTTCCCTGAAAACACAACTAGCACAACTATCTAGGAAGTCCCTAGAAGCATCGGTTAGTCCATTATAGAAGATATCAAGTATTTCATTTTTCTTAAGAGGATGATCAGGCAGAGCATTAAGCAATTGGAGAAGCCTCCCGCAAGCTTGTGGGAGACTCTCTTCTTCAATTCGGAGAAAATTAAATATTTCCTGTAAGGCAACTTGTTTCTTATGAGCAGGAAAATGTTTTTTTAGAGAAGTAATAAAGTATATACAGGGGACTACACACACAACTAGGAGCAAGAGTATTGTACCATATCTTAGCATCACCCTTTAATGAGAATAGAAAAAACATGTGAATATAGTAGTAGCAAATCTTCTCAACATGAGAAAATAGGGTGGCTATATCATTCAATTTAGTAAGGTGTGCCACGCTAGTTTCATTTTCATAGCCATGGAAAGGATCAGATTCAACCAAAGTAATTAAATCCGGGTCATAGTTTGAGGAGTTCATTATCATCAACAAGGATAGGTGAATTAGCAAACTTAGGATCACATTTCCTTCTAGCATTCAAAGATTTCTCTTTCAGTTTGCATAATAATTGCTTTAGATCATCTCTATCATTGCAAGCAAGAAAATCTCTAGTTCCATCCTCATCCATAAAATAACCTTCAGGTACATTAGGCATTTCATATCTTGGAGGGCTAGGTCTAATAGGTGTTTCAAGATTTCCATTTTCAAGTTCTTCATCAGTTTCAATAATTTCACCAGTTTCAACATTCTCAATATCTTTAGCTCTAGCAAGTTGTTCATCAAGAAATTCACCTAGTGGCACATTATTATCAAGCAAGGTATTAGCATCATCATGAGTAGCATTCACAGAAGTAGTATCATCAATAACTTGGGACATATAAGGATTAATAGCATGTGGTGGTGTTGCAAGTCTACTCAAAACAGAAGGTGAATCAAGTGTAGAGTGTGATGGCAGTACCTTACCTCCCCTCGTCCTAGAGGGAACGATCTTGGTTTTTGTATCCTACAGATTACTCATAGTGATAAATAGATAATAATCCCAAGTGAATGAACAAATATAACTATGCTCCCCGGCAACGGCCCGAGAAAAAGGTCATGATAACCCACAAGTATATGGGATCGCAACAGTTTTTGATGGTAGAGTATTCAACCCAAAGTTGTAGATTCGCCACAAGGGGAGCCAAAGAGTATTTGCAAGCATTAACAGCTGAGTTCTCAATTCAACCACACCTGGAGATTAAATATATGCAGCAAAGTGATCAGTAGAAAAGTAGTATGATACTTTTGGTAGCAATGATGGTAGTAACATTAACAATAACAGTGATATCAATGATTCTATAGCAAGTGTAACAGTAACAGAAGGTGTAGTAACATACCAAAAGCAATATGTAGGAAATTTTAGGCAATGGATCAGTGAATTTGTTGGATGATATTCATCATGTAACAGTCATAACCTAGGGCAATACAAAACTAGCTCCAGTTCATAAATATAATGTAGGCATGTATTCCATAAATATTCATACGTGTTGCATGCCAACTTTTGTCCTACCCTCGCGTGGCAGCGGGGTCCATAAGGAATCTAAGGGATATTAAGGCCTCCTTTTAATAGAGAACTGGAACAAAGCATTTGCACATAGTGAATACTTGAACTCCTCAAACTACGGTCATCACCAGAAAGTATCCCGACTATTGTCACTCTGGGGTTTACGGATCATAACTCATAATAGGTGAATATAACTTACAAGATCGGGTTTAGAACATAGATATAATTGTGATAACATAAACGGTTCAGATTTGAAATAATGGCACTTGGGCCCAAAGTGACAAGCTTTAAGCATAGCAAAGTCATAGCAGCATCAATCTGAGAACATAATGGATACTAGGGATCAAGCCCTAACAAAACTAACTAGATTACATGATGAATCTCATCCAACTCCTCACCGACTAGCGGTCATACGAAGGAATTACTCACTCAAGGTGGGGAGCATCATGGAATTGGTGATGAAAGAGGGTTTGTGATGACGAAGATCAAAGATCCCCCTCTCCGGAGGCCAAAACGGACTCCAGATCTGGCCTCCCGATGAAGAACAGGAGGTGGCGGCGGATCCGTATCGTGAAACAAGATAATTCTTCCTCCCTGATTTTCTCTCTCCGAAAATAGGATTTTATAGCGTCGGAGACAGGGTCAGTGGGGCCACCAGGTGGGCACAAACCCACCTAGGCGCGCCAGGAAGGGGGCCGCCCTGGTGGGTTGTGCTCCTCCAGGTGCCCCCTCCGGTGGTTCTTGGCTCCCGTAATTTTCTTTTATTATGAAATAAATCTCCAAAAAGTTTTGTTCCAATCCGAGAACTTCTATTTCTGCAGAAAAACAACACCATGGTAGTTCTGCTGAAAACAACGTCAGTCCGGGTTAGTTTCATTCAAATCATGCAAATTAGAGTGCAAAACAAGAGGTAAAACATTAGCAATAGTAGATACGACGGAGAAATATCATGCATCTCCATGGATAGATCTTGCATGTGCGTAGAATTTTTTTGTTTCCCATGCGATGTTCCCCAACAATTACTAGAAGCAACAATATTGGATTTAGCATGGTTATTGTTACTACTAGAAGAAGAATCTTTCTTACTCTTTTTACTAGATTTAACTTGTGGAATGTAAGTAGATAAGAGGAGACATTTGGCAATGTAAGAAGAACTCTTCCTTCGAAGTACATCATTGATTGCTTTTAGAAACTCATGCTTTTGCTCTAAATTTAGCTTCTCGAAGCGTAGCTTCTCACGAGTTCTTAGGAGCACTCTATGATCTTCTTGAGTTGTTTCATGATCTAACTTAAGAGTGTATAGTTCTTTAGTTAGACGCTCAATCTCCTTCTTAGCATTGTCATTCATTTCATCTTGACTATCATGATTACTATCAAGGTCATTTTAGCTCACATCACTAGTTTTATGAAGCAAGTCATCGTCACCTAGCAAATAATCTTCATCACTATTGAAATCAAGATACTCGGGCTGTGATACCTTGGGGCCTTTAGCCATGAAGCATCTTCCAATTCCTTCATTTGGTGAATCAAATATGTCGTCGGAGTTGGATGACACTAGTGCAAGACCGGCAACACCTTCATCTTGAGTATGGTCAGAATTAGAGTGATAACTTCTGTCGGACAGAGTGTTAGAGTCGGAGCTGGAAACCCATTCACCAACAAGATCTTGATGTGTTCATCTTGTGTAGCTCTTTGATGACTTTTCTTCCCTTTCTGAATCCTTGCTTCTTCGAAAGGGTCTTCGTTCATAATGATTATCTCTACTCCTTCTCTCTCTATGAGGTGATTCATCTCCTCTAATTCTCCTTTTAGGTGACCCTTCTCTTTTCTTGTACGGTGTCTTACACTCATTGGAGTAGTGTCAGGGTCTTCCATAATTGTAGCAATTACGATCACGACTAGAAGATCTTTTCTCATTGTAGGATCTTGACATGGTGCTTCTATCTTTGCTTCTACTCTTGTAGAATTTATTGAAGTTTTTCACCATTAGACTTAATTTCTCATTGGATACTAGCTTGTCACTTGATGTTGTAGGAGCATCACTTGAGGCTTTGTATGCACCACTTGACTTGTTGTGGAGCTCCTCCTTATCCTTGAGTGAGATCTGATGAGCAACAATTGTTCCAATGGCTTCCATGGGCCTGAGATCTTTGTAATTGGGCATCATTTGGATCAATGTGCACACTGTATCATATTTACCTTCCAAAGCTCTAAGGATTGATGAACTTGTCGGTCATCTCTTCACTTCCTAAGCCAATAATCTCATTTGTGATGAGGGCAAGCCTAGAGTACATTTCAACAACTCCTTCACCATCCTTCATCTTGACCTTGTCAAGTTGACTTTGAAGCACACCCAATTTGGATTCCTTGATGGACTCAGTACCTTCCCACATATCAACCAAAATATCCCAAATTTCGTTTGCCTTCTCAAGGTGGCTGATTTTGTTGAATTCCTCGGGGCACAAACCATTGAAGAGAATATTATAAGATTGAGCATTGTATTACAACATCCTCAATTCTCTCAAGGTCGCTTCACGATCCTGTTCTCTACCATCCCCAAAGAATTCACCTTGCAAGCCAATACGAACAACATCCCAAATGGCGGGGTTATGACCAAGAATATGCATTTCATCTTATGCTTCCAACAAGCAAAATATGGACCATCAAAATATGGACCTCTACGGTGATAATTACCCTCACTAGACGCCATACTCTCCTAGGTTGTGTAACCAAGGCTATGGTGACCAAAGCAATGGAAACCAAGTCTTACAGAGACCAAATCTCTAATACCACTTGTAGGATCGAAAGTATGTCTAGAGTGGGGGTGATTAGAGTACTTGACCAAATAAATCCTAACTTTTTCCCAAATTTAGTTGTAGGAAGATTTTAGCAATGATGACAAGTCAAGCAACATGCTACACATGCAATTCAAAAGTATAGTGGCGGAAAATAGGACATTACACATGTAAGTGAAGGAGGGGGTATGGAGAAGGAAAATGCAATGGGGACACGGTGATTTTTGGCGTGGTTCCAATAGGTGGTGCTATCATACGTCCACATTGATGGATAGTTCACCCCATGAAGGCTAACAGCTGTGCGAGTCCATGAAGGGCTCGACCCATGAAGGGTCCATGAAGAAGCATCCTTGTCTATCCCACCATGGCCATCGTCCATGAAGGACTTTCCTCACTTGGGTAGATCTTCATGAAGTAGGCGATCTCCTTGCCCTTAGAAACTTCTTGGCTCAATTCCACATCACGTTGGAGGCTTCCAAGCAACACCTAACCAATTTAGGAGACGCCACTCTCCAAAAGGTAATAGACGGTGTCTTGATGATGAACTCCTTGCTCTTGTGCTTCAAATGATAGTCTCCCAAACACTCAACTCTCTCTCATAGATTTGGCTATGGTGGAAGAAGGATTTTAGTGGAAAGCAACTTGGGGAAGGCTAGAAATCAAGGTTCAAATGGTAGGAATGAAAACTCTTGATCTCAACACATGAGTAGGTGGTTCTCTCTCAGAAATGAGCAGTGGATGTGTAGGCACGTTCTAATGGCTCTTTTACTGAGTAAGAGGGGGTGGAGGAGTATATATAGTCTCCACAAAAATTCCAACCGTTACACACTTTTGACCCAACTCGGTGGCACCGATCAGAAATCTCGGTGCCACCGACCTGTGTAAAAGATGAACATTGTAGGTCTCAGTGGGACTGACTGGAAATAACTTGGAGCAATCGATGTCCAATGGTAGGGCATAACCTTTCTTCAGTGGTACCGATTGCATCACCTTGGTGAGACCGAAATAAGTGCAATAAGTAATAGAAGGTTGGCAAGCCATCTTGATGGCACCAATTGCATAACTAGTAAGACTAGAATAATTGCAATAGGTTCCAGAGAGTTGGCAAGGCCATGTTAGTGGGACCGAGATCCATATCAGTGGATCTGATTTGTTAGGGTTTGGTTATGGCTCTGTCCAGATGAACTCGGTGGGTCCGAATAGGGAAGTTTTGGTGGGTCTGAGTTGGAATGTAGGTCTTGGACGGATTTGGCTAGAGAAAGTGGTTGAGGGTTTTGGAGCAATATCACTAAGCACTTGAGAAAATAGATCATAATCAAAACCTCATCCCCTTTTAATAGTATTGTCTTTCCTATGGACTCAATGTGATCTTGGATCACTTAACCAAAAATGCCTGAGTGTCCCCAATGTTGGATTTTGGTGATAACGTCCTCTCTCGTTGGTTGATCAACAAGATGACTCACACCCTACATTAGCGGATTTGGTTCAGCATACAATTATTCACAACTAGGTTGTTCGCTTGGTGAGTCCATGGTTTTCAGTTCATGTGGCGATGTCCATGTCTGAATCGTTTGTGATTGCATTATCTTCGTTGGCTATCATCTCAGTGGGATCATCATTGCATTTTTCTTTTTATTTTTATTTCTCTACCAAGACATGGCTTTGGTCTTGCATGACTTTTCTCAATGTCGGTGTGTGCTACTTGTGAGTTGCATCGAGATTTTCCTCAAAGAGGAAGGGTGAAGCAATATAGTAGTGACTAGTATTTACCTTGGAACCAAGGTTATCAAACCAATAGGAGAATCACGTAAATTCCTAGTAAGCAGTACCTACACACACAAGAGCAAATACTTGCATCCAACATGGGCAAAAGGGTTCTCAATCCTCTTCAACTCGTTACTGGCAAGGATTAAATTTTATATTGGTAGATAGATAAATTAAAAACTAAAATAAAAGTAATAAGTTGTAGAAAGGTATTTTTAGTTTTTATAATATGATAAAAGTAGACCCGAGAGCCATAGTTTCCACTAGATGCTTCTCTCTCATAAATACAGCATATACAGTGGGTAGACAAATTAATGTTGGGCAATTGATAAGAAAGTGCATAGTTATGATGTTATTCATGGCAATGATCATGTATATAGGCATTACGTCTGTGACAAGTAGACCGAAATGATTCTGCAACTACTACTATTACTCCACTTCGAGAGCGCTCCTATGCTTGCCTCTCTACATATTAAGTTCATAACAAACAAAGTAATGCATGAAGTATGATGACATAATGTAGACAAATTAAACCAAGCAATGTGATTGAACCCCTTCATTTTACCCTTTGTAGCAACAATACAAATATGTACCTCGCTACCCCTTCTATCACGAGGTGAGGACACCACGAGATTGAACCCACTACAAAGCATGTCTCCTACTGAAGATAAATCAATATAGTTCGCCAAACCAAATGGATAGGTATGAGAGAATTAAAAAGCTATAACAATCATGCATAATAGAGTTCAACAAGGACTCAATAACTTTCAATGAATAATTTGATCATAAACCCATATTTCATCGGATCCTAACAAACACACGGCAAAAGAAGATTACATTGAATAGATCTTTGAGGACAACATTTTATTGAAGATCAGAGAGAAAGGAGAAGCCATCTAGCTAATCACTATGGACTTATAGGTTTGTGGTAGACTACTCACACATCATTGGTGTTGCAGCAAGGATGGTGTAGAAGCCCTCCGTGATCGGTTCCCCCTCCGACAGAGTACCAAAAAAGACCTCCAAATGGGATCAGGGAAGAACAGAAGCTTGCAAAGGCAATTTTTTTCTAGGTGGCTCTCTGTTGGTTATAGGATTTATGGGAACTTATGGAAGTGGAATTATGAAAAACGGAGTTGCGTGGGACCCATAAGTTAAGGCGACGCCCCCGGGGCGCGCCATTTGAGCTTGTGACTGTCTCGTAGATCTTCTGGCCTCCCCCCCCCCCCGAATGTACCAAGGTCCCTTCTGGTCTAGAAAAATCACCTTAACGTTTCATCATGTTCGGACTTCAGTTGGTACTGATTTTCTGGAATGTCAAAAAAAGCAAAAAAGGAGCAACTGACTTGTGCACTAGGTTAATAGGCTAGTCCCAAAAATGATATAAAATTGCATATAAAGTATATAAGACCAGTAATATGATAGCATGAAACAATAAAAAAATATAGATACATTGGAGATGTATTAGCATCCCCAAGATTAATTCATGCTCGTCCTCGAGTAGGTAAATGATAAAAACAGAATTTTTGATGTTGAATGCTACCTATCAAGTTTGTCATGTGATCTCTTTACGATATAAATATTGAGAAATGATGAAGTAATTAGTATCAACATAATAATATCCATGAATACAAGAAAATAATCATTAATTTTTCAAAATATATGATGCTCAATGAATGTTATCCCTAGTCATTGAATTATGTAAGCATGGCATGACTCTGCCTTCACTGAATTAACATAAATCATGAGCACCCTAGTGTAAAATCAGGCAATTGGATCATACTTTTTAACGCATGTCGGTACTAAAACCGATAGACCTCGGGGTAGGGGTCCCAAGTTGTGGATCTTAGGTCTATGGATAACAAGGGATGAAGGAGGCAGTATTTACCCAAGTTCAGGCCCTCTCGAAGAGGTAATACCCTACGTCCTTCTTTGATTGTATTGCTGATTGTGTATCGAGTACATACTTGATCTACCTCGAGATCATAAGTTGTGTTCTAACCCTACACTACAAAAAAAAGACACATCCGTGACATTTTGGGCCGAATGAAATTTTTTTCTGTCATACATAGGACACTTGTATGACGATAATTGTGACAAAACCCGGTATCATCATAGATGTGGTGGGCTCCTACTTCTATGACCAAAAATCATGACAGAAAATGGGCTTTTCGTCCTGGGCGGGCCAGAGACGCAGCTGCATGACATTCTTTGGGCCGTCCATGACGGAAAAGCCGTGGTAGAAGCGAGGGGGAGGAAAATTTCGGGGAGGTCCCGGTTATGGTGGGAGGTCAAGGGTTGAGCGATGCGCGTTTCTCTCATACCCGTACGCGCGTGTGTGCGAGGCGTTGGCTCTAACTGAACCCGAGTGAGGCGTTGGGCTCTAACTGAACCCGAGCGATTGCACTACAGGCTACGCGTTACTGAACCCGAGCGATCGATCGATGGCTGTTAACTAAACCCGATCGAACAATTCCTTCGCTACTGCTGCTAACTGAGGCCGATCGATGGGATGAACAGTGAGCGTTGCGAGGGGGGGTTGGATGAACAGTGAGCGGTGGCGTTGCCTCTAGATGAACAGGACCCCGTGGTGTGGTGGAGGGCTGGATGAACAGTAGACGGTGGAGGGGTGCCAGTGGAAGGGTGGATGAACAGGACCCCGTGGTGTGGAGGGCTGGATGAACACTAGACGGTGGAGGGGTGGTTGCACAGGACCCCGTGGTGTGGAGGGCTGGATGAATAGTAGACGGTGGAGGGGTGCCCGTGGAGGGGTGGTTGAACAGGACCCCGTGGTGTGGAGGGCCGGATGAATAGTAAACGGTGGAGGGGTGATTGAACAGTAGCCGGTGGAGTAGCGCGCGGTGGAGGCTGGATGAACAGGTGCCCGTGGTGGCTGGAGGAGGTCGACGGTGGAGATGAATAGTATCCCGTGGAGTCCCGTTTTGCGGTACGCCACACCCCTCCCGATGAACAGGACCCCCGTTTTGACCGTAGCACTCCAACACAAGTCCGTTTCCTCCGTTTTGCGGTACGCCACACCCCTCCCGATCAACAGGACCCCCGTTTCGATCATAGGAGGTCTGCAGTACGCCAGACCCCTCCCGATGAACAGGATCCTGTTTCGAACGTGGCCGGTCGAACACAAGGCCGTTTCCTCCCTTCTACGGTACGCCAGGCCTCGTTTCCATTGCCTGTTCCGTCCAAGCCATCCCGATGAACACGACGCATTCCGTTGCCTCCCCATGAACACGACGCATTCCGTTGCCTCCCCATGAACATGACGACGACACTGTTTCTCCGTTCCGACCCAGCCATGTACACGAGCCCTGGCCGTACGTATGCGCGAGTATGCGTTCGAGACCCCGCCCGTATGTACACATACGTGGTCGTATTTTCTTTCTTGCACCATGGCCGCTATACGTATGTGTAAATGCTACGTGCACGCCTCTACTACGACACGTGCGCGCCTCTACTACGACACGTGCGCGCCTCTACTACGACACGTGCGCGCCTCTACATCGACCAGTATGTACGTACACGTTCACGACCAGAATGACAACGCTACGTACGCTTCGACCAGGTGGGTCCCGACTGTCAGGCACTTCCTTGCCTGCGAAGATGTAGCTGGTGGGTCCCAGCAGTCAGGGGGAAACATTTTTTTCACGAAATACGGTGGCCCGTCCTGTGGGTCCCGCTGTTAGGTGGAGGAATAATTATTTTGCACGTAATAAGGAGGCACTTCCTTGCTGCGGCCGTGGACCCAGCTGTCAGCCTCTCCACATACAGTCCACGTCCGATGGAAACCGTTCCTTGACCATGTTGACCATGCCGCACGAAGAGCACCAGGGCGGTGGACGACAGCGAGACCTAGGAAGCGGACGACATGGAGCCGGGGAAGACGCGGCAGTGGATGCCCACGCGTAGAGGAGTACGAGGGTTCACTGGTTCACTGCGGTGTGAGGCTGCCGTCGCCGCAGAATAACAGGGGGTGTGGGTGAGTAGAGGGATGGCCTGGCCAGTGGTGGGAGTAGTAGGGGGCAATGAGGCCTCCGCCGCATCGCAGCCAGCCACGGGAGGCAGGAGCACAAGGCACGACTGGCGCTGGTTTGGGCGGCTGGAGCAAGAAGACCAGAGGTTGAAGAAGCACTACGGCCGTTGGATGGACATCGTATGGTCACTGGAGCTAGAATCGTGCCTATTGACTTAGTTGACAAAGCCCTCCATACCCGTCAACTTAGTAGGCCCACAAGTCAGCCTCCCACCAAGGTGGGTCCCAGCTAGCAGGGGGTATTCATTTTTTGAATGTAATAAGGAGGCACTTCCTTGCGTGCGAAGATATAGCTGGTGGGTCCGAGCTGTCAGCGGCGGTAACATTTTTTTTGCGAAATACAGTGGCCCTTTCGGTGGGTCCCTGATGTCAGGTGGAGGAATCATTATTTTGCGTGTAATAAGGAGGCATTTCCTTGCGTGCGGCCGTGGACCCAGCTGTCGGCCTCTCCATGTACAGTCCACTTCAGATGCATGTCGGTCGCTGACCACATTGACCACGCCGCGCCGAGAGCACCAGGGCAGTGGACGACGGCGAGGCCTAGGAAGGGGACGACACGGAGGCAGGGAAGACTTGGCAGTTGTTTCCCACGCGGAGGAGAGTACGACTATAGGAGGGTTTACTGGTTCGTCTGTCGTCGCCGGAGAATAACAGCAGGTGTGGGTGAGTAGAGGGATGGCTAGGCCAGAGATGGGAGTACGGTCGGGCGATGAGGTCTATGCGGCAGCACAACTGGCCGCGAGGAGGTGGGAGCATGCAGTCCCGCCGGCTCTTGTTTGAGCGGCTGGAGCAGGAAGAGCAGAGATTGAAGAAGCAAGAAAGTCGTTGGATGGACATCCAACAGTCAGTGCTTGTGCGTCAACCTTTTTTCAGGAAAGCCTCAAATCTGTGGAAAACAGCATACAGCCCATCAGCCATTATTTTTAATAATTGACAGCCCATTTGCTAATTCTTAAGGGTTTTTTGGACCCCATATTCTTTTTGTTAGCATTACAGCCCATATTGTGGCCACAGTTAAAAAATTAACGAAATTTTGCATATTTCGATGCGGTCCGAACTGGTTTTAATCTCGAAATTTAGACTCACATTCAAACTGATTTTAAAAATAAATGTATATCAATATAAAAACCAACAAATTCTCCACGCATAAAAATTAATGTAATTTAAAATCTCGAAATGAAAAAAGATATTTTAAACTAATTGCCGGTTTGATGTGTTTTAAAAATGTACAGCCCATTTCTCATTACGGATGGGCCATTTTCTCGGCCAGCCGAATGAAGCTCTCCTCGTCTTGAAAGATTTGCAGCCCAACAGGCCTGACAAAGCGACTTACTTGGCAAATCACAAAAAACTGGGCTGTGCCCGTGGACCCAGCTGTCAGCCTCTCCACGTACAGTACTCTTCCGATGGAAGTCGGTCGTTGACCACATTGACCAAACCGTGCTAAGAGCACCAAGGCGGTGGACGACGGCGAGGCCTAGGAAGGGGACGACGCAGAGCCGGGGAAGACGCGGTAGTGGATGCCCACGCGGAGAGGAGTACGAGGGTTCACTGGTTCGGCTGCGGCGTGAGGCTGCCGTCGCCACAGAATAACAGGGGGTGTGGGTGAGTAGAGGGATAGCATGGGACAGCAGTGGGAGTAGTAGGGGGAGGTGAGGCCTCCGTGGCATCACAACCGGCCACGAGAGGCAGGAGCACGCGGCACGACCAGCGTAGCTTTGGGCGGCTGGAGCAAGAAGACCAGAGGTTGAAGAAGCATTACGGCCGTTGGATGGACATCGTACGGTCACTGGAGCTAGAATCATTCATATTGACTAAGTTGACAAAGCCCTCCATCCTCGTCAACTTAGTAGGCCCACAAGTCAGCCTCCTACCAGGTTGGGTCCCAGCTAGCAGGGGGAGTATTCATTTTTCTGTGCGTAATAAGGAGGCACTTCCGGTGGGTCCGAGCTGACAGCGAGGGTCGGGAGGACGTTTTTTTCGCGAAATACCGTGGTCCGTCCGGTGGGTCCCAGCAGTCAGGGGCAAATCTTTTTTTCGCGAAATACGGTGGCCCGTCCGGTGGGTCCCAGCAGTCAGGGGGGAAACATTTTTTCCGTGAAATACTGGTGGCCCGTCCGGTGGGTCCCTCCTGTCAGGTGGAGGAATAATTATTTTGCGCGTAATAAGGAGGCACTTGCGGCTGTCGTGGACCCAGCTGTCAGCCTCTCCACGTACAGTACTCTTCCGATGGAATTCGGTCGTTGACCACATTGACCACGCCGCACCGAGAGCACCACAGCGGTGGACGACGGCGAGGCCTAGGAAGGGGACGACGCGGAGCCGGGGAAGACGCGGCAGTGGATGCCCATGCGGAGAGGAGTACGAGGGTTCACTTGTTCGGCTGCGGTGTGAGGCTGCCGTCGCCGCAGAATAACAGGGGGAGTGGGTGAGTGGAGGGATGGCCTGGCCAACTGTGGGAGTAGTATGGGGATGGTGAGGCCTCCGCTGCAGCACAGCCGGCCACGGGAGTCAGGAGCATGCGGCACGACCAGCGCTGCTTTGGGCGGCTGGGGCAAGAAGACCAGAGGTTGAAGAATCACTACGGCCGTTGGATGGACATCGTTGACCACACCGCGCCGAGAACACCAGGGCGGTGGACGACGGCGAGGCCTACGAAGGGAACGACACGGAGCCGGGGAAGACACGACAGTGGCTGCCCACGCGGTGGAGAGTACGAGGGTTGACTGGTTCGGCTACCGTCGCTGGAAAATAACAGGAGGTGTGGGTGAGTAGAGGGATAGACAGGCTGTGAGGCCTTCCCGGCAGCACTGCCGGCCACGAGAGGCGGGAGCAGGTGGTTCTGACGGTGCTGGTTTGGGTGGCTGGGGCAGGAAGATCAGGGACTGAAGAAGCACGATTGCCGTTAGATTGACATCTAACGGTCTGACGCTGGTAGAGTCGATTGTTGACTAAGTTTCTTTTTTGAGAAACCTTGTGTATGCATGAACTTAGTAGGCCCACAAGTCAGCCTCCAAATCTATGGCAGACAACATAAAGCCCATTTGCTATTTTTTATAATTTGCAGCCCATTTGCTAATTCTTAAGTAATTTATTACATCCCATTTTCTGCCCAGGACCACGGTCAAAAAGTCCAACCTTATTTTCCATATTTCGGTGGAGTCCGAACTGTTGTAATCCCGAAGTGATAAACATTTTTTAAGAACTTATTGATTTGCCAAAAAAATCATTTTGTTTTTGTAAGAAAATAAGACGTGGGACAATTTAGTTGGTTTAAGGGAAAACCAGTGGTAAAAAAATCAGTGCTGGGTGGGAAAAAACAACAAAAAGAAGGATGTAAATATGAAAAGGGAATTTTATGTGTTTTCAATATAATGATACATGTATATGAACTAGTAAAACTATAGGTAGAGATTAGGAAACAGATGTAGGACATGCGTTTCAAGAGGAAAATAGAACTAGGCTGTGTGTTTGATTCAGTAAAAAAAACTGCTTGCGGATGTTGTAAGACAAAATATAACTAACGCTAGCGGGCAAGAGGCCAGTAGATACCTGTTGGATCTTTATGCTCCGTTGTCGTCATGGGTTGGGCCTGTTAAAAACAAAACAACCCTGGGCAATCTACAGCCCAGTTGAAACTTGCTCGACCTGAAAAAACAATATACGTGCTCAATAAACGAGAGAATTCTGCAAGTACAGACTGATAACTGGGATGCAGCACGGATATTGTTTTTTATCGTGATAATAAGTGCATGCACTTGTTTCAAAAAAATCGGAGAACTGGGAATTCGAACGGCGGGTGCTTATGCTACCCATCAAATAAAAATCAGGTGCCTGAAAATTCGTTTCAAAACAAATGATTCAGCTTTATATCCATGTCAACCCTCGGCATGATGGTTGGAAGCAAATGCAAGTTCATACCAAAAGATCGTTAACAACAATACCAACTTGCGGACGACAAGGTAGTACAACTACCAATACCAAACTAACTTATAATCTTTTTACTCCTGGACCTACTGTTTGTTTGGTAGAAAATCTTGCAGAGGACCAGCTCCCGCTCCTTCTCTTGCTCCAGGTCCCCGAGGTGGTACTAGTGCATCACCCAGTTGGTCGTCTACTGGTCGAAGTTCTTGTTGGTGTGCAGCACCAGAACCTTTTTTGTTGCCCGTCTGCCGGCCATTGACCATCACCGGCAAGGTATTGCCGGTCTTGTGCCACATCGCGTGCATGCCGCACTCCGACTGTATCTTGCGATGCGTCCACGCGCCCCTTTTGAACGCCCTGGAATTGCGCTGGAAGAAATGCTTCCTTAGGCCACTCAGTGTGATACCTACAGTATTGTGGAATACAGGTTTTAGTGTACCTAGTTGGCATTTTCATAACATTTTTGGCATGTTGCATTCACTTGTTTCACATTTTATTAACTGTCAAATTGTAATTGCTTCACCAGGTTTGCGTCTAAAAAGAAAAATAGAGCTATAAACAAAGGAATATGTTTGTGCAAGTAGACGGCCGATTGGTGTCTTACCTGGAAGTTTCTCAGGTTGGGTGTAACATATGTTGTGCTTGCTGTTGATGGTTGGTATGAACAAATCGATGGGAGACTGAAATCCCACGCTGTCAGCACTCACTTTGGCCTCAAGGTGCTCGATCAGCTCCTGATCCGTGGGATCAAACTTGACACCAACCGACAGCATGGGCCAATCCTTCTTCGACTTGCATCGGTAACTCCAGTTATATGGTACTCAATGTATGATCAATCGACTGTTTTAAGTGAATGATGAAAGATTTTGATAGATAAGTGGTACTCCAAATCTGAAGTCCAGAATACCCGAACACGCCGCCGGGATTCTTGTGTCACCTCACGCGCAGCGTGTTGTCACGTCAATTCAATGTGTGGACATGATGAATTATTTGACCGACGTATACTAGTACTGCTACTGTACTACTTACTAGTCGTATTTAGTGTCACGATTTATACATAGGTTTAACTAACAAGTACGCACTTGAAGCCTAACTGATATATATATATATGGCTTCTGCACAACATCTCCATCATCATTATCAGTACATCCTACGCAGGTGAGTTAGGATGCACTTGATCCCAGGAAGGTATCTATCCTTCAAACCAGAGGAGTGCTTCAAACTAACAACAGTACATAATATCCAATAAAAGAGGGTTGTGCTACAGCAGCAGAATACATGGCTCAGTCTAGATATCAGCACGAATCAAGTTGTGCATATTTGCTGTTGGCATGAACCACATCGCCGCATGTCGGGTTTGCAAAAGCCATCCATCGCATGGAAGCTTGATGCCTTTCACACACTAAAGATTATCTGGCAACAAGCTGTGTCGACGAATCTCTAGATATGGTGATTCATGAAACCCATGGTATGATGTGTAAACACAGCCCCCCCTCGCGAATGGAAGTTGCATAGCACAGTAATCATCGTCGGTGATATGATCGATGGTTGGTTGGATGATCGGATAATTGAGCCCGAGGAACAAGGAGTGGTTGCCGAGGCTGTAAACCCGCCTCCAGTTGAATACACCTGGCCCAACGGAGCTGGGATCTTTCTCGAACACGAAGCAGGCATAGCCATCAATGTCACGAACGCCCCACGCATTGTACTGCATGTGGTTTGATGTAATGGTTTGGTCAATTTGGTATCTGCGAATGAGCATCAAATGACCGCCGTCAGCTGAACGAGCGATAAACCACCACCCATCGGCTGGTATGATTCCAGGTCCTGTAATCATGAAGGCCAGCGCATTTGCGTCTGCTGCAACAATTCAAATTGGAGACCAATAGGACAAAAATAAACAATCATGTTCAGACTATGTGTGGAATTAAGATTATTATAACAGTGACACATATCATAGACAGAGAATTGCAATGCCATGGTCATAATCATACCCAAGTTAAAAAATAAGCCAATGGCTTTCATATTCTAGCAATATGTCATGGTTCAAACATCATGTAACAATGAGAGGAAAACAGCTATGACAGCGCCTACTCATATTCTACCATAGCACTTACTACTACTGTTCTCATATCAACTCTAAGCAATAACATGCGTTGTTATAAAACTCTTGTAAACGAGAGTAACATATAGCAATCATGATGTTGTGCTCATAATATGTACTCTAACAATCATTAGATGCCAATTGTTCTCATATCAACTCTAACAATAACATGTGTGGTCATAAAAATCTAGGAAATGAGAGGAACATATAGCAATGATGTGGTTATGGACATGCTGTGCATTCTAAATTTGTAACAAATGAACAGGCAGTCGTATTCATAAGGTAAAGATGAGATGAGATAGAACAATTACACGATAATAGATCCCACCAATATAGGTAGCCAATCTGTGCGTCGACCGCGTAAACGATGCCATCGTGCACTATAGCATCAGACAGAAATGTTTCCTCAACAGGATTGATGATGAGCCATAACCATGTATGGCGACCGGATTCCAGATAGACTTATCCCTTGTTGAACAAGGCAATGAGCTTGTAATCCATGTAGTCTTCTGATGGTGTGGGCACTTCACAGATTACAACTTTCTGCAAATAGAGGTCGAGCCAAAAGCTTGACGCCTCTCGTGCATAGTAGGCAGGAGTGTCCGGCAGGCCGCGAGGCTCGATGGCAGCGGTATCCAATGATGGAAGGGTGATCTCTCCCTGGGTGTAGATATCCACGAGACGCCACGGACTACCGGTGTGGTGGATGAGGACCATCCAGTTGGCCTTCATACCCGCCCAGTAGTGGCCGCACATGAAGGACAGGTGGACGGGTAGTGGTAGCATGTCGAGGGGCACCACGGCAACCTCTGTATGATCATCAAGTCGGTGTCTGGGCCGCCTGCGAGGATCGGGCATCAGCAAGCAGGGTGTCTTGAAAAGAGCCAGCCGGTTGCAGACGAGTAGATGGTACAAAGACACCAAGCATGCAGCCAGACGGACTGTGCTGAGTAGGTCCATACGACTACAGATCTGCTCCAAGTGAACATCGGGGTGGGAATTCCAATCGCGGCTCTGCGTGTCAGTCGGTTCTGCCATTGGGGTTTTCGATGCCTGTGAGCCAGCGGGGAAGTGGATTCGGGCGGGCGAGCGAAGAAGCTTCTCCTCGTGTGGCCGAGTAGTGAGCGGGGGGATATGGTACGCGCGAGCTACCAAGGAAGATGGCGTGGGCGGCAAGCAGTTAGCGGGGGTAAATGGTGTGCGGCCGACGATGGGGAAGAGTGGAGGAAGAAGAAGAGAGGAGGAAGAAGAGTGGAAGACGGGGAAGAAAGTGCATTCAATCTCAATTCTACTACTCCCTCCATCTAGGTGTGTAAGTCACCTTACGAGAACCAAATAATCCCAAAACACTTAGGCACCGTACATTAACTCCCTTCTCATTTTTTTGTTTTGTGGCATATAAACCAATAGGATATGTGGGTTGTGCATGCTTTCAATGACTTGAGACTACCAAACATAACCGACTGATTTAGTAACACCAACACACTGGTTCAGCTTATTAATTACGTGTCCCATCTGCTACAGTGTGTATTGTCACTTCACTGCGAAGACTAGTTGAATAGTTCTCTCTGGCCGAGATGGGGAATAAACGGATCGCGAGGACTTCCTTTCTACAGTATCCCTATGCCTCTACGCTCACTTCACTCATTTTGCTCCATACCTAGTCACTTGTTGAAATCTATAGCCAAATGGACATGTCAATGGGAGGGAGTAAGCCCCATGCATGCATGCATGCAACATGCAACACTCACACGTACACATGGACGCACGCAACAATCACGCACCCATGCGGCACACAGCACACGACACAACAGACACGCTCACGCTCAAGTGTTCAACCTACTCCCTATGTCCGTGAAAGACTGTAAATTTAGAGATTTACACATTGACCAGGGCATAATTAACGCCCAAAAGTAGCAGACTTATGTGTGCATGCGACCATTGAGATAAGAAGATTAAATGAAGGCCGTTGCATGCTGTAATTAAGGATAGACATGTTGCCTATACCTATAGCACAAGTTGGTGCATTAGTCAATCAATATCGATTTAGATTAAAGGCTGAACACATTGGATGTACATCATGTAGTACACTCTTTGTTGGAAGACCGAGGGAGGACACGTGCATGCACTCACATACACATCCAGGGCGGTTCACGCGCAAGGGTTGGACTCATGTCGCGCCTGCGTAAAGTTTTGTTTAACTGATTTCTTTGCTCTACCAACTGACAGGTGGGACCGAGAAACCAGGTGACAATTTAACCAGTCAACAAAGTGCCACGTCGACTATGTGGCCGGTCAGTAGGGTGCAATATGGTGCTCTACGATGATCTAGTGATCGCATAATCGCCTCAAAACTATATATAGTGACCATAAAGAGCATACTGTTACATACGTTGACCGCCAGTGTATTTTTCTCGTTTCAAATTAAGCCATATTAATCGGAAAGGATGCATTATGGACTACTACTAATAGTACTAGTACTGCTTTGATGTGTCCCGTCAACTCGCCGAACGAGGAGAAGCTTGCTTACTACGCCTCTCCCTCGCCCATGCGCGCGGTGGTTCGCAGGACAAGGAGAGGGTTTTGACTACAGCACCCTCTCCCTCTCCCTCTCCCTCGCCCTCGCGATGGACGTGCAGTAGTTCAATCGGTGTCAGATTACCAGAAGCATATTGTACTGTAGTATCATCATTGTTGGACCTTCCGAACAGGCGAAGAGCCAAGTGCAAGGTTCACATGAGTACGAACTGTTAAACCTCCTGAAGAGGCAAAGAGCCAAGCACAAGGTTTTATAGGAGTTGTCGTCCTAGTAGGAGTGTACTAGTACAACTATAGCGAACGATGCTACTGTGTGATGCCGCCACGTCATGTATATCCAAAGTTGCGCCACCTTTTTTTTCTCAAAGAGCGTGTTGGAGCCCATGCAACAACCACACAAGTTGCACGTACACATAACACATTTACTAGTAATAAATTCTAAAGGACAAATGCCAGTATGCCACACAAGTTCATCTCCAACTCATGTGATAAATTTGTGCACGACTAGTCTACATATATTCACAGCGCTACCGTCCACAATTACCGTACTCCACATACACGTTATAGATGGGATAGATGTCCTCCTCCAGGTTCCAGTCCCAGCTGTTCTTCATGGATGGCACGATCCATAGCGGTGGGCAATGGGAATCATTGTCACAGCTTTCTTGTCCGGTTCCACACAATGGAGACTCATCCAAGCTGAAGCGGCATAAATTAGGGATAGCGTGTCCCAGCATGTCTTTGATTCGGCGGTGCGCACTGAAGACACAACCATGCTTCATGAACGACGGGCCTTTCGTGTCGTGCATGGAAGGTGGCATTTTCTTCACAATGGGGTAGCTGTCCCCGATGAAAAGCGAGTACTCTCCAAGAGTGTTCCTCGGCACCCACGTAGCATCACGTGGGTCGAACTCGGCGCCGTTCATCTGGTACACGCGGCATCCCAGATCTGGACACATGGTGACGTACATAGTCAAGGTCCATGCATAATCATGTTGTGCTCAAATGTGGCGGTCAGTAATACTGTGCAACAAATAGTACTACTCCGGTATAGAGGAAGTAAAATAACCGGCTTATTATATATAGCCACTCTTGGCTACGTGGATGAGATAGTAAGACATGGAAAAACAAAAATGGTGGCAGCTTGTGGGTTCAAGTCTTCAAGGGCCTAGCTAGCTATATGCGTCCTCCAAGGTAAAAAGTACTCCTACTAGTACTACAAAGTATACTACTAGTACAACAATGAAAGAGAAGGTGAGAGGGTTAAAAAATGGAATACCTGGGTAGATGGTGATGGTCCGATCGTGGTAGATTATGTGACCATGTTGCACATCAGTGGTACCATGGGTAATGACTGCGAAGATAGTTGATCCCAATATGCCAAAGTCAGCTACAAGGTTCCAGGTTAGACTGAATCACGGATGCAAATGCACATCCAGGATCGGCGATCTTATTTTGATCGTGGGATGACTGGTCCTTGCAAAATAATGGAGTACCGCTAGGGATGCAAATGATGGTTTGTGCATTCCGTTTGTAATCTCCCGTACCGTAGGATGTCAACCAGATGAAACAAGTCCCCTGGCTTGTCACCGCAAAGATGCGGCCTAGATGGCGCACGACATCTTCGAATGTGTAGGGTACAAATCTGCCGCCGCCAACATGCGCCAGCCTCTGCCGTTCCTGCCTCCTGCATTGATGGAAATCCTTATGTCGAACACCGCGATGAGATAGTAATCGTCATAGCCGCGTCGCTTTGTCGGCGGGTCCGCAATTGCTATCTTCTTCAATCTCATGTAGTCATCATCATACGTATTCTTGCCCAGCCAGTCCGGAAGGCTGATCCCAATGGTGGAGAAGGGGTCTACCGGAACGGCTGCACTGCTGTGGATGTTGTGCAAAATGATGGTGGAATCCGGCCGGAGGTATGCAAGCCAATCTTCGTTGGCACTGACCCAGACTTATATATAAGACGGTGGGCAGCAGAGAAATTACGGGATGGAAATGGAATAACTATGTACTACATGATCAAACTCCATTACTGACCTGCTCATCGTACAAAATCCAACTACCTCTCAACGTCGGCAACTCTAGCGGAGTCAACGTGCAACCATGGCCAGGGAGCGGTGGACTGTTCAAAGGATTGTCCCATAGAAGAACCTTCTCCTCGAGGATGCATGGAAGACCAACAAGCATGGCCTGTTTAAGCAGCATCTTGAAAAACTTGGTGCAGGAAGCACCGAGTCTTGCGGCGGTGAGGACGTCGGAGCGGCGTGCGATTTCTCCCACAGGATCGTCGTCCATGGTCTCTCAGCCCCGACTAGGAGGAGAACCGCCTGGCAAATCCGTGGGAGCAGCGACGAACTTCCTTCTCTTCGGGGGGGAGGGGAACTGGCGAGGAGGAGATAAGAGCGTAGTAACCGCAGGGCCTCGTCCCTTCCAACTGTAGATCGTTCCTCAGCGAAGGGGTGAGGCTATTATTTACTAGTACTCCCTCCGATTCTTTTTACTCTGCGCATAAGAGTAGACTCGGATACCAAGGCAGGGGCTCGCTGCATGCTTTCTGGACCGAAATACCCTTGGCGCATGGATGGGAGGAGTTAGCAGCTATAAATGCCCCATGCAGCCCATTGGCTGTCCGCCCGCGTTCTCCTCTCTCTGCATGCTGCATGGATGTCTCCCTCTCTCACACATGACTGCATGCGATGGCGCTGGCCTATGAGAAGCTCGCGTGGAGATAGCAATCTTCTCTCTAGAAGTGATTTTTTTGAAAGAAAGGGATTATGGAACATTATGGGATTGCATTATACTGTAAATAATAGCACTAGTAAGAAATTTTTGGCACTAGGTAGTAGTTTTTGGCGTGGATTAAGAAATTTTGGGTATGTTTTTGCCATTTTTTGTACACGCCAACTAGTGTCAAAAAACGTCTTACATTATGTGACGGAGGAGAACGTACTTGTACTGTAGCAGTACTAGTACTACTTTTCTCAACTAGTAGTGCGATGTACTGTACTTCTAGTCTAGTCTAGTATAGTGCACCCGTTTTGAACTCTGGAATCTCAGGGCCAAGGAGCTACAATTGGAAGTGGAGGGTACTACTGTTCTTTAGAACCATCGCTGTACTATCAATGGAGGGGAAGTACACCTGCGTAGTGGCCTAGTGGGTACTCTCGGTGCTCTATTCAGCCGCTCCTCTCACGTAGCTGGCCTACTCAGCCGCTCCTCTCATGCACACACTAGCAGCCTATTTATCAGCGATGGTTACTGCGGGGGCAAAACATTTGAGTTATTTGATACAGCGAGACTAGGCTTTTCGCTTCCATTTGTGGAGGTGTAATGGATCTTGTCGAACTTTGTTAGTAGTTCCTTCTTTATCAATGAGATGAAGCAAAGCTTTTGCCTCCGTTTCAAAAAAAACATGGCAAGATGAATTTCTTTTATAATAGAGCCGTTAATGGAGTGAAGTCCATGCATGCAATGCCACATGCTACAGAGTAGTAGTAGAGCACTTTACGTACAGAGCCATATTGCACAGTTCCTAATGCCCCGCCAGGCTTTTCCGGCTCCTCAAGCTTAATAGGGAGGCACTAGTTTAAATATGCTACTGGCTGGAAGCTGCAAGCGAGGTGCGGCAAGGGCGAGCACGCGAGCCATGGGATGCTGGGAAGGAAAACCCGTTCACGTGGCTAGGCTGTCCAGTGCACCCAGACTGTGGCGCCGCACGTCTGTTTGACTTCAAAACTCAAACTACCTATGTAAAATATTGGCTCGCAGCGAAGTGTAGTAGTACTATTTAAAAAAAGGCCACCGCGCGTTCGGCCGGGATCAAACCCACAAAACGAGGTATACACTCCCGCGACCACTAGTAGTACTCGTTGGAGTACAAGGCAACCTAGAATCGCCTTTTGTCGCTAGTAGTACGTACATTGTTCCTTACAAGAAACCCCTAAGAGCATGCTTCATAGTAGAGCCAGCTGCTGGCTATAAGCCAGTGCCATGTCATCTACAACCCATCTTTTAGCCAACATGTAGTAGTAGTTTATTTCTTATAGCCCGCTGACTCAGCTCTATTGTACTTGCTCTAATAATGCAAGAAACCACTAAAATGCCAAGAAACTACTACCAGTTTCATACGTGGCAGACTTAAGATAAAACTACCTTATCAACCATTGTACATGCTCTTACCAACAAAAATCCTCGAGTGACCACCTACCTCCGGCCCGTCCACCTAGTCATCCTCGGCCATGGGACACAGCTACCGCCGCCGGCAGAAGGCGAGGTCAAAACCGCCGGTGGTGCGGAGCCCATGTTGCGGCAGCCCGGATGCCAGCTCCGTCCGGCGCTTGCGGTTGCTAGCTAGCCAAGATAGCTCCGTCCAGCTGCTTGTCTGCAAGGTTTGCTAGCTAGATTGGCAAGGCAGCGCGGTGGCTTGCTCGCGCGCGCCGCGCTAAGGCCAGCCATCTGGCTTGAGCGAAGGCCAGCGCGGCGGCTTGCTCGCTCGTGAGTCATGCTCAGGCCAGCCTGCCAACCCGTGCGGAGGCCAGCGCGGCGTCCGGCCCGTCCGGCGGAGCGGCGGCCAACTCGCTCATCACCGGCGCCACCGACGAACACGCATCAGTACTGTTTGATGTAATGTTCAGGAAAAATAATGATTTGAGGGGGAATAACAGGATAGAAGGTCAGATGTGGGTCCCTCGTGTCAACGGTCAAACAAAATGTGTTGGTTTAAGCTGCCTCGTCAGCACAGACATGTGGGCCAACCCTGTTGTAAATGGGTTTAAATGAACCTAATCGGTAGGAGTACTAGGTAGTTTTTGGCGTGGATTAAGAAATTTTGGGTATGTTTTTGCTATTTTTTGTACAATAGATTCCTCCTAGGGCTGGTTGAAAGTGGTAGTTTTTTGTTAAATACTCTACATATTGTAAGTAGGAGTGAAAGTTAAGCTTTGGAAGCCAATAAGCAAGGCTAGTTACATAGTGCATATGTGTACAAGATTGAAAGTAAATATCAACCATGACTGACTAATATCTTGATGGAAAACTCAAAACTATGGAATACTAGGAAAAGAAATGCATGGTTGGAAATACTATCAGTGTTCATGTCCGTTGCAACGAATCATAATTAGAATAATACTTATTCACAAACTTGGTACAAAACACTCTAATTTTGATATACATATGTCACTAGAGATATATTATGTTTCAATTAGAATATATTCCTTGGGCTGTTTTGGTGAGGTCAGGGAGGGATGTGGTTGGTTTTAAGATACTAATTATGAGTTTTTCTGCAAATTGGTAGACAAGTGGGATGTTGGTGAGAAAAGGCAACAACTTACCTCACAATCATTAGATGTAGATCTAATGGTCAGAAACGACGGATGGCAGACACACTAGCATCACCAACTTAGTCTTGTGTAGGAGTACTAGCAAGATCCGTGCATTGCACGGAACATCAAGATGCATTTTTTATAAAACACTTGTTGTGATTGACCCTTGCAGGAGTAATCCCATGCATAAAAACTAATGATATCTCGAGAAATATGAGATAAGGTGAAGAGGAGTGGGGTGTGGTGGTGGTTGGTGGTCGTACTGAGTGGAGGCATGGGGATTGACGACGCCGGCAGCGGCCACCAGGCCAGTTTGTTCGAGAGGCTTCCTTTCTTAATTGATCAACAATGACGTTTGTTGGAGATAAGGATGAACGAGGGAAGGCCTTGTCTACAAATGTGGAGAGGGGTGCGGGTATCTTTTAGTTTAATTTCCATCCGTCAGATATAGATCGGACGGTCTATATTGCAAGATGGCACACGTACCATCATCACTAACTCGGTTTTTTATAAGAGAAGAAATATAAGTATGGAGATACAAACATATTATCGATTTTGCTTCCATAAACTAGCATCTACATTCTATTCAACGCCTCGGCATGTGGGCCCTTAGCACAATGACTTCTTGACTGTGTAAAACAAATATTTTCCCGTTGCCGACAAGGAGGGGGTAACGGCGGCGCGCTTTTTGGCTTGCTCTAGTCCTAGTAGTCATACTAGGTGGTCTAAGCACGTGTAGATTTATTCTTTTTCACATCTCATGTTTGCCGTACTGCCACGACTGTTCATGAATAGACGGTAAGTTATTCACAGGGAAACCCTTGTTGAGCGTGTTTGCGAGAGAGAGAGAGTGTGTGTGTGCGTGTGTGATATGTTAGAGACTGAGGCAATGATAACAGATTCTTTGTGTCTATGTGTGTGGAGGATAGAGAGAGACATGTACATGGGGCTTTGTGTTGTGTAACGTGGAGACACATATACATAATTAGAGAGTGAGTGTGTGAGATACACATGCAGACATGCGGAGAGATGAGGATCCAGGTAAATGGGTGTTTGTGCGTGTATGTGTGTGTTTGTGCACGCGTTTGTGTGTGAGAGGGAGCGAGTGTATGTGGAGTAGAGAGACCACTGATGATGTAAACCTAGTATAAGGAAGGGGGAATGGTGTGACATGTGTAGTAGCGAGATAGCACGGGTGCAGGTGGGGGGAGCAGACTATTTGGAAGAGACATCGAGTGTGTGTGGGGGAGAGGGGTGTGAGAGCGAGAGAAATAGAGAGCTAGCACCGGAGAGAGAGAGAGATAAGAGAGAGAGAGAGAGGAAGAGAGGGGGCGAGAGGGGGCGTTTGTGTCCATAAATGGCGTATAGATAGGGAGACAATGTTGATGTTGTCCGAAATTGGCCTATGAACGGAGACGCAAGGGAAGCGAGTCATCGTGTGTGTGATAGGGACTTCATGAGAGAGCTAGAATAGATGGTGTAGAGAACAATGTGCGAAATCGAGAATGATTATACATTAGGGAGCTATGCAAAGAGTCACGACATATGTATACAGGGAAGGAGCTGGGGCGAGTCCGCATGTGGGAGAGATGGAAAGAGGAGAGTGGTGCACAAGGAGACAAAGTGTGCTTGTTTGCAGTGGGGGTGGTGTGTGAGGTGAGTGCGCGAGAACCACGTAACTAGGGAGATAGACGTTTGGGGGCGACGTTTTGTGTGTATGGGCAATATACACTCTACATAGTGTGTGTTTGGGTAAGAGAGATAGCGGGAGACCTAGAGAGTGAGGGAAGAGATGTGTGCATGCCCGAGAGACAAAGTGATAGAGACCTATGTTGGGGTCCGGACTTTACAAGAGAGAGGGGTGTTAATGTGCTCGTGTGTTGGTGTTTGGGGGAGAGAACGAATTCTGTGTGTGTGTGTGTGCGTGTGTGTGTGTGGTGGGGGGGGGGGGTTGGCTTCAGATAAAGAGTGAGGTGTCTATATTTGAGGGACTTTAGCGTAATTGAGATACTGTGCACTCATGGTTGATCAATTTATTTCATAGTTTGTACTATGAGATAACGATACTTTTGAACATGCGTGATATACCTTGATGTACCAGAATTACAAACCTAAGATTGGAATTTTGGAATTCGACTCCATCATTGGCTTTTGTAATTCATTTAAACGGAGGTACATTTTGAAGCCGGGATTTCGTGATTTCAAATTCATATATCAAACCTAGAGATATACACATACGGGCATGTTCAGACTTTATAATCATCCACTTTATTCATACACATACACATTTTTGCTTTTGTCATCATATTTAGGATAAACACATTTGGAATTTCATTTGAATTGGACCGTATGATGGTATTTGCTTGTAGTAGCTCAATGATCCATATTTGAATTGAATGGACAATCTAAGTTTCGAGTTGGAGACATTGATTTTCAGAACTTGTACATTTTTTTGCATGCAAAACAAACAAATTGTCGGCCATGATATCATAGTCGGCCGTACGAGAGCAGAATACTTATAATTTTAGGTGACAAAATCTTTCAAACTTCCCGCTCACATCGAAATATCACGCACCCGAAAGTTTAGCCCTACGATATTCCTGTTTTACCCCTGCCACATGAACGAAAAAGGGCTGCTTTGGTAACTCCATTGTTTTCCCCTCTTTGCCCCAAACATTCTTCCCAGAGCCGCTCCCCTTCCCCTCCCCGACCCCCCAACCACGGCAAGCCGCCGAATCTAGTCCTTTGCCGCAGCAGTGGACCTCACACCCCGCCGGATGTACCTTCCGCACCTTGGAACCCCCAACTGCCAACTCACCACTTCACCGGAGCCGCTTCAGCGACTGGCTTGTCCACCGCTCCAGATCTCCTTGACCGCCATCATGGTCCACCGCACCGGATCTGCTTAACCGGCACCCTCGTCCACCACATCGTAGGCCCTTCACTGACTCCCTCGTCCGCCCTTCGCTGGCCCTTCATACAAGCCCTCGTCCGCCACAACAGATCCGCCTCACCGAAAGCACTGTACAACGCGCCCGCCGAAGCCATGGTCCACTGCACCGAACCCGCTCCACGAACGCCATATTCAACTCCACCGGCCCTACTTTACCGACGCCGCAGCCTCATCAGGTTATTTCTATTTGTACTCCTTCGGTTTTTCTCTTTATCATGCAACTGTTCACTTACCACAGATGAGCTTTCTTGTATGTCGACAGGTGCCGCAACCATAGCACCGGAGCCGCTTCAGCGACGGCGACAGCCAGACCAAACTCAACCGCAACATGAGCACCATCGACGATCCTTAGCTATCAAGTATGACAACGATACCCATACCCCGCTGAGAATCAGGTACTATTATCCAACGGCCAGCGCCTACGTTCACTTTCCTAGCATAAGCACCGCACCTTTGAATTTCTTCAGGGCATCATTCAGTTTTTCATGAGATGCGTTATTCTGCTTGCACCTGTGGGGCCATACTTCTGGCAGTGAACATGTTACATGTGCTAAATTACATAGCACCTGTTGCCACCTGTTGGTTCCATCAGACTGCTTAATGTTCTGATGCCACCTGTTAATATGCTTTAGTTTTGTTCTGATGCCACCTGTTGGTTCCATCAGACTGCTTAATGTTCTCTATGCTTAATTACACATCAGCAAACTAGCATGTGGTTCCGCTGCTTTTTGTTCGTTTTACCCTACATTTTCTGATGCTAGCTATTACATTACTGCTCCGAGCCTCTATTCATTACTTGTTTGTGTGTTCTTCATCTTCCCAAGTTGCATGACTAATTTGATGCTTCTATTAATTATGGAGCTGCCAACCCCATCAAGCAAAATATTTGTTCTTTTGGGGCTGGCACCTCGAACAAGCATAAAAATAGAGGGAAGCAGATATACTCCCTCCGATTCTATTTACTCTGCCCATAACTCTTGACCCGCATACCAAGGAGGGCACTGGTTTAATTTTTCTGGACTAATTTGCCAATTAATTAGGGTAGAGGCGGATGGGGCGGGGCACAAAAGGAAACCAGCGCTAGGAATCAGCAACGCGCAGACTAATACGAGAAAACTGAGAAAAAGTTATACGCAAAGTAAAAAGAATCGGAGGGAGTATTGTCGTGTATGCACACACCCTCCTTTCATTAGTTTAGATGAACCATTGATGATCAATTCGGACCAGTGCATGCGATTAAAATTAATTTTACCTAAATAGATGGTGCAGAATAAACTACAACAACTAGATTTGCAACCACGGGATGCTGACGATATCTTCAAAGAACATTGCAATAGCAGCTAGGCGTCACAACAACATATGGTAAGCCAGTGTGTTTTAGTACATATGAAATGTAATGCGAGTGGGCTGCTTTCTTGGCTTGTGCCCTCAACATGTAATCCTACCGAATTACAAATAGTTCAGTTGTCTGCATTGCGGTATTGCTTGATTCGAATGCTTATTTGTTGTTATGCTATACCTGAGTTGCCCAATATGTCAGCAGTGCCTGCTGTACTATCGTAAAGAAATGCAGTCCTTAACTTTTCCTCTCAACTTCATCACATGACTGTCTTCGTAGTTTATATGAGGCCACACTGTTAAGTGCTTTCTCAGATTATTTCAACTGCTTAGATGCCTTGGCAACTTAAATATAGCGGTTGTACACTCCCTTTCAACTAGGGATGTCAACTGGGTCCGGTTTAATCCCGATTAAAGTACACTAGTGGTATGATAGTTCAAAAGAGTTTTTGTTTTTTTGAGGAAAATGAACTAGGGAGGTAGCAAAAACTAACTAGATGGGACTGGCGGATTTCGTTTATTTGCCACTTACATCCCTAGTTTCATCTTACCATTTTAATTTCTTTTTGGCTGATGCTGCTTCGAACCATTTAAATATAGTTTGCCATGCTCGGCAATTGTTGGGGATATTACTACTAGAGGTAAACCGGCCTTATGTAGCCGGGTTGACTCTTTGAAGATTAGAAGCCCATGAAGATGTAAAGATGTTGGCGCTTTACGGAGGGCCCAAAGGCGGGTTACAGTCTGTAAATGTAAACCGGCCTAGTCGTGTAACTTGTATAGTAAGATAGAAAGAGAGAGGCTGAACTGGAAACGTTTATAATCCGGCTTCGGGACTCTGTAGCCCGGCAGGCGTCAACCTATGTATATAAAGGGATGACCCGGCCACGGTTTAGGGACAGACAACAACAACTCGAGAGCCAGACAAAGCGGATTCGCTCCCTGGCCTTCGAAACCCTAGCAATACCAATCACAACTAGACGTAGGCTTTTACCTTCATCGAAGGGGCCGAACTAGTATAAACTCCCATGTCCCCTTGTCCGGTTTAACCCCTTTAAGCTAACCCGTTGCGATGGATCCATGACTAAGTCCTTTCACGAGGACATCTGCCGTGACAAACTCACGACAGTTGGCGCCCACCATGGGGCTATCGCACGATGGTTTTGAGTTCTTGAAGGGCAGCTTCGATGGACTCAAGGGATACGCTATGGTCCGGATGACGAAGAGTCGCCGCGGCAAGCTCTACATCGACAACGCAGGATGGGGTCTCGAGGCCGATTCAATCGAATACGGGTACCGGGTCCCCTTTGGTGGGATTCACGTCTTCATCGGCAAGATCGGCGAACCGGCCCCCGAGGCGGACATCTGCACCGACATCATCGAAACGGCTCGGCATGCAAGTTCTTCGCCGGTTTAGCCCGAGGCAAGGCATGTTTTCATAGGTGTCGTACATGGATCGGGGTACGAGGACGGACCAGTATCCGATGGAGAAACCATAGTCTGCTCTGATGACGAGTCTTCTGGAGAAACCGAATCGCTCTACCAGTTGAAGGACGGCCTGATTGAGGGAGGATCCGAGGGAAACAGTATTTCGGATTCCCCCGGTCTGCCAAACCGGGCCGCCATCTTCATGGCCGGCACACAATTGGCGCCTCATTCATCTACCACCGTAGTAATGCTCTTCGGTTCAGCGACGGCCACACCAGCAGGGGCAGGAAGCTCGGCGCCACCTCCGGCCCAAGTCTTGTCTGATTTGTTCGACGCCCTGGCAACATTGATGTCCGCGGAGGTAGACGCAGCAGCCAAGGATCAGCACGATGCGGAGATTGTAAAGGTGAAAGATCAGATAGACCAGGGTAAAGCAGACCTGGCAGCAGAGAATGCCAGGATGGCTACGGAGCGGGCTGAGTTGGAAGCACAGGCTTACCGGATTAGACTGGATCAGAATGCTTTAGAGGAAGTCATGAGAAGAAGGTACCGATCACGTCTCCCGTCGGTTTATGAGCCGCACAATCTTTTCAACACGCCAGGCGCAGGAGCTAGTAACCAGCCCACGCTAAACCGGGTGGGGGCGCCGGGAGCAGGAGCGCCGGTTTAGCCGCGCACGACGGACCTGCCTCGCCAGAACAACGTTGTACCATCAACGCCGCCCGGGCATTATTCCAACCCGTTGGACAAGATTGTGGCCGCCGCTTCACACCTGGCGGCCCTCCCAACCGATGGCGAGTCACCAGTTGCAGTGGAAGCGCGTTGGGCCAGGGATCTCCTTCAGATAGCACTAAATCAACAGCAAGCATATTCACACAGCCGTGAGAGGATTCATTCCACTCCCCATCCTAGCCGGACTTATAGCAGACACGTGGAGGACGAACCGGCCATGTGCAGTAGTGCACATCACGAAAATTCCCCACGAGGGAACAACCCGGCTGGGGAAGGCGCTAATGCGCAAGATGTTGTGGACCATGGCCGCACACGTCGAGAGGCCGAGTTGACAGCTCGACACGGAGCACGACAGCATACTTCGGTTCACCCCACCGCGTCCGTGGAGCCAGGGGCGATGTTCAGTTCCTTAGGAGTACCGTGTTTAGCTCCCGCTTTGCGTAATGTGCAACTACCCAAGGATTTCAAGGGACCCTGCAAGGTACCAAATTACACTGCCGATTTGCAGCCAGAGGCGTGGGTGGAGAGCTATGAGATGGCAATGGAGATGTTAGATGTGGATGAGCCAGTATGTGCTAAATATTTCACCATGATGTTGGAAGGAACAGCTCGCACTTGGTTGAAGAGCTTGCCGACCAACTCTATTGGATCATGGGCCGAATTGAAGCATCGGTTTATCCAGAACTTCAAGGATACGTGTAAGTAGCCGATGTCAATTGTAGATCTAGCCGCTTGTGTCCAAGAGGAAGGGGAGTCCACGACCCATTGGGTCGAACGGGTCTCGGCGATTTTGCATTCATCAGATCGTATCAATGCAGACACCGCAGTGTTAACGTTAGAGGGCAATTGCCATTTCAAACCATTGAAACAGAAGTTGGGAAGGCTCAAACGTCACTGCAACGACATGTCAACACTCATGGCCGCTTTGGTTAAATATGTCGATTCAGATAATACCAAGGATCCGGATTCAGAGGAGGACAAACCGGAGAAGGGTAAGAAGAACGGCAATGCCAAAGGCCAACAACATAATCCAGCAGGCCATGGAAACGCTGGTAAGCGCAAGGCCGATAGTGGTTTGGACTTTGTCGCATATACCAACGCACAGGAGAATGGCCAGCGCCGTAAAGGCAAGCAGCCCTAGAGGGGTGGAGGTCCAGGCAACAGTTTGGAGCGTTTGTTAAATCAGCCCTGTCCAAAGCACGGATCGAAAGATAAACCGGCATCACATCTCTGGAAAGATTGTTATATCATGCGGGATCTCAAGAATTCCAATATGTTCCAATATGACAACGGCCCACCCGGCGGTTCAGGAGGAGGTTTCCACGGGCTGGGTTACGGAAGTGGTGGTTCCAGTTCAGGGTTTCCAGGCAATCAAACTGGACATGTCAATCAAGGACACCAAGGCAACCAGGGAGGTTACAACCATCAGGGGAGTCAGCAGCAGCAGCAGTCAGGTTATCAGAGCAATCCCAAACAGCAGAACAGCGGGCAATATCATGTCTTCACTACTAGTTTGTGCAAAGGTGATCAGAAGCTTCACAAAAGGGCAGTCAACTCTGTTGAGCCGGCAGTACCTCAGTATTTACGCTGGTCAGAGCAACCTATTTTGTGGAGTAGAGAGGATCACCCGCCCCGGATTGATAATCCAGGTCATTTGGCCTTGGTGGTAGCCCCTCAAGTTGGGGGATACAAGTTCACTAAAGTGCTCATGGATGGGGGAAGTAGTATCAATATTTTGTATTATGATACATTCCGCTGTATGGGGTTGACAGATAAGGATCTTAAACCGTCGAATATGGTATTTCATGGTGTGGTGCCTGGTAAGTCTGCATATCCTGTTGGTAAGATAGCTCTGGAGGTAGCTTTTGGAGATGACTACGATTCAAGGTCAGAAACATTAACATTTGAGGTGGTGAAGATCAAAAGTCCGTACCACGCCTTGTTTGGGCGGCCGGTTTATGCTAAGTTTATGGCAAGGCCATGTTATGTTTACCTACAGCTTAAAATGCCAGGTCATAAGGGGACTATCACAGTACATGGAAGTAGAAAGATTGCATTGGAGTGTGAAGAAGGCGATGCGGCTTATGCTGAGTCGGTTTGTGCCATGGAGGAGTTAAAATTCTATAAGGAGCAAGTTGATCCGACAGACATGACCTCCTTAAAAAAGCCAACCACAGAACATGATCGAGCATTGAAGTTCAAATCAGCTACAGACACTATAATGGTTGACTTTGTTCCTGGCGATTCATCCAAACAGTTCTGCATCAGCGCTAACCTGGACCCCAAATAGGAAAGCGCCCTCATCGAGTTCATCCATGAGAATCAGGACATCTTTGCATTGAATCCTTCTGACATGCCAGGTGTACCGAGAGAACTCGCTGAGCACACACTCAACATTGATCGATCCTAAATTCAAACTGATCCTATAGTTCCTCCGCCGTTTTAATGAGGAAAGACGCAAGGCTATAGGTGAAGAGGTAGCCCGTTTGTTGGCTGCTGGGTTTATTGTGGAAGTTTTTCATCCAGAGTGGTTAGCCAATCCGGTGCTGGTTCTTAAGAAAAACGGCACTTGGCGCATGTGTGTGGACTACACAGATTTAAACAAGGCTTGCCCTGCAGACCCCTTTACTCTCCCTCGCATTGATCAGATAATTGATGCTACGGCGGGTTGTGACTGTTTGTGTTTTTTGGATGCTTACTCTGGTTATCATCAGATCAAAATGGCAGTTAAGGACCAGGAGAAGACAGCCTTCATAACTCCCTTTGGAGCCTTCTGCTATGTTTCCATGCCCTTAGGACTCAAGAGTGCCCAGGCAACTTACCAGCGATGTGTTCAGAATTGCCTTCATAAGCAAATTGGGCGCAATGTTCATGCGTATGTGGATGATATTGTGGTCAAATCCAGAAAGGAGGAGACATTGATAGATGATCTACGGGAAACCTTTGACAATCTCCGGGTTTACAAGATGATGCTCAATCCAGAGAAGTGTGTTTTCGGTGTCCCGGCAGGCAAGCTCTTAGGTTTTCTGGTTTCAAACAGGGGCATTGAGGCTAATCCGGAAAAGATTGCAGCAATTACGTCCTTGGCTAAACCGGCGTGTATTAACGATGTGCAACGTCTGGCCAGCTGGATTACAGCCTTGAGCCGGTTTATCAGCCGCCTTGGAGAGAAGGCCATCCCCTTATATCAGATGCTCAAGAAAACAGATAACTTTGTCTGGAGTGAGGCAGCTGATAAGGCATTTGAAGATCTGAAGAGGCAACTAGTGGAACCGCCCGTGCTGGCAGCACTGATCGATAAAGAGCCATTATTATTATATGTGGCTGCTAATGCCCGGGCTGTCAGCGTAGCCATTGTGGTAGAGCGCAAGGAGCCTGGCAAGGAGTATCCGGTTCAACGGCCAGTTTATTATATTAGTGAGGTGCTCATTGAGTCAAAGCAGAGGTATCCACATTGGCAGAAACTGGTGTATGGGGTGTTTATGGCAAGTCGGATGCTCAAACACTATTTTCAGGGCCATCCTATCACAGTGGTCAGTTCAGCCCCTCTGGGTGACATCATTCAAAATAGAGAGGCAACTGGCCGGATTGCCATGCGGGCCATTGAGCTTGGACCTCACGGGCTCAAATATATACCCCACACGGCGATCAAGTCCCAGGCACTTGTAGATTTCATCAACGATTGGACAGAGTTACATGCACCTGAGGAGAAACCAGATAATACGTATTGGACTATTCATTTTGATGGATCCAGACAGTTAGAGGGTTCGGGGGCTGGAGTCGTATTAACTTCCCCACGAGGTGAAAAGTTTTGTTATGTCCTCTGCTTAATGTTCCCTTGTACTAACAACGCAGCTGAATATGAGGCTAAAGGGATAAATTTGAGCCGGTTTAAGTGCTTCGGCGATTCAGATCTAGTGGCTCAGCAAGTGTCTGGCACTTGGGATTTAGAATTTAAGGACCCACTCATGACGGCATATTGGCGAGAGGTGGACGCAGTGGCTGGTCACTTTAAAGGTTATCAGGTGGACCATATAGACCGGCGGAAGAATGAAGTGGCCGATGCTTTAAGTCCTCTTGGTTCCCAACGTAAACCGGTTCGGCCCAATGTCTTTCTTGATGTATTGCACAATCCGTCAGTCAAAATAACAACCGAAGAAGATTTGGCTATTCCCGATCCGGAGGCTCACTTGGTGGCAGCTCTGCATGCCATACCAGATTGGACGATCCCATATCTGGATTACATGAACCGGGGCGAGTTACCAGCTGAGGAAACATTGGCTCAATAGATAATCCGGCGGTCCAAGTCCATGACCATACTCAAAGGGGAGTTACATCGTTACAGTGTTTCAAGAGCAATTCAGCGATGCGTTTCTCCTCAAGAAGGTTGTGAGATTTTGCGAGAAATTCATGAAGGGGATTGTGGTCAACATGCCGGTTCAAAGTCGTTGGTTGCCAAAGCTTTTCGCCACGGTTTTTACTGGTTGACGACGCATGCTGATGCGGAGGATTTAGTCAAAAGATGTGATGGATGTCAAAAGTTTGCCCGCCGTGCGCACGTTCCGGCTCAAGAGTTGCGGATGATTCCAATTACGTGGCCGTTTGCAACAGGGGGCTGGATATGGTTGGACCCTTCAAGCGCTCCAAGGATAAAAAGACCCATCTGTTAGTAGCAGTTGATAAATTCACTAAATGGGTAGAGGCAGAGCCAGTCAGCAAGTGTGATGCAGCCACGGCGGTTCAATTCATCAAAAAGGTGATATTCTGGTTTGGCTTTCCACATAGCATTATAATGAACAATGGTACTAACTTATCAAAAGGGGAGATGGAAGAATTCTGTCAACGTGAGCACATCCGGCTTGTTCTAGCATTAGTGGTTCACCCCCAATCTAATGGTCAAGCGGAAAGGGCAAATCAAGAAATTCTACGGTGTATCAAACCAAGGCTTATGTTTCCCTTAAAGCGGACGTCGGGTTGTTGGGTCGAGGAGCTACCCTCTGTGTTATGGAGCATCAACACCACACCCAATAGGTCTACGGGTTACACGCCTTTCTTCATGGTTTCTGGAGCGGAGGCGGTTCTTCCTAGTGACATCCGTCACGATTCTCCCCGTGTGGCAGCTTATGTTGAAGCTGATAATGAGAACGCACGTCAGGATTCTCTGGACCTGTTGGATGAAGAGCGGGATCTTGCAGCAACACGTTCGGCGATTTATCAACAAGATGTTCGACGTTATCACAGCCGCCGGGTCAAAACTAGAACCTTTCAAGAAGGTGATTTGTTGCTCCGGCTCATCCAGGATCAGACTGATATGCACAAGTTATCCTCCCCTTGGGAAGGACCCTTTGTGGTCAGCAAAAATCTGCACAACGGATCCTACTACCTCATTGATGTTCGAGAGCATGAAGACTCACGTCAATCGGAGGAGGAGACAAAGCGGCCATGGAACATAGCTCTCCTTGGGCCTTACTATACTTGAAGCCATAGGCTCTTCACCTGTACATATTTATGACAGTGTATATACCATATAATAAACCGGAGCCTCCGTTAAAAGCAGGGTATCTGTTCTTTCTTATATCATATGTGTGCTTTTACAAGTTAACGGTCAAAGCGGAGTCTTTATTAAACCGGCTTTAGCAGTTGCATAAAGATAAATAAAATCACTAGCGGGCTTGGTCATGTTTGAACCACAGCTACACCTCTTGATTGGCATTTCAGCCACACAAGGAAAAACTTGTGGAGCCAAAGAGGGTATTGTACACAATACAAACTCAAACATAGGCACACGCTGAGCATCGCTCACAAAGTTACTTGGGGGCTCTTTTTTGCAAAGCAAGAAAGAGTTTGAAAGGACCCTCGTAATTGGCTATCAAGCCACGACTTGGAAGCCCGGTGTATTCACCTAAAACCCCGGGTTAACCTGCCTTCATCAAGTAAGCCACTCCTATCCAGGTAATCCTGGCATGACCCATCGAACGTTTGACAAGTCAATCTTTTACAGACCCTGAACTTGTCATAGTTAAAACGATGATTGGTTAATTGGAGGCCCATCTTAAAAGGCTTTGTTAAATGGTTTAACCCAGAGGCCTGGCAGCCCATGAAAATCCTCGATTTGGAGCCTGGCAGCTCGTAAAAAGCCTTACATATTTTCCTATTTGAATTTTGTTTGTTGACAATCATAAGTATTTTTTGATAAACCGACGTCCTTGACCAATTATAAACCGGTGGTCATTGACCCGGTCTGGTTTGACTAAATCACCAGTGTTATAAAGAAAATCCGGTAGTTATACCGGTCCGGTTTAATAGATGGACTGGCATTATGAAGATGAAATTACCAAACGTATCGGGTTGGTGTTAAACACCTTTGCTGTATACACGTTTGGTCAACCAATGAGGTATGTTATGTACATTATTTTTTGTACACACACTTGATTATTCAACTAAAGTACTATATACTTCTTGGATATTATGACATGTTTAGCGGTAAACCGCTAGACACTTTTAAGTTTTTTGGACCCAGGAAGGCAAGTCATCATAGGCTATGCATAAAATATATCCTGAAGGACGGCACAGATTGTCACAAAGCGTTATGAAACATGCTCGATGGCATGGCAGATAAAAAAAGTTTAAGCTATCCTATTACATGAAGCTTCAAAGCTGTTCAAACAGTGCCATTGTTTTTCACAGTAGCCATATAAACCGGCGACCGGATCAGGACTCTTCATCACGAAGGTTTGACGGTTGTGGATCAGTTGGTGTTGGCACTTCTTCATCCCTCCCCAGCCGCTAGAAATCAGACGTTGACCATTCGATTCCGGTTAAAGCTTGGAACACTGCCTCCTCATGGATAAGATCAGAAGGGTTAATATCAGGGGCATAAGTGTGCTTACGAATCGGAGGCACAAGTTCTTCGACTTCATGGATATCAGCCGGCTGTCTTTTCCCTTCTGCATCATAAAACAGTTGAAAATGGGACAAATCGGTGTCCTCAGCCAATTTGCTGGCTGCTGGCCGCATCTGTTTGGTCAGCCACCGAAGATCATCACTGTCAAAGTTTGAACCGTCTTCTTTTAGGCCTGGATATCCTTTAATGATATCCTCCGCTTCAAGGTCTGGAATCCAGGCCTTGGCTCGAATAAGGGCAGTTAATGCTCCTGCTCTCGCAGCGGCTCTTTTCAACTCGCCAATACGCGCCGGTAACATGCCTAGCTTCTCAAGGGTCTCCTTAATCAACGTTGGTGCCGGTTTGTTATAAGCCGCTGTACTAATGGCTCGCTGAGATCCAGAGTATAGCTTCTCAACCAATGTATATGCCGCTTTGAGCTTCATCCGCATATCTGCACCAAGATGAGTGATCCGAGTTCCTGCCAAAAATTTTATCAATATTTTGGTCAGTTTGAGGATTCATTGACTGGTGCAACATAGATAAGCAGACACTTACCAAATATAGCAGAGGTCATAACATTGACTTAGCGCTTCAAACCGGTTAGTTCTTCAACCACCGGTTTCAGGGCTTCCTTGGCATCTACAGCTCTTTTGGTCAAACCGGCTTTTTCGGTTTCCCATTCAGCATCATCTCGGTTGAAGGATTCTTTCAATTTTTCCATTCCGGCCAGGGCCTGCGTCAGCTCCTCTTTGGCTTTTGCAGCTTCAGCTTGTTGAGACTTCACATTTTCTTGCAAGTCAGAGTTTTGGGCATCTTTGCTTCTCAGTTCAGCCTGCAACATTGAAGGTATATTCAACAAAACAACATATTTATGCACTAAGTATAAAGCATATAACAAGTTATCCACTTCATACTTGGGGGCTAATGCCTATTTGCTCTCAAATACTACCCTCTATACAAGTCTCCAGAACAATGCAAGACACTTGGGGGCTAATGTACGTTTGTTCTAATCCGGCGGTGTGGATTAAAAACCGGATTAACTTGCCAAGTTAAACCGGCATTTGGGGGCTATGCTGCAGAACGTTATCTAATTTTTTCAAACATGAGTCTTCTCTATGATTGAGGACACGCCTTTGCAAGGATCAATGATGGGATGCTTGAAGTGTTACAAAGACCCAGTTTATGATTAACAATCATAAAATGGCTCTTGGAGGCTACTTGGAATAGTATTTCAGCTATAAATCAATATACAAAGAGAAGCATTTACCTCATATCGTTCTTTCATCAAATTCACCAAACCGGCTTCATAATCCCGGTTTGAGTGCAGACGGTTCAGGAAGCCGGAATGAAGTTCATCAGCGTTAAGATGAGCATAGTTTGATAAGTCGCTGCTCCATTTACCTTTATCCCTGGCAATTTGCTCTTCTTTGGCACTATGCTGAGACAAAATGATGGGATGACCAGGGGAGCTGTGGCCTGTTCCAGTAATAATAACGTCATCACCTTGGCCTTCAGGATTTTTGGTGGATGATGATGGAATTTCAGTGTCAGGGGCGGCAGGTTCAGCATCTGTTGGTTTGTTAGTATATTGGCCATCAAGGGGCAGATCATCAAAAGTTGTTTCAGGATGAGGGCCTTCCGGTTCACCAGTCTGCTCCGGTTCACCTCTTGGTTCTTCTTCTTTGGCAACAGGGTCTTCTGGCGGATTGGTGACTCGAGCTTTCTTGCTGGGTCCGGCTTTGGCCCTGCAAACAGAATTAAAAAGGATTAACATCATGTTCAGAAGATATATGGCGCATTGAAAGGAAAGATTTTTCATAACTCACCCGGCCACAGTTTTCAAAGGGGGGAGTTGAGTTGCTGTCGATTCACTAGAAGAGGAAGGAGGTGTTACATGATAATTTGAATCGGACGGATTAAGAGGATGTCTGAAATAACCTGCCTTGGGGTAAGAATGGTCAGAAGTAGGAGAGACCTCAGACCGGCGCTTCCGAACCGGAGTATCAGGTAAATCGGTAGAGGTGACCTGTTGGCCACTGTGCCGGGTTGTCTGGCGAGCTTCATGCTGTTGAGTCTTCAAAATAAATGTTGGATCCAAGTGAGCAAGAGGATGAGAAAAGCTTACTTTCTGGATTGCTTGGCGAGTTTTTTGTGTTGGCATAGAGTCTGAACCAGAGGAAAGGGTAATTACCTCTACGTCATCAGCCTGACTAGCTCTGCCTCCTCCTAAGGAAGATCATTGTTAACAAGATGCATAAAAAGAGAGCCAAGTGAGTCAAGTTCTACCTCAACTTCTGGGTCATCAGTATCATCATCAAGTTCCATATTAATCCGGTCAGCCGTTTTCCGCTTTGACGTCCGTTTTACGGCTTTGGTCTTCGGGCGGGTTGGTTTGACCACTTTGTCTCCAGTTGGCTTTGCCGCTTTCTCTATGGATTTCCATTTCCAGAAAGGGTCATCACACTATATATATATATATATAAAGAAGAAGGGTTACAGCTTGTATAAGTTAAAGATATTAGAGATGAAGAGGAAGTGTAATGCTTACAGCAGGCAGTTTGTTCTTGGTATAGAAGGGACTCAGACCGGTTTGACTACAGACAAGTTCTGATTCATTCAGAATTTTCTTTACACCTTCGGTAACTTCTTCCTCAGATAATTGGATATTGCAGTGGCGTTGAGGATCGTCAACTTTGCCGGTATATTCGCACATTAAATCGGGACAACGGCTTAGCGGCAAGATACTCCAGGATATCCAACAGCGCACAAAATCCACGCCTGTTAAACCGTTTGCCATAAAGGCCCGGAGCTTCGTGATTTGAGGAGCGTATTTTGCCCTTTCTGAAGAGCTCAGGCGTTGTGGCATTGGGTGAGTATTGGAAAATCTATGATCACGGAAGCCGGGGAGGGGATTTTTATCCTCAGGCGAAGTGTCTCTGCAATAGAACCATGTTTGGTTCCATTCCTTTGGGTGGCTATGGTGTTTGGCATGAGGAAATTCCACTTCTTTCCGCATTTGAATCGAGACACCACCGAGCTCTGTGTTTGGGCCATTCACAAACTTTGTGCGCCGGTTTAAGTGAAAGAATTCCCAGAACAATTCTGCAGTTGGTTCTTCTTGTAAATAGGCTTCACAAAAGACTTGGAAATTACATAAGTTGGAGACTGAGTTGGGACCAATATCTTGTGGATGCAGTTGGAAGCTGGCAAGTACATCTCGTTAAAATTTTGACCCTGGCAATTTGAAACCATGGCCTATATGGTCAACAAAGATTACCACCTCGCCTTGTCTTGGGGTTGGAGGATTCTCTGTTCCTGGAACTTGCCATTTGATCTCAGTTTTCTTAGGCAGAGAGCCAATGCGAACCATCTCATTCAATTGATCCTCAGTAACTCGGGAACGAGCCCAGTTGCAGGCAGTGAATTGTTTGGCCATTGCAAAGCGAACAAACTGAAAAGAAAGGCCATTTTATAAATTACGCATGATTATACACAAGAGACAAGGGAGTAAGAAACATGCTGATATGATAAATGGTACAACCCGGAGACCAGTATAATGAGAGAGAAAGGTAATGCTAGCACAGGGTTGATCAGACACTGTTAAACCGGAGCATAATTGTGAAGGTAACATGCTCTTCCGGTTTATCAGAGGGCTAATGGCATAGACTATTTATACAATGCTAAAACGCTTATATTGGTGCAAGGAGAAACGGATCTCACAGGAACATAGAAACAGATCTCACAGTGATGTATAAAACTTTCGGATCTAAAGCTATGAAAAAAAAGAAAAAATAATTGGATCTTGAAGGGGTACAGAACTGAAGCAATTTTTGACAGACTAGATCAGTTCTTTGCGCATAAGGATTTGTGATGACCATGGCAGGTAAGCTACGACAAGAGATGCATCAAGCATAAAGTGTCCATTTATTAAAGGAAGAACAGGGAAGAATAGCACTGATGAACTTCGGAAGAACTGCGAAGAATGTCGAAACCCTAGAACAGATCTATGCTGAAAAAAGCAGAGAACTTACCGGAGCTGGTGAGGAAGCAGAAGGGCGCTGCAGTATTCCGGTGCGTTCAGGGTGATGCAGCGGCCAAGGTCGGAGCAGAGGCGATGGTCGACGGTGGCGGCGGAGCTCCAGAGGCTAAGCGGCGTGAGGAAGACGATGCAAAGAGGCACGGGGGGAAAACGGTGAAAATGACCCCTCAGTCCTATTTATAAGGCGAAGTGATAAAATGGCAAGTACGGGAATCGAGGAGCCCAAAAAATGGATAAATTAATAAAGGTGTCGCCTCGATGACTGGATATATATATTAAATGAAGGAAATCTCCGACATCAATGGATGGATGACGTCACGGCGGTTTATCGTAATTTTGAAGTATGACGTCACGGCGGTTTACAAGATCAAAAATGAAGATAAGAGAGAAGATTTTTTCTAAAGTGTGGAAGATTGACATGAACAAGTTCAAACCAATCTGGGGCCTAATGTTGGGGATATTACTACTGGAGGTAAACCGGCCTTATGTAGTCGGGTTGACTCTTTGTAGATTAGAAGCCCATGAAGATGTAAAGATGCTAGCGCTTTACGGAGGGCCCAAAGGTGGGTTACAGTCTGTAAATGTAAACCAGCCTAGTTGTGTAACTTGTATAGTAAGATAGAAAGAGAGAGGCCAAACCGGAAACGTTTATAATCCGGCTTCGGGACTCTGTAGCCCGGCGGGCGTCAACCTATGTATATAAAGGGACGACCCGGCCGCGGTTTAGGAACAGACAACAACAACTCGAGAGCCAGACAAAGCGGATTCGCTCGCTGGCCTTCGAAACCCTAGCAATACCAATCACAACTAGACGTAGGCTTTTACCTTCATCAAAGGGGCCGAACTAGTATAAACTCCCATGTCCCCTTGTCCGGTTTAACCCCTTTAAGCTAACCCATCGCGATGGCTCCATGACTAAGTCCTTTCATGAGGACATCTGCCGTGAGAAACCCACGAGAGCAATAATTCGTCCGTCGTTTACCATGTAAGCTTACTGCCTGGATCATACGATAACTATCTCTTACTGATGTCCAGCGGAAACCTTTCAGGATGCCGTTCACACTAGGACACAATGTACAACCCCAGAATCTATTTGTGGAAGCAGTGCGCCATCCATGTTACCAGATGGTAGCAGTTCAGAGGCAACACCGCCGGAGAGCAGTCTGAGCACAGATATTATAGTGCTTGAGGCCCTACTAGAGGCAGAAAGAGATGGTGTGGCTGCCATGAATGAGGTAATATTTATCTTGAGGATGGAAATTACGGAATTAGCGGCACACATTATGCAAGCAACCCAAGAATTGGAGGAAGTAAGAATGTTGCATTTGAACACGAAGGAGGTCCTGCTGTTTCTGCTATCTAAAGCCCAAGATAATCCCGGTTCTTCTTTAGATATCAGTTCAAATTTTCATTAGATTATTGTACTTGCATGTCGTGTCATGTCTCTGAATGGATTATGTTGCAAGACCCCCTATGTTGTCCATGTGTTGTAATGATCCGAATTTTTTAGGCGAGGTAATCCTCAGAAGTTGTATGATTGACATAAGGTGAACTGTTTGTCGTGTGAGCATATTGTATTGGATGAAATAACTGTTTGACTCAGAGTGTATCCAACCTACTGAATTCGAAGATCACGACATTTCTAAATCATAATCATATATAAAGGTGGAATAAATCTTTGTTGTGGTTTTGAAGAAATAAATAACAAAACGTATAATTATCTGTGGATATACGTAATCAAATACAAATAGGATTTGAATTTAGTTTGCCAGGTCCCATGGCAAATGTGAATGCTAATTCTCCCAAGTTTTGAACGAAGCGGCTAAACACCCACTATAATTTGTGGGCTGCTCGAAGAAAGTGTTTGTGAGATGGAAATTACTATCTACCCCTGACACTTGACATCCTTATCGACATGATTTACACTACTGTCGATAGGGGTAGACTAGTAACTTCAATCAGACGTGACACGACGACCTCTGAGCCCATTCAGACACGGTGGGCACCAAACGTGGGCGACGAAACACATTTTATTCAAGCTCGTCCGAAAGACATGTGTCTCTTCCTCCATTTCCCCATTCATACACGGTGGGCGGCAAAACAAACTTTCCTCGTCCGAAATCGATGTAGGCTTATATTTTAAATAGGGGCAGATGTGTAACTTCCATCAGACGTGACACAACCGCCCTACCTGTCAGCCCCATTCATACACCGTGTGCGCCAACCTTGGGCGGCAAAACACCCTCTCCTTGCCCGAAATAGTTACCGGCAAATATTTGTGAGATGCGAGATTATCGTCCTATCCCCAACCGACACGATGTTCGAAATTTTAAATGGGGGATAAGTTCGTAACTTTCCCCCATTTCAGAGAAGCGCGTACCAAAGTTTGAGATCCCCCTCCCCTCCATTTCCCCATTCATACACCGTCGGCGGCACAACAACGTCCGCACTGCGGCCAGCCTCCTCCATCCACCACTCCATCCTCCACCTTGCCAGAGCCGCTACCCCTACCCCGTCGTCCACTGCAATAGATGGACGTCTCTCATCCATGGCGCTAGACCAGCATCCTTTCATCGCCTCCTCTCGCTTCATCGGTGCCATCGTCCACCTTGTCGTTGCCGCTCCTACGACCGCCTCGTCCATGACAACAGGATATATCCCCTGTCCCGACCGTCTGCCGTCTAAAGTCTTCTTCCCCGCCGCCGACAGCCATCGCACCCGCAGCACCCTCAACGTATCAGCATTGGCATACACGGCGTCGCAAGAGAGGTGGTACTCTTCCATCTGTGCTTAAGTTATTGATCTCACCCGAAAAATAGATCTTAATTTGTTTACTGTACTTTTCTTGTCCGTACCAAATCGTAGTGGCTAGTTGAAAGCAAACATTGGTTGCGAAGTAGCTTTGTCCGGTTTGCACCTTCAGATCCGCCATGGCACGGGCACAAGACTCGTAAAGATTATGGTTTCCCCCCTTTATATTCACTACCATCATCGTAGGTGCTTCATGTCGTGCTAGCACTGCTCCTCAGGACCTCAACCCAAAGCTTACGTGTTGAAATACGAATCTGATACGATGCACATATCACTAAAACAGAGAACGTTTAATTGGTCACCTAATTTTCCTATATTCGTTTCCAAAAGCATGTGCACCACCCACTGGTCCAGCTAGTTCCACTTTCCTGATTTTCTTCTTGATGCTTAGGGTTTTCCCCTTTTATCTACTCTACTATGATCTGCGTAGGTGGTGTCGTACTAGCATTACTCCACCCTTCAAGCTAAACAACACAACACTCACAATTCAAAAGCTTAGTTGTTCAAATATGATTGTGATATGATACTGATATTAGTTAACCGACACATTTAATTGGTTAGCTAAAGGTCCCACTTGAGTTTCCAAATGCATGTCGCGACATATAGAGAGACATCATAATTGCATTTCTTTGTCACCTGTTGACCGTACTTTCTTGTCCATAATAAATCTTAGTTGTTATTTCAAAGCAAACATTGATTTCTAACTACCCTTTGCGCGGTTTGCAGCTTCAGATCTGCCATCCCACTGCCACGGTCAACACTGTACTCATCATGCTTATGTTTTCCCCATTTTATGATGACCACAATCAGCCTACGTGGTTCGTGTCATAATAGCATTGCTCCACTCATCGAGCTAAACAAGCTTAGTTGTACAAATTCATATCTGATATTATTACTGATATTAGTAAAACTGAGAGATGTTTAATTGGTTAGCTAAATGTTCCAACTTTAGTTTCGAAATGCATGTGAGCCACATATGGAGAGATGAGAAAGAATAGTATTTCTCTGTGCGCTCTGGTTCATCATGGGTGGCCAACCGACATTGTATTAAAAGACTTGTAATATCTTCAATCTGCTTGCTCTTCTGATCTTCTTTAAGATGATACTCTTCTCTTGCGGTCAACTGGTCAGGTCGAGTTGTTCTCCCTTAGTATATTTTGAATCTGTCAGGTCAGGTCGACTTGTTCTTCTTTACTATATGTTGAAGCTATCATCTGCGAAGTGTCATCACTTCTGGAGCTCTCATATTTTGAGTAGTAGGCCATATTATATTAATGCACACAACAAATTACAGCATGCATGGCATCTTTTAAAAGAATTGCAGAGATAGCACAAAGGGGTTTACAGGGAGGCAGTATTGGATTACAATCACTTTTGCATTACAAAGAAAATCTCACTTGTTTTTATGTTTTCATGCATGTCAGATATTGAATGTTATCAAAATGAATATGAGAATGGGCGCACGAGAGGAATATTGCAGAATGATCCACTGCCTAACAAACTTGGCATGGTGGAGGATGGCCTATCTTATTCACCCATCAAGGTGCTTGCTCCAACTTTGCAACGTTGTATTGGTCGCACATATTTTGCTTCTGACCTCTTGCATTACTTCTACTTTGTTACACCATCTGCTTAGTTTAAGCATCATATATGAGTATATGCCATACCTATCCATTTTCTGTACCTATTCCATGTGTCGTCACACTATGTTTTTCCAGTCAAATGTTGTTCTTTCGTAATAGGTGTCCAAAAGGAAGAGGGTGAGTGCAGGTCGTCAAGGAGTACAAACTAGGTATTTGGAAAAGGTAGTGATACCTGTTAAATGAGATAGATCAGCAGCCACAGAAAACACAGGCCCAACTGGACCACACTTTACCCCTACTCCAGTGGCCAAACCCCTATTAGAACTGCTGGGAGCCCAGCGTGAGGTACTGTCTGATATCAATTCAAAATTTGAACTCCTAAATTTCTGCTTGTGCCTTACCTTCTCTCTTGTATGAAAACTAATTTCAGATGAATCTCCTTGCTCAAAGGATCATACAATCTCAAAACAATAATGGGCTCTGCATTGCTCTTGTCAGTACCTCTCTCCCTTTTCCCTTGTAATGATGTACTTAATTAATTGCTATTTGATTATGTATCATCAGTCTACACCTGAGCTTCATTATCCTCTGTTTCTTCCAATATTATTTGATCTATATTTACTCTTTGCAAAATGTAGAATAATGGCAACGCTTATAAAGAATTTTCTTTGGGGAATTTATTGAATTATCCTTCCATCAACATGGAGAAGGGCTTTGTCCAGCCCGTGTTAACATGTAATGTAAGTTCATCCTTCTCAAGCCTTCAAACTTTGTTCTAGTATAGATTTGGATAGGCATCATTTCCTCCACTGTTGTTTGCTTTGCTGTTTACATCTAATTGGATGTTTGCAACAACTACCAGTTTCAAATTGTGGGTGTAAAAACATGTTCCTTATGAAGAACATATCCATTTATTTGCTTATATAATTGTGAAACCTGTTACGTGTCTCCTTGTTTCTCTTTCATAATCGTATCTCTTACGCCGGGCAGAACTTTAGGGAAGATAGTGAGCCAAACCATCTTGAGGACAGCGAGATGACCCCAAGGTCCTGTCTTGATAAAGACAGTGATTTGAAGCTACTCACCAGCAGGTGTGAGACAACCTCTGTGCAGTCGCTGCCTCAATCAGTTTGACTTCTTCAGTCTCGACTTAAAGCGGAAAGGCTTGCTTCAGCTCATCTCCGACTTGAAGTCAAAGATGCAATGAAGATGTCACAGGACCGCCGTGCGCACCATCATGCCTTAAATCTAGTGTTGATGCATCTATCATTGACACAACTGAGGTCTACTCAGCTTCTTCAGCTATTTGGGGGGGCCCGACCTGGCCAGGCCTAGTGCCTTCTAAAGTGCTCTCAGTTTTGTATATTCTTTTGTCGGCGCGTTTATGTGCACTGGTGGCGAACTTTGATGCCAGTGGATGTAATATGTGTGATGGCCGTGATAGCCTAGCGTAAGTTGCTTGCTTATTCATTTCCTTGTTGTCTTGTTTATTTGTTTGCTTCTAGTCATTGTAGTTCTTTTTCCGCGGTTTGCTAGTGGCTGCAATAACCTATTTTTTAAAACTAGGCCACAATAACCATGGGCTAATATTTACTGTAGTGACACTGGGCCTCCTTCGTGCTGTAGAAACAGTGGGCCTTCTACGGGCTGTAGAAACGGTGGGCCTTCTACGGGCCGTAGAAACAATGGGCCTTCTACGGGCCGTATCATCAATGGGCCTTATATGGGCAGTATGATCGATGGCCAAACATGGGCCAATAACAGGTCGCATTATGGCCGTAAACGGGCTAGAGTTGGAATCGTCCGTTCATGGGCCGACCATAACGGGCCATCGTTAATAGGCTGTATTTGATGATGCTATGAAAACAACCCAACGTATTAACGGACCACAAACGGGCTGACTGGAACCACAGGCTGAATTTGGCCCACAAGCAGAAAATGATAGTAACGGGCCGTAAGTAAACGAATGCTGGAAATGAGCCCAAGAATAAATGGGCTCTGAGAAGGCGGAAAGATAACATGTGCTGGAAACGGCCGAATGGAATAACGGGCCGTTAATGGGAATAAAGTGGTACACTGTTCATTACGAGCCAATATCACCACGGGCCGTTAATGGGTGTAAAGTGATACACTGTTCATTGTGGGCCAGTTTCACCACAGGCCGTTAGTAGGCCAAGAGTTACATAGGGCCTCATATGGGCCGAAAGACGTCATCGGCCATACATGGGCCAGAAGTGAAAACGGGTTGGAATCATATTGGATGGCCCAGATGATGCTACTGGGCCTAATTCAGATAGGGCGTAACGGGCCTTGGGTTAGCGGGCTATAAATGGGCTATATTCAAACAGGCCGTTAACAAGCTTTCCATGGGTCGGCCTGCCAGCTTTTTACCAAGTCAAATGGGCCGGCCTTTTCACAGGAATGGGCCTCTGTTGGGCCGTGCCACGTGTCAACGTATCATAGGCGCCTTCCGTCCAATGAGTGGTTGACATCTGTCCCAACGATGAGCCGACACGTGTTTCCTCTAGCCAATGATGATTTTACACGTGGAAAATCCCCAATGGTCAGGGCTGTTAACGGGTTATCGGATCCAAAACCCGACCCGATAGCTTAACGGCGTTCCGTTACGGTGGATGCCACGTGTTGGTCACCCTTGACGACAGCACTTCTGTGACGCGCGATTTATCATCATGGAAGTGGACTCTTCCGTGATGATAATTTTGGTAATGTCATGGAACACTTCTACTACAGCACAGGTATGACTATCTTGATTTTGTCATAAATTTGTCATGGATGTACATGCATGACAAAAAAAGTGACCTACTGTGACAAACACGTATCATCACGGAAGTGTAATTTTTTTGTAGTGCTAGGCCTATGTGGATGTAATTGTGTCTGACCCCTAAGGCTAAACCCCTCATCTTATATAGACGTCGGGGGGTACCTAGGGTTACGCATAGTTACTTGTCAATCTAGAGTTACACATCGTGGAGGCCGAAGTAGAGCTTGGAGTACATGTCAAGTCTTCGGCAGAGTCCCTCTTGATCACGCCAAGCTACGAGGCTTCTGAAGTCCTTCATTTATGAGATCAGTGGGCCGTAAGCCTGACCCATGGACTATGGGCCAACTAGGTTGGTACCCCCTGGTCCAGGACACTGTCAGTAGCCCTTGAGCTAGTCTTCAACGCCAAGGATGATGATCTTCTTCGGATGTATGTCTTCATCCTATGAGTCTTTGGCTTGACAAATGAGTTCCCATGCATAATTTCATCTTAGTTTGGGAATCTTCGGCTTGATAGGTGAGTTCTTCTTGGACCCTGGTCCCACCGCGCGTTGTTTCCATACTTTTCCCTGGATTGTTGCACCGTCTGGGGAATCGGGTCGCTTTATGGCCAGATGTCAAAGCGTCACCTCTTTTTGCTTTATTTAATGGGTATCCAGTCCAATGTTACGACAAAACGCATCTTGACCTCCCCCCTCTCACATCTCAATGCAGATCTCATCCCTCAAAGTCTAGCTTCTGGAGTTCTAGAAATGGCAAGTGACGCGGGATCCTCCAAGCGCCCACAATGTCCCCTCCAGGGTGATGGGTAAGCTACTCTGTCACCCATCTCCAACTGGACCAGCTAGCCACCTAAGGCTATCTGCCAGATTGAGATCTAACCACCACTTGCCTAGGCTTAATATCCGTGGATAGGCAGGTGCATAGCGACAGCCACCCCATACGCCATGGGAATGAGCGGGTATGTTTTGTTCCTTTCCTTCTTCGCGGCTTTGGGTTTCCTATTCACTCTTTCCTTCGGGGCTTACTCAAGTTCTATAGGATCCAACTCCACCACGTCCCATCTCGGGGTTCATTGCCCTCTGTGAGATATACCTCGGAGGCCATGGACAGTTCATCCTAGGGAGAAGGTACTTCTCCTTGATGCCTTGCTCCCGCGGGGCGAAGCTTCATGAGGTGAGCGCAGCTGAGATATGCCGAATAGTGGGTACGACTACCCAACGAGCATTGCTACTTCTTGAGCTTGCATTGGTTTTTCCCTTGAAGAGGAAAGGGTGATGCAGCAAAGTAGAGATAAGTATTTCCCTTAGTTAGAGAACCAAGGTATCAATCCAGTACGAGACAATGCACAAATCACTGAATACCTGCACAAACGATCAAACAACTTGCATCCAATGCTATAAAGGGGTTGTCAATCCCTTCACGGTTACTTGCAAAAGTGAGATTTGATAGAGATATATAAACGATAAAGTAAATATTTTTGGTTTTTTTTGGTTTATAGATCAGAAACTAAAAGATTACTAAAGTAGTAAATTGGAAACTAATATTGTAGATCGGAAACTTATATGATGGAAAATAGACCTGGGGGCCATAGGTTTCACTAGAGGCTTCTCTCAAGATAGCAAATGATACGGTGGGTGACCAAATTACTGCCGAGCAATTGATAGAAAAGCGCAAAGTTATGACGATATATAAGGCAATGATCATGAATATTGGCATCACATCCGTGTCAAGTAGTCCAAAATGATTCAGCATCTACTACTATTACTCCACACATCGACCGACTCCTGCCTGCATCTAGAGTATTAAGTTCATGAAGAACAGAGTAACGCATTAAGTAAGATGACATGATGTAGAGGAATTAACTCAAGCAGTATGATGAAAACCCCATCTTTTTATCCTCGATGGCAACAATCCAATACGTGCCTTGCTGCCCCTACTGTCACTGGGAAAGGACACCGCAAGATTGAACCCAAAGCAAAGCACTTCTCCCATTGCAAGAAAAACCAATCTAGTTGGCCAAAACAAACCGATAGTTTGAAGAGAATTACAAAGATAACAAATCATGCATAAAAGAGAAGATTCAAATAATATTCATAGATAAGTTGATCATAAATCCACGATTCATTGGATCTCGGCAAACACACCGCAAAAAAGTATTACATCGAATTGATCTCCAAGAACATCGAGGAGAACATGGTATTGAGAATCAAAGGGAGAGAAGAAAACATCTAGCTACTAGCTATGGACGCATAGGTCTATGGTAAACTACTCACGCTTCATCGGAAGGGCAATAAGGTTGATGTGGAAGCCCTCGATGATCGAATCCCCCTCCAGCAGGGTGCCGAAAATGGTCCCTAGATGGGATCTCACGGGTACAGAAGGTTGCGGTGGTGGGAAAGTGTTTTCATGGATCCCTTTGGTGCTTTGGGGATATTTGGGAATATATAGGTGAAAGAATTAGGTCAGGAGAGTTACGGGGGGCCCACAAGGGTGGGGGCACGCCCTACCCCCCTGGGCGCGCCCTCCATCCTTGTGGCCTCCTCGTGGCTCCTCCGACTTCATCTCCAAGTCTCGTGGTTGTCTTCTGGTCCAAGAAAAATCATCGCAAAGGTTTCATTCCATTTGGACTCCGTTTGATATTCCTTTTTTGTGAAACTCAAAAACAAGGAAAAAGTAGAAAGTGACACTGGGCTCAAGGTTAATATGTTAGTCCCAAAAATAATTTAAAATAGCATATTAATGCATATAAAACATCCAAAACAGATAATATAATAGCATGGAACAATAAAAAATTATAGATACGTTGGATACATATCAAGCATCCCGAAGCTTAATTCCTGCTCGTACTCGAGTAGGTAAATGATAAGAATGGAATTTTTGATGTGGAATGCTACCGAACATGTTTCTTTGTGTAATTTTCTTTATTGTGGCATGAATGTTTGGATCCATAAGATTCAAAACAAACATTTAATATTGACATAAAAACAATAATACCTCAAGCATACTAACAAGGCAATTATGGCTTCTCAAAATAACGTGGCCAAAGAAAGCTTATCCCTACAAAATGATATAGTCTGGCTATGCTCCATCTTCATCACACAAAATATTTAAATCATGCACAACCCCAATTAAAAGCCAAGCAATTTTTCATACTTTTGATGTTCTCAAAAAATTTCAACTTTCACGCAATACATGAGCGTGAGCCATGGACATAGCACTATAGGTGCAACAGAATATGGTGGTTCTGGAGAAGAAAAAAAGAGGGAGACAGTCTCACATAAACTAGGCGTATCAACGGGCTACGGAGATGCTCATCAATAGAAATCAATGGAGTGAGTAGGGATTGCCATGCAACGGATGCACTAGAGCTATAAGTTTATGAAAGCTCAAAAGAAAACTAAGTGGGTGTGCATCCAACACGCTTGCTCATGAAGACCTAGGGAAATTTGAGGAAGCCCATCATTGGAATATACAAGCGAAGTTCTATAATGAAAAATTCCCACTAGTATATGAAAGTGACAACATAGGAGACTCTCTATCATGAAGATCCTGGTGCTACTTTGAATCACAAGTGTGGTAAAAGGATAGTAACATTGTCCCTTCTCTCTTTTCTATCATTTTGTTATTTGGGCCTTCTCTAATTTTTTTGGCCTCTTTTTTCATCCGGAGTCTCATCCCAACTTGTGGGGGAATCATAGTCTGCATCATCCTTTCCTCACATGGGACAATGCTCTAATAATGAAGATCATCACACTTTTATTTACTTACAACTCAAGAATTACAACTCGATACCTAGAACAAAATATGACTGTATTTGAATGCCTCCGACGGTGCAACGGGATGTGCAACGACTCAAGAGCGACATGTATAAAAAATGATGAACGGTGGCTTCGCCACAAATATGATGTCAACTACATGATCATGCCAAGCAATATGATAATGATGAAGTGTGTCATAATAAACGGAACGGTGGAAAGTTGCATGGCAATATATCTCGGAATGGCTATGGAAATGCCATAATAGGTAGGTATGGTGGCTGTTTTGAGGAAGGTATATGGTGGGTGTATGGTACCAGCGAAAGTTGCGCGGCACTAGAGAGTCTAGCAATGGTGGAAGGGTGAGAGTGTGTATAATCTGTGGACTCAACATTAGTCATAAAGAACTCACATACTTATTGCAAAAATCATTTAGTCATCGAAACAAAGTACTACGCGCATTCTCCTAGGGGGATAGATTGATAGGAAAAGACCATCGCTCATCCCTGACCGCCACTCATAAGGAAGACAATCAATAAATAAATCATGCTCCGACTTCATCACATAACGGTTCACCATACGTGCATGCTACGAGAATCACAAACTTTAACACAAGTATTTCTACAATCCACAATTACTCACTAGCATTACTCTAGTATCACCATCTCTATATCTCAAAACAGTCATAAGGAATCAAACTTCTCATGGTATTTAATGCACTTTATATGAAAGTTTTTATTATATCCCTCTTGGATGCCTATCATATTAGGACTAAATTTATAACCAAAGCAAATTACCATGTTTTTTAAAGTCTCTCAAAATAATATAAGTGAAGTATGAGAGTTCAACAATTTTTATAAAATAAAACCACTACCGTGCTCTAAAAAGATATAAGTGAAGCACTAGAGCAAATTTTCCTAGGTCAAATGATATAAGTGAAGCACATAGAATATTCTAATAAATCACGATTCATGTATGTCCCTCTGAAAAGGTGTGTACAACAAGGATGATTGTGGCATACTAAAAAGCGAAGACTCAAATCATACAAGATGCTCCAAGCAAAACACATATCATGCGGTGAATAAAAATATAGCCTCAAGTAAAGTTACCGACAGACGAAGACGAAAGAGGGGATGCCTTCCGGGGCATTCCAAGCTTAGGCTCTTGGTTGGCCTTGAATATTACCTTGGGGTGCCTTGGGCATCTGCAAGCTTAGGCTCTTGCCAATCCTTAATCCATAGTCCATCAAATCCTTACCCAAAACTTGAAAACTTGACAAGAAAAAACTCAACAGAAAATCTCATAAGCTCCATTAATATAAGAAAATAGATCACCACTTTTGGTACTATTGTGAACTCATTCATTATTTATATTGTTGTAATATCTACTGTATTCCAACTTTTCCATGGTTCATAAGCAAACAACACATAGGAAACATAATATGTCAAAAATAGAACAGTCTGTAGTAATCTGGATAGTTCGAATACTTCTATAAAGGTCTTACTTTCCTGAGCGCAAAAGTTTCTGTTTTTCAGCAAGATTCAGCAAGAAACATAATATGTCAAAAATTCTGAAAAAAATTGTTTTCCTGAGCGCAAAAGTTTCTGTTTTTCAGCAAGATCAAATCAACTTTCACCGTAAGCCATTCTAAAGGTCTTACTTTGCACAAACACTAATTAAAACACAAAACCTCATCTAACCAAAGGATGGATGAATTATTTATTGAAAAACATAAAGGAAATATATTGGGTTGTCTCCCAACAAGCACTTTTCTTTAAAGCCTTTTAGCTAGGCATTGAGATTTCATGATGCTCATACGAAAGCCAAGAATTGAAGCACAAAGAGAGCATCATAAAATACGTGACAGACACATCTAAGTCTAACATACTTCCTATGCATAGGCATTATATAAGCAAACAAATTATCAAGACAAGCAAAAATTAGCATATGCAAGCAAGGAGAAATAAACAATAGTAATCTCAACATAACGAGAGTGAGGGAGTCCTGGATTAGGGGGTCTCCGGATAGCCGGACTATATCCTTTGGCCGAACTGATGGACTATGAAGATACGAGATTGAAGACTTCGTCCCGTGTCCGGATGGGACTCTACTTGGCGTGGAAGGCAACCTAGGCAACACGGATATGTATATCTCCTCCTTTGTTACCGACCTTGTGTAACCCTAGCCCCCTCCGGTGTCTATATAAACCAGAGGGTTTTAGTCCGTAGGACAACATACAATCATACCATAGGCTAGCTTCTAGGGTTTAGCCTCTTTGATCTTGTGTAGATCAACTCTTGTAATACTCATATCATCAAGAACAATCAAGCAGGACGTAGGGTATTACCTCCATCAAGAGGTCCCGAACCTGGGTAAACATCGTGTCCCTTGCCTCCTGTTACCATCCACCTTAGATGCACAGTTCAGGACCCCCGACCCGAGATCCGCCGGTTTTGACACCGACATTGGTGCTTTCATTCAGAGTTCCACTGTGTCGTCACCATATGGCTTGATGTCCCTTTCGATCAGCGCTAGCGATGCGGTCCAGGGTGAGGCTTTCCTCCCTGGACAGATCTTCGTATTCAGCTACTTTGCACTGCGGGCCAATTCGCTTGGCCATCTGGAGCAGATCGAAAGCTACGCCCCTGGCCTTCAGGTCAGATTTGGAAACTTGAACTACACGGCCGACATCCGCAGAGACTTGATCTTCGAAGGATTTGAGCCCATGTCGGACGTGCCGCACAGTCACGACGAGCAAGACGTAACTCTGCTATCGAACAGTGTTCGGGAGATCGCATCCGCAGCTACTCCGACCGTTAATCCGAAGCAAATCGCGCCATCCCAGAGCGGAGGAATAGACCCCACCATGGAGGCCGCACTCTCAGCGGCGATAGAGCCAGATACTGACTTCACCCCTTTTGAGAGTCGCGTCGTCGAGCCACTGGATTTATCCCCGGCCACGGACTCCAAGCCGCTCACATCCGTGCCCGTCGAATCCAAATGGGAGCCGATCATGGAGTTCACCTCCGCGGATATCTTTCAGCACTCACCTTTCGGAGATGTGCTAAATTCATTAAAGTCTCTCTCCCTGATAGGTGAACCTTGGCCAAACTATGTCCTGCTAGAATGGGATGCGGATGACGAAGAAATTCACTGCCCACCCACCAACCACTTAGTAGCCACTGTCGACGACTTAACCGACATGCTCGACTACGACCCCGAAGACATCGATGGTATGGGCGACGATGCAGGAGACGAACCGGAACCACTGCCCACAGGGCGCTGGACCGCTACTTCATCACATGACGTATACATGGTGGATGCACCCAGAGAGGGAAATGACGAAGAGACAGCGGAGGATGCACCCTCCAAGTCCCGCCATAGCAAAAACAGCGATAACAACACAAGAGGAAATAATAGTCCACGCTACTCTAGAAGAAACGACAACTGCACCACCCCGATGGCAGAACATGATCAAGATGCAAACTGCAAACATAGTACGGATCCAACGTCCGAACACGATGACGCCAAAGATAAGCCTCATCAATCCCCGTCTAGGGAAGAAAACAGTCCGGACGAAGATGCACGCATCATCCCGAAAACACACTTGGAGCAAGAGAACCTCCGCAGAAGGCTTATTGCCAAAGCGAGGAGCCTGAAGAAACATAAGCAAAGGCTCAAGGTCACACAAGATATGCTCAACAGCAAGTGGAACAAAGTAACAAAGTATGGTGGAAGTTACCATAAAAATAGCTGTCCAAAGCACAAGCTATTACCAGAATTCGACGATGAGGCCTTAGAGCCCATACAGCCAAAAAGTGATATGGCCAACTGGCCGAATCCACCACCCTGTGAACGCGATAGAGCGGCTAACAATGTCGTGCATATGTCAACACACGATCTACGTAAGAACTTGCGTCAAAAATCCGGCGCGACCATATCTATCTATGGATCTAGGAAGCGTGCTACGGTACACAACCAATGCCGAATACTACAACCGTCCGAACACCATGGCGCATCCCAATACAGGGGTGCCGCACACCCCTTATGTTTCACTGATGAGGTGCTAGATCATGAATTCTCGGAGGGATTCAAACCGGTGAACATAGAGGCGTACGACGGAACCATAGACCCTGGAGTCTGGATAGAGGACTTCATCCTCCATATTCATATGGCTCGTGGAGACGATCTCCATGCCATTAAATACTTGCCCCTCAAGCTGAAAGGGCCAGCTCGGCACTGGCTGAAAAGCCTCCCCGAAAACTCAATTAGAAGTTGGGAGGAGCTCGAGGACGCTTTTCGGGCCAATTTTCAAGGGACTTATGTCCGACCTCCGGATGCAGACGATTTAAGTCATATAATCCAACAGCCCGGAGACTCCGCCCAAAAGCTTTGGAATAGGTTCCTCACCAAGAAGAACCAAATCATCGACTATCCGGACGCCGAAGCCTTAGCAGCTTTAAAACACAGCGTCCGAGACGAATGGCTAGCTAGACACCTTGGTCAAGAAAAACCGAGAACAATGGCAGCCCTAACAAGCCTCATGACCCGCTTTTGCGCGGGCAAGGACAGCTGGTTGGCCCGTAGCAGCACCAACGACCCAAGCACATCCGAAGTCAGGGATGGCAATGGTAAACCACGATGCAACAAAAACAAGCGTCGAAATAAAGAAGGTAGCCCAGAAAACACGGTGGTAAACGCCGGATTCAGGGGCTCCCAACCAAGTCAGCGGAAAAAGCCTTTCAAAGGCAGCAGAGAAGGACAATCTATCCTAAACAAAATTCTTGACAAACTCTATGAGATTCACGGCATCCCAGACAAACCTGCAAATCATACCCACCAAGAATGCTGGGTCTTCAAGCAGGCCGGTATGCTAAACGCCGAACACAAAGGGGAAGATACACCAAGCGAAGACGGGGATGAACCTCGCCAGCAAAATGCCGGAGGACAGAAAAAGTTCCCACAAGAGGTTAAAACAGTAAACATGATCCATGTGGCAAAGAGGAGAAGCAATCATGCACTCCGATGCACACGCGCCATAGAGCCCGCCACCCCTAGGTTCAACATCCTAGTTGGCCTGCCCGATCACTTTTGATCATAGGGATCACGTTACAAATATCCGGCGCGAAGGACTGACGGCCTTGGTGTTAGACCCAATAATAAATGGGTACCATTTCACACGGGTCCTCATGGATGGCAGTTGTCGGTGTCAAAACCGGTGGATCTCGGGTAGGGGGTCCCGAACTGTGCGTCTAAGGCGGATGGTAACAGGAGGCAGGGGACACGATATTTTACCCAGGTTCGGGCCCTCTTAATGGACGTAAAAACCTACGTCCTGCTTGATTTATTCTTGATGATATGAGTAGTACAAGAGTTGATCTACCACGAGATCAGAGAGGCTAAACCCTAGAAGCTAGCCTATGGTATGATTGTATGTTGTCCTACGGACTAATACCCTCCGGTTTATATAGACACCGGAGGGGGCTAGTGTTACACAAGGTCGGTTACAAAGGAGAAGATATCCATATCCGTATTGCTTAGCTTGCCTTCCACGCCAAGTAGAGTCCCATACGAACACAGGACGAAGTGTTCAATCTTGTATCTTCATAGTCCAATAGTCCGGCCAAAGGATATAGTCCGGCTGTCCGGAGACCCCCTAATCCAGGACTCCCTCAGTAGCCTCCGAACCAGGCTTCAATGACGATGTGTCCGGTGCGCAGTTATTGTCTTCGGCATTGCAAGGCGGGTTCCACTTCTGAATACACCATAGAATGAGTTTGAATACAAAGATAGTGTCCGACCCTGCAAAATAAGTTCCACATACCACCGTAGAGAGAATAATATTTCCAAAAATCTAATCTCCAGACACGTTTTGGCCACATGACATCATGCCATGGCCCGGTGATTATTCGAACTGTTTTCTTTAACCAGCCCCGCACATAACACGAGGCGGTTTCTTGACACGTCTTGTCAAAGCAGAGATTGTGTCCCCCTTATTACGTGATTCTCATCAATACGGGCGTGGGTAACCCAACCACGCCATCAATTATGGCGCTTGGGGGATAAGCAAGTTTTACCACGCTAGTTAGGCGCATAGTTTCTTCCACCCTTATAAAGGGATAAGGTTTAACCTTCTTCTACCCACGCCTTCTTCCTCCTTTCTCATCCATTCTCACGCACTCGAGCTCCAACGCCCAAGTCCACATTCTTCTCCTCAACCTTCTCCAAACATGTCCGGAGCGGGAGGCAAGTGGATTGGCTTCCTCCGTTACGGAGGGACACATCAAAAAGCTACACAGAGCCGGATACTTAGTTGCGAATATCGCGCATCGGCTGCCAGCTGCGGGGCAGATCGTCCCTACCCCGGAACCTCACGAGAGGGTAGTTTTCCTCCATCACTTCCTCCACGGACTGGGGTTTCCCCTCCATCCATTCGTCCGCGGCCTTATGTTCTACTATGGGCTGGACTTTCATGATCTGGCCCTGAATTTCATCCTCAACATCTCGGTGTTCATGATCGTGTGCGGGGCTTTCCTCTGCATCCGGCCCCACTTCGGCCTATGGATGAATACCTTCAATATCAAGCCGAAGGTGGTGGGCAGCCAACAAGCGGAATGCGGCGGAGCCATGGTGGGCAAGATGCCCAATGTTATATGGCTCGAAGGCTCCTTCATGGAGACCATAAAGGGGTGGCAATTGGCGTGGTTCTACATCACCGAGCCGCGCGACACCAACTGGGTGGCGGCCCCGAGTTTCGATCCGGAATCCCCACGCGGCTCACCTTATGGAAAGAGAAGGGCATGTCCTGGGATTCATCGGTGGAGCTGGACAGACTCCAGAAATGTATCCGGAATATGGCAAGCAAGAAGCTTAAGCTTGTCAACAGAGTCCAGGTCATGCTCTTCTGCCGCATCCTCCTGTGTCAACAACGGGATTTCAACTTGTGGGAGTTCGACCCGGCCCAGCACCAGACTCTGAGCAAGCTCTTCGACACGACACACAAGGACGTCTGGAGGGTGCTGTTCAAGGGCGCCGAGGTCCCTCCTTCTCTTACCGAGGACCGCGAATCCGGTAAGTTCTGTACATCTGGTAGGATGTTTACGTCCCATAGCTTAACCACATGCGGGGTCTGAGCTCCCATGCCTTTGACAGGACTGGGTGAAGGCATCGGAGCAGATCAACTGTCCGGCCCCTCTGCCCGAAGACACTATGGACGCTCTCCTAACGGAGATGCTGACTCTGGCTCCTTACAAGGTGCCGGAGAAGACCAAGAAGAAGGCCAAGGGAACTCGAAAGATTCCCAGCGCCAGGTGGTATCGGACTCATCGTTCGATGACTCCGCGACGCACTCCTCCCACGAAGACGAGGAGGAAGATGAAGATGCTCCCCCTCCAGTCGAGGGAGGCAAGAAAAGGAAGGCCGCCCCAACCGGGGGGCCGAAGGGTCCAAGAAGGGAAGGACTCTCCTTCCGGACTGCTCCACCACCACCGCCGAAGGCGAAGATGAGTGGCTGCTCAGGGCCAAGCCCCTGGCGAAGTCGTAAGTATTCGGATACCAGAGTAACTCATAGCATACCTTTGCCGCACTGCTTCTCCTAACGCCGAATATGATTATGCAGACCGCCCCGAGCCTGTATCGACGTATCTTCGTCAGACGGCTCCTTGGACTCGACGTATCACTTCCGACCGCCTCCTCCCCTTGCCCTACGGACAATGCCGAGGTATTGTCACAAGAGGCGCCGAGTCATGGGGAGATAGTCCCCAAGGCGCCTCAAGGCGACCTTCCGGACTGCGGGAGCAAAGGGAGTAAGTCTCCCGAGGGCTCCGAGTATGGCCCTCAGCCGAACACTACGCCAGAACCTCCAGTGGTTCCGTACTCGGGCAGGCGGCCTCCTTCCAAAAGGGGCAAGACGCCCGTGCCGGTGACCTCTGTCCATCCAGAGGCACCGGACAACCTGCTGGGAGTGCTTCGTGGTGCTTCCATCGACGAAGAGCACCGCACTATTATGAGTGTGGTGATCAAGAAGGTTCAGTCCGCCAAGAGCGGACTGACTGAAGCCTGTGCCAGCCTTCTAACAGGCTTTGAGGTAAGTGTTTAAAATATAGGAAATATATTACCGCATAGACAGTAGCCCCTAATGCTCTATTTGGTGTTCACAAAGAAAAGCCGAACAGAGGATCAAATAATATCTGCAGGAGTCTAATATAAGTATGTCTATATGCGTATGGAGGCTTCGCTGCTGACCTCTACCGCATTGACTGCGGAGGTCACCACATTGAAGCAGGACCTCGAGGGGTCCGAGAAAGAGCTCGGCCTTGCCAAGAGGCAGCTCTAAGAGAACAAAGGTAAGTAATACCTTGTCTATAGATATGTATATACAAAAAAGATGCGATTGCAAAATGACAGGATCATCATGAACTTGCCAGGGGCCACGACCGAAGTGGTGAACCTGAAGCAAGCGCTATCCGAGGTTGAAAACAAAGCGGCCCGGGAGCGCACCGAGTGGGAAAAACAAGAGGCTCGGGTGGGCGAGGTGCAGCAAGAGCTCCAAGCTCTCGTGACGAAGCACGAGACATTGGAGCTTGACTCGAAGACGCGAGACTCTGAGCTTGCCGCGGCCCTTGAGAGTGCAAAGAATGCCAAGGCTGAAGCCCAAAAGGCCCTCCAGGAGATTGATGTGATGAGGAAGATAGCGGCGGGTAAGGCATTCAATATGCAAAGCAATCATGTGAAAGTAAATTACTTGTTACTTACCCGAGTCCGGAGCTCTCCAGGAGCATTCGTAGATTTGCCCCGCAGTGTGTCGGATGCCACAAGGTTTTACCAAGCCGAGGAGGGAAGCTCAACGGAGAAGCTGTTCTGGTCTCAGTATACTGGGACCGAACACCCGATGCCTTTGAGCGACCAGCTGAAGCAACTGGTCGAGCTGCACAAGGCGGCCAAACAGGCCATGAAGGGCTTTATAGTATGGATGTGGCCTGGCGACGCCCTTCCCAACAGCTACTTCGGCTTGGTGAGGCGGCTTGTGGATGCCTGCCCACAGCTGGATGTCATCAAGCGGTCCGTCTGCATCGAGGGTGCACGCCGGGCTTTCGCCCGTGCGAAGGTGCACTGGGCCAAGATGGACACCGTGAAGCTGGTGAAGGAGGGGCCGCCGCAGGGCAAGGAGCATCGCCACCCCGAGATGTATTATGAGGGTGTCCTGAAGGGTGCCTGTCTTGTAGCGGACGAGTGTGCAAATGATGTAATATTTGAATAAACTTGCTCGTGTGATCCTGTATTATGAAAACTTATTTCATATGCGCTATGCAACGCTTGTTTGAATTTAAAATATTACCTTCTGTTCCGCTGTTTATCAAATCTGAGAGATGGCTAGTCGTCGGCTTCTGCCCCCATGCCATGAGTGCTGGGGTGTTCGGGATAAACCGGAGCACTCTTGTTCCCATTTTTGGTCCTTCGAGGGAGGTGCTCAGCACAACGAACAAGGCAATCGGACTATAATCCTTTATCACTCTCACTTAGCCATAGAATTCTATAATTTTCAATTTTGGCGAATCCCCTAGTATTCGGAAGGCCGAATTTGGGGCGCTATACACGCCTTAGACCGGACAGAGCCGACTCGTTGCTCTAAGCGGCATAAGTCTTTAGGGAGTCGAAACCTCTCGAACAGCGACCCGCCTCTCGCCTTATCATGACAGTCAGTTTTAGCTTTCTCTACTGAGGTGCTTAGCCCAGCAGAACTGGGGCACAATCGCAGTAGTTCTCCCATTCTACCTTAGCCGATATAGCGGAACGTAAGGTACCAAAACATGGGAGCCGGGCAAACCCAACTATTGACCCAAGACATGATTCGGAGCTGATGCATATAATGCTATAAGTTCGGGGTGCCGCACTGTCGAAAGTGTTCAAACTTCTCACGCCGTAATATGGGGTATGTTTTAAGCCCCTAGCATATTGGCCGTACCAGAGTGTACGGGTGCTGGATGTCATGATTGAATATATATATATATATATAAGAGAAGAATGCAATAAAAGTCTAGTGCTATGCATTGTTTATTCAAGAAGGTGCGTTAAAGCAAAATGATACAAGTAGTGCGTTGAGCAAAAAGTGGGACTATTTGACATGTCCCCTCCAAGGGCGGGCTGAGGAATGTTATTGAAAGCAGGTATTTCACTCATTATCAGAGACCACCTGGGAATTCCATGATACGACATAGCTTTCTGCCTCCTTGGTTGTTGTATCATGTGTCCGGCAAACATACGGCCGGACAATGTTTCCAGAGAGTAAAGTCCTGAAAGAGAGAAAATATAATAAGGCAGGTAGCCCCTAGTGCGGTTGAGTCGCGTCTTGGGGCGTGCCATAGTCGTGCCCCCCTCCCCTCCTGTGCCCATGGTATTTTCAATGCATAATTATCTATGCGAGGCACGGATTGAGCAGATTGGCTGGGAATGGGGTGGGGGCCGCATTGCTATGCGAGCTCGGAACATGGCAGGCGGTCTTGTTGCTGATTAGTTCGGGCGCACTTGAATGTGTCCGGGTCTGGAATCGCCGAACTGGTGGATTGCCTTAAGAGGCTGCTTTGCGCTTCTGCTGCGAGGTCCGCAGTGTGCTCCTCCATTCGGAGAGAGCGCTCTGTGTTTCCATTGACTGTGATGACCCCCCGAGGTCCTGGCATCTTGAGCTTGAGGTATGCATAATGCAGTACCGCCTTGAATCTCGCAAATGCGGTTCGCCCGAGCAGTGCATGATAGCCACTTCGGAACGGGACTATATCGAGGATTAACTCTTCGCTTCGGAAGTTATCCGGGGATCCGAAGACCACTTCCAGTGTGACTGAGCCTGTGCAGTGGGCCTCTACACCTGGTATGACGCCTTTGAAGGTCGTTTTTGTGGGTTTGATCCTTGAGGGGTCTATGCCCATTTTGCGCACTGTGTTCTGATAGAGCAGGTTCAGGCTGCTGCCGCCATCCATAAGGACTCGAGTGAGGTGAAATCCATCAATGATTGGGTCTAGGACCAGTGCGGCAAATCCGCCATGACGGATACTAGTGGGGTGGTCCCTGCGGTCGAAGGTGATCGGACAGGAGGCCCATGGGTTGAACTTTGGGGCGACTGGCTCCAACGCATACATGTCCCTGAGCGCCCGCTTCCTCTCCCTCTTGGGAATGTGGGTTGCGTATATCATGTTCACCGTCTGCACTTGTGGGGGGAACCTCTTCTGTCCTCCGGTATTCGGCTGCCGGGGCTCCTCCTCGTCATCGCTATGTGACCCCTTGTCTTTGTTTTTGGCATTTAACTTGCCGGCCTGCTTGAACACCCAACAATCCCTGTTGGTGTGGTTGGCTGGCTTGTCGGGGGTGCCGTGTATTTGACACGAGCGATCGAGTATACGGAGTGCTTCTTTTGAATGGCCTTTTCCGCTGACCGGGTTTGGAGCCTTTGATTCCGGCATTGACTGCCGTATCCTCGGTATTGTTGTTGTTGATGCGGCGCTTATGTTTGTTGCGACGTCACCTGCCATTGTCGTCCTTGGTATCCGAAGTACCATGGTTCTTTGATATGTTATTAATGCGAGCGAGCCAGCTATTCTCTCCCGCACAAAAGCGGGTCATGAGTGTCGTGAGGGCTGCCATAGATTACGCCTTTTCCTGGCCAAGGTGCCGGGCGAGCCACTCGTCACGGATGTTGTGCTTAAAAGCTGCTAGGGCCTCTGCATCCGGACAGTCGATGATTTGATTTTTCTTTGTTAGGAACCATGTCCAGAATTGCCTGGCCGATTCCTCTGGCTGCTGAATTATGTCACTCAAGTCATCGGCGTCTGGTGGTCGCACATAAGTGCCCTGGAAGTTGTCGAGGAATGCGGCTTCCAGATCTTCCCAACACCCAATGGATTCTGCTGGCAGGCTGTCGAGCCAATGCCGAGCTGGTCCTTTGAGTTTGAGTGGGAGGTATTTGATGGCGTGTAGATCGTCACCGCGGGCCATGTGGATGTGCAGGAGGAAGTCCTCGATCCATACCACATGATCTGTTGTGCCGTCGTATGATTCAATATTTACGGGTTTGAAACCCTCTGGGATTTTATGATCCATTACTTCGTCTATGAAGCATAAGGGGTGTGCGACGCCTCTGTACTGGGCTATATCGCGACGTAGCTCAAATGAGTCTTGGCCGCTATGTTCGGCCCGGCCGGACTTACTTTTACTATATCCGGCGTGACGATTATCGTCTCACATAGTGGTGCGCCCTCCTGATCCGTAAATCGATCTTGCATGTTTTGCTTTGTCCTCCAATACATCTCGCAGGTTTGGCGTATTTCCCCATGCCTTTTTATTTGAATGGTGTTGGGGTGCGGGCTGAGCTTTCGGCTGGAATGCCTCTTTGTTGCGGCCATGAGGTGGCTGATCAGCCGCGTCATACGCTAGGGATGTAGGTTTTGGTTCTTCCTCCTCCAGTCGAGGTAGCAACCCACATTTTGGGTAACTCTTGGAGGGGCATTCGAGTTTATATTCCTCGGCCGCAAGGACTTCAGTCCATCTGTCAGCTAGCAAATCTTGATCAACTTGAAGCTGCTGTTGCTTTTTATTAAGGCTATTTGCCGTGGCTATAAGCCGGCCCTTGAAGCGCTCTTGTTCGACGGGATCCTCAGGCACGACGAATTCGTCTTCGGAGGGAGGCATGTAATTATCATCCTCCGCCAATCCATCTTCCGCTCTCTCAGGAGCGCTGGCTTCTCCGTCCTCCTGCTCTAAATCTTGCTGGAGGGGATTGTTGTTGTCTTCGGCACTGTCCAGAGTGATATTATCTCCGGTGCCGGTATCACCGATTTTGCCTTGGCGGGACTTACAGCGGCGCCACTGACGTCGACGCTTGGGTTGCTTCTTGGAGGGGTCATCCTCCGCTGTCTCGTCACCATTGCCTTCTTTGGGTGTGTCCACCATGTATATATCATATGATGAGGTGGTTGTCCAGTGCCCTGTGGGCAGTGGTTCCTCTTCGCCTCCCGCATCGTCGTCCATACCGTCGATGTCTTTGGAGTCGAAGTCGAGCATGTCAGTTAAGTCATTGATAGTGGCTACTAAATGGGTGGTGGGTGGGCGGCGAATTTCTTCGTCATCCGCATCCCAATCCTGCCGGACATAGTTCGGCCAGGACTCTCCTGACAAGGAGAGAGACCTTAATGAGTTCAGTATGTCACCGAAGGGCGAGTGCTAAAAGATATCCATGGAGGTAAACTCCATGATCGGCGCCCAGTTGGATTCGATAGGCACGGGCGTAGGCGGTTCGGAGTCCGTGGCGGGGGAAGAATCTGGTAGTTCGGCATCACGGCTCCTATGTAGGATAAGGTCGATCCTCGGCTCGATCGCCGCTGAGAGTTCGGCCTCCGTGGCGGGGTCCATCCACCCGTCCATGGATGGCGCAATTGGCTCCGAATTGTGGGTCGGAGTAGTTGTCGGTGCGATCTCCTGAACACTGTCCGATGATAGAGCTAAACCATGCTCATCGAGTCCATGTGGCGCACTCGGCAGGGGCTCGAATCCGTCGAAGATCAAGTCTCCGCGGATATCAGCCGTGCAGTTTAAGCTTCCAAACCTGACCTGATGGCCAGGGGCGTAACTTTCGATCTTCTCCAGATGGCCAAGCAAGTTGGCCAGCAGTGCAAAGCTGCCGAATACAAAAATATGTCCGGGGAGAAAAGTCTCACCCTAGACGGCATCGCTACCGATGATTTAGGGAGCCATCAACCCTAATGGCGACGACATAGAGGAACTCTCAATGAAAGCACCAATGTCGGTGTCAAAACCGGCGGATCTCGGGTAGGGGGTCCCGAACTGTGCGTCTAAGGCGGACGGTAACAGGAGGCATGGGACACGATGTTTTACCCAGGTTTGGGCCCTCTTAATGGACGTAAAACCCTACGTCCTGCTTGATTTATTCTTGATGATATGAGTAGTACAAGAGTTGATCTACCATGAGATCAGAGAGGCTAAACCCTAGAAGCTAGCCTATGGTATGATTGTATGTTGTCCTACGGACTAAAACCCTCCGGTTTATATAGACACCGGAGGGGGCTAGGGTTACAGAAGGTCGGTTATAAAGGAGGTGATATCCATATCCGTATTGCCTAGCTTGCCTTCCACGCCAAGTAGAGTCCCATCCGGACGTGGGACGAAGTCTTCAATGTTGTATCTTCATAGTCCAACAGTCCGGCCAAAGGATATAGTCCGGCTATCCATAGACCCCCTAATCCAGGACTCCCTCAGCGGCAGTGATCTAAATATGATATATCAGGACACAGTCCGCAAAATGGGGATAGATCCGACACAAATAAACCACAGTAATACTACCTTCAAGGGAGTAATACCAGGCCAAGAGGCCCGCTGTACGGGCTCTCTACTACTAGAGGTGGTATTCGGTTCTCCCGATAACTTCCAAAGCGAAACGTTATCTTTTCACATCGCTCCATTCCGAAGTGATTATCAAGCACTACTCGGGAGGGTGGCTTTCGCTCATTTTAACGCAATACCGCATTATGCTTTTCTCAAGCTCAAGATGCCCGGTCCACGTGGCATCATCACAGTTAGCGGAAATACCGAACTTTTTTTACGTACGAAAGAGGGCACGGCGACTCTAACAGCCACGAACTAGACGGCCTCACCAACCAAAAAAAATGGCAGGTCATCAAGACCACGGACACGGTTAGACGAATCCAGCGTTCCATCATATATACATGAGATTGGTTTTCGAACCCTCATAAAACGATACCAGGGGCTTCCCGCATGTAATCAGGGCCAGCCCGGCTCAACTAGGCTTCTCTTGAATTTTGATAGTTCATTGACAATAACCAATTCTTCTTTTTGGCATGGAAACTTTCACCTAAGCCCTTTCCTTTTGCAGATGACAAACGTGCTACACCCGTCCAGGACACGGCACAAGGGAGACACAGGCACAGACATGCAGCAGGGACCCGCCCAAAGGTTTCTTTTTAGATTAAGACCGTGTGTAAACCTTTTTTACTATCTCTTGTTGCTCACATCCTCCGGATACTCCACACAACTGAGAAGGATGCTGGCATGATTGGCATGTGGCCACGCCAGAATTTTGCATGTACCTAGACATATGGGGTTTCTTATTAAGGGCATTGTTTAGCCCGGTATATGTTATAAAGACCGAACACCTTAGGGAGTATTCAGCGTCGCGAGTTTGGCCTTATATGCATCAGCTCCGAATCATGTCTTGGGTCAAATGTTGGGTTTTCCTGGCTCCCACGTTTTGGTACCTTACTGTCAAACTCCTATATAGTAGCCCCACTGTCAAACTCCTATGGCTAAGTGAAAGTGTTAAAGCAATATAGTCTGATTGCCTCGTTCGCTGCGCTATCACCTCCTTAACGGACCAACACGTTGGATCAAGTGTGGATATGCATCTTTTGCGAACACCCCCGCATTATATGCGTGGGGGCAGAAGCCGACGACTACAAACTTTCAGGTTATACACAAGTATACATAAACGGCCGCACAGGAGGCATCATAGTACTTTTGGGCAAAAGTATAAATACATCCTTGATAATTCAGTAAAACATTGTTTGTACAATGGGAATTGTCACTTGAAAATAATATTCTTCGAGCACTGAGCCTCTATCGAATGAGCGCCTTCAAGAACTTCTTCAAAGTAGTGCTCGACAGCCACTCGGCCTACGGCTGAACCCTGTGTCGCAACAGTGATGGCCTCCATCTCCGCCCAGTATGTCTTGACACAGGCAAAGGCCATCCGCGCACCAAATGCATGCCGATCTCTTTACAGCATCGATGCGTGGCACAACACCAAGGAATTGTTGCACTAAGCTAAAGTAGCTATTCAGCCTTGGCCCTCCCGGGCACAGGTGATCCAGAACGGACCTCATGGCAAGTCCGGACAACCTATGGAGCTCGGCCCACTTGGCCAGTCGCTCATTCAACCGCAGCGGACGGACTGGAGCATGAAACTGTGACCAAAACAGCTTTTCCACTTCGGGACCTTTCTGATCCTTGAAGTACTTGGCCGCATTAGAAGCACTTGCAGGCAAATCCATGTACGCGTCCGCAGAACTCCATAGCCGGTCCAGAGGAGCATACTTCGGATCTCCGAACTTAGTCCGCAACAAGAAGGGCTTCCGAGACACGATATCCGCAACTTGATTCAGCTCCTCCTTCGTTGCTCTAATTTTGGAGCAGGCTTCCTTGGCAGCCGCCCGGGCCTTCTCCAGGTCCATCGCCTTCGCCCGATTTTCTTCTTCAAGAAGCTGGTAACGGTTAGCGACATCTTTTAACTCTACAGCCATCTTGGCTATTTTTTCCGTGCTCTCACAATGCGCGGCCTGTTCGGCCCTTAACTCTTCGGCCGCCTTTAAAGCGGCCGCATTGCTACTCCTTGCTTGCTCCTTGGGTCGGGGAAGCTCCCCCCGAAGGGTCTCCACGGTGGCAGCTCCATCTGTAGTCACAACATATTAAAGATATTGGCATCATGCTACTCTTATTATGTGACGATCACCAGAAAAATCACTCACCCTGTGCCTTGTCAAGCCGCTTGTTGACAAGCACGATGTCGGCATCTGCCACATCAAGTTGCCACTTTAGCTCGGCAAACCCATCAGTCCGGCTAGCCACCGGAGCTTCAGCCACCTGCACAAAAAGGCGGTTTTCTTATTACCTGGGACTATGATCCTCTGTTTGTCGCCGTTTTTGACGACAACCAGAGTCTCAGGAGCTACCATCTGCATAGGGCATATCTAACGTATGCGGTACTGTTAAAAACATACATTATTTCACGTACCTCGAAGCCTTTCAGCAGACTCATAAAGGCTTCATGCAAACCGCTTTCAATTACCGTATCCATTAGCGTATGATGCGCTTCCGAGACGGTAGCTTGCCCCAGAAGATCCTTTAGCGCGTCCAACCGCACAATGTATGGACCCTTGCTGTCGCTCTCCTTAGGAGCCGGATACTGGGGACTCCGGGCAGCCAAAGGGTTATCCTCTGGCCCTAGTGGATCCGGAGATACCCTTCGCGACGACACCTCAAGGTCACCCGCTTCTTGAGTCGGGGTTTTCGGGGGAGGCGTTTCGCTCTCCATCATCTCCGGAAGAAGATCCCCCAAAGATGAACTCTGTCGAGAAGGGCTGCGATCCGGACTACAATTTATAAGCATCGGTTATTGTCTTCGGAAGTAAGGTAGGATTTTTTCACTATTAAGTACTTTTCGATTACTAACATCTCGGTAGAGGGCTGATCCCTGCGCGGACATTGTGCGGCAAGAATACCCTCCGTGGCAGGACCCTCTGATGAAGATTTCTTCTCCCGTTTGGAAACCTTGGTTTCCGGATCTTCAGAGGTAGTCCTCTTCCTTCCACGGAGAGAGAGAATGTCATATTCTTCCCTTTGATCATCCTCCCTCGCGGAGGTGCTCATTCCCCCTGCTGGAATAAGTAGCGAGAGAGGCCCGCTTTCGCCCTCTTTATTCCCCCATCATCTTCCTTTGAGGACACTGGATAAGGCGCCGACTCGAGCATCTTGTCCAGTACCAGATTGTCCAAGCCCTCAGGAAGGGAGCCGAACACCTAATCATCATCGCCTTTGCTATCCAGTCTTGGTAAAAAGGCGGCTCTTAAGAATGATGCCATGATAAATAAAAGGACAGCAGGTTTGGCATGGGATTACTTACTTGGGCAGCTGGGCGGTTGCAGCTCAGGCCCAGGTCCTCGATGGTGTCCGGACACTCTATTTGGGGTCCGCGGAACGATTTGTACATCTATTCGTGTGTCATGTCGAGGAAATGTTGAATAGCACGCGGTCCTTCCAGGTTGAATTCCCACATGCGGAGGGGTCGGCGTTTGCAAGGCTGGACTCGACGAACCAGCATAACTTGCATTACCATAACCAGACTGAAATATCTCTCAAAGAGATCTTGGATACGGCTTTGCAGTATTGGCATGTCCTTGGCTGGACCCCAGCTCAGCCCCCTGCTGATCCATGACATCAGTTGCGGTGGGGGCCCAAGCGAAAGGCAGGGGCAGCTACCCACTTGGCACTTTGGGGAGCTATGATGTAAAACCACTCCTGCTGCCACAATCCGGACACCTCTGGGAAGTAACCCTCTGGCCATGGAGCACCAGCGATTTTGCTTATTAAAGCACCTCCGCACGCTGCGTGTTGCCCCTCGATCATCTTTGGCTTCACATCGAAGGTCTTGAGCCACAGGCCGAATTGAGGGGTAATGCGGAGGAAGGCCTCACATACGACAATAAATGATGAGATGCGAAGAAGGGAATCCGGGGCCAGATCGTGAAAATCCAGCCCGTAATAGAACATAAGACCCCTAACAAAGGGATCCAGAGCGAGGCCTAGTCCTCGGAGGAAGTGGGAGATGAACACAACACTCTCGTTGGGTTCGGGAGTAGGGACGACCTGCCCTCGGGCGGGCAGCCTATGCAAAATTTCGGCGGTCAGATATCTGGCCTCTCTCAACTTCTTGATGTCCTCCTCTATGACAGAGGAAGGCATCCACCGACCTTGAAGGTTGGATCCGGACATAGTTGAAGGTCCAAAGCACCTGACCTGAGCTTGGGGTGTTGGAACTCGAGGCGAGGTAAGGATTCAATTGAGCGCGGGAGGGAAAAAAGAAAAGGCCTTGTCCCCATTATAAAGAGGTTGAATATCAGGCATCCTCCTCGTGGCCGTTTGAGACTTACTTAAGATATAGGAGTCATACCAGCAGGAACGGTTGGGTTACCCACGTTTGTATTGACAAGATGTGTCGAGGAAACCGCCTCGCGTTATGTGTGGAGCTGGTTAAGAAAAACGGTTCGAATAATGACCGGGCTGTGGCGTGATGTCATGCTATCAAAACGTGTCAGCAGATTAGATTTGTGGAAATATTATTCTCACTACGATGGTATGTGGAACTTATTTTGCAGGGTCGGACACTATCCTCGTATTCAAACTCTTATGTGGTGCATTCATAGGAGGAACCCGCCTTGCAATGCCGAAGACAACACTGCGCACCGGACTCATCGTCATTGAAGCCTGGTTCAGGGGCTACTGAGGGAGTCCTGGATTAGGGGGTCTCCGGACAGCCAAACTATATCCTTTGGCCGGACTGTTGGACTATGAAGATACGAGATTGAAGACTTCGTCCCGTGTCCGGATGGGACTCTACTTGGTGTGGAAGGCAAGCTAGGCAATACGGATATGTATATCTCCTCCTTTGTAACCGACCTTGTGTAACCCTAGCCCCCTCCAGTTTCTATATAAACCGGAGGGTTTTAGTCCGTAGGACAACATACAATCATACCATAGGCTAGCTTCTAGGGTTTAGCCTCTTTGATCTCGTGGTAGATCAACTCTTGAAATACTCATATCATCAAGAACAATCAAGTAGGACGTAGGGTATTACCTCCATCAAGAAGGCCCAAACCTGGGTAAACTACGTGTCCCCTGCCTCCTGTTACCATCCGCCTTAGACGCACAGTTCGGGACCCCCTACCCGAGATCCGCCGGTTTTGACACCGACAGAGAGGTAATTTATTGACATGAAAATTTCTACGGCCATATTTTCCTCTCTCATAATAATTACATGTAGGGTCATAATCAAATTCAACAATATAACTATTACATAAAATTTTATCTTCATGATCCACATGCATGCAAAGTTGACATTCTTCCGAAATAGTGGGACTATCATAAAATAAAGTCATGACCTCTTTGAGCCCACTTTTATCAAAAGCTTCATAAGATTGAACATTATCCAAATATGTGGATCTAAAGTTGACACTCTTCCAAACCCACTTTCAGTATTATTGCAAACATTATTGTTAATCTCATATTCATCATGGGGCTTAAATAAATTTTTAAGATCATAAGAAAAATCACCCCAATCATGATCATTGCAACAAGTAGAGGACATAGGAAAACTAGCATCCCCAAAATTAGGGTTTTGCATATCGTTAACACAATTGACATTAATAGAATTTATAATAATATCATTGCAATCATGCTTTTCATTCAAGGAGCTATCGTGAATCACTTCATAAATTTCTTCTTTCAACACTTCATCACAATTTTTAGATTCACGAATTTCAAGCAAAACCTCATAAAGATAATCTTGTGCACTCAACTCACTAGCAATTGGTTCTTCATAATTGGATCTTTGAAAGAGATTAGCAAGGGGATGAGGATCCATAAGAATAGATTTTTAGCAAGCAAAGATGCAAGCAAATAGAAGGAACATGGCAACACAAGCAAACATAAGATCGAACGGAAGAAGGGAGAAGAAAAGGGAAAATATTTTTGAAAATCATTTTAGAAGTGTAGGAGAGGAAAACAAGAGGCGGGTGGCGAATAATGTAATGTAAGAGATGAGAGTTAATGATGGGTACTAGATATGGCGCGCGTTTCCGCACCTGTCCATTTTTGTAGTAAATTGGTAGAAATTTGTGTAATTATGTGGAGACACATGCATAGCTGGATCTAATGGGCGGTTTGTCATGAAGTTGCAATTCTTGCTTAACTCCAAGTATCACTTTTTTAGCATGTGGTCAACCAATTCCAAACAACTCAATTTAGAGGAAGGTAACCAGAGAAAAATGTTAAGAGGAAAAGGACCAGAATACATATATCTGTGTAATGGAAACTTCTCTCAAGCTGGCTGTTGTTTCACCTGCCTATCTTGGCACACGCCATTTTTGTCACGCCATCCTGATGATGGTTGCAACATAAGCAATAGTAATTGGACTATAATTTCTTGCAAATAATACATGGCTTGCACAACCAGAATAGAAAACGTAAAATAATTTCAAAAGACAAAATGATATGCACAAACAAAGCCTTGTGGTGAACTCTTACCTATACTACTATTATCATTGATCAATGCTTTTCACTGGAGTGCTTTAAGCACAACATGTGTTGCACAATCATCAGTGATGACACATAATGGTGGTGGTTCTCTTCAGTGCCATCACATTCCTTAAAGGACCATCATGTGATGCATGCCATCTATTTTTCATGCCCCATAAATTACCATGTTATTTTTAAATAAAGCAATATCAAGCACCAACTCCAGCTTCTATAATTGTACTTCAGTTTTAGCTATGGGCGGGAATAGGCGAGCACTAATGAAAGGAAGTTGTCGGTATACAAAAAGTAGGGGCTCTCCTTTTGCACCCCTTTACTTGTGCACGGGCAGTCAGAGCCGCGCCCACGGTCACACTAAGCAGGGCAGAGGAGGGAAGTCGGAGCACAAGACGACCAAAGCAACGCCAAGACCAGAGATGCAAAGAGAGCAAGAGGGCGAGGTGGACTCCCCCGGCAAGACCCTTGCGGGGGTGGCTTCCGCAGCCTCGGCAAGATCCTTGCCGGGGCAACTTGCCTGACGCTAGCAGAGCGCGCCACCCTTGAGCCCAAGGGGTTCCAACACCATCAACCATATTGGAACCAAGCCTCGGGAGGCACCTCCGTGGTTGCATGCAGATCTTTGTAGAGATCATAGATACACAATATCAGATGAGAACCAGAAGGCAACGATCCTTGGCGAGATCCTTGCCAAGGAAATCCACGAGACCCCCCAGCAAGATCCTTGCCGGGGATGATCGCAGTGCCGCAGCGAGACCCTTGCCGGGGCCTCGGCAAGACCCTTACCGAGGACGCCTGCAGGGCCACAGCCAGGTCGCAGCCAGACCAGCTGGGCAAGCATCTGCGTGGCAGCGCACGGCCTCTACACCAACTCAGCAAGCACCTGCATGGTGGCATGTAGATCTTCGTGAAGGCTCCACCACCGCACCAGCCCAGCAGCCAGCCAACGTGGCGCTACAACGCCTCGTCGGCTTGGATGCGCGTCGGAGCCAGGCGAGGCGACGACAGCTGGGACGAGGTTCTTTGCCGTCCCCAATAAAGCAAGAGGGGCACGTCGGTAGCGCATTAAATGCGTTTGTCCGATGATGCCAGGGGATAGACTCGGCCCCTATACACCTTTCCCCCTCCTGTGTGCCACTGTGGCGACCCCTTTTGTCTATAAGAGGAGGCCCGAGGCATACTGGAGGGAGATTCGGATCTTTTGGACTAGAGAGCCACCGCAGCTAGTTCAAGAACACAAGAACACTGAAATATACATCAAAGCAGGACTAGAGTTTTACGCATCTCCACGGCCCGAACTTGGGTAAACGATTTGTGTGCTGACCGCCAGACCCGCTCTTTGCACAACCCCACACCCGCCAACCGTAGAATGGATCCCAGTGACCCCATAGGTGTCGTTTCCCACTGACATCTCTGGCGCGCCAAGTAGGTGGTGCGTAGTTGTGAAAATCCGGCCTGGTTGAAACAACGGCTTCATCATGGTCGTCACTTCAAGCAAGAAGACGACCAAACAAATGGCGTCCTTAGTGGACGCGGCGAACGCTCACGCAGCAGCAGAAAAGCTAAGTCATGCAAAACTTTGAGTAATTCCTTTTTATATATAAGGTTATTGTCCTCGATGATCTTGCCCAGTGTATGGAAAACCTGCAGGCAATGGGGCCCTACCACTATTGGCAACACCCTCGTTCTGTTTCGAGTCCGCTCAACAGTTCGAGCTGCTGCGTCGAGAACGGCAGGGTGACCTTCTGCGATTAGCAACGCTCTCGTTCTGTCTTGAGTCCGCTTGACAGCTCGAGCGGCTGCGTCAAGATCAGTGAGGTGGTTTGCCCGGTAGCAAGCATACACGGCAGACCATTGAGGATCCATCCACAAGGCGCCGCCTGGGTTTTCGCGCCGGCGAACCTACCCGATTAACATAGGGTGGACATACAAAGGGAGATCAAACGGGAAAATAACATGCATCATTTCGAAAGTACAGCAAGGTTATATTATACCATTTGTTGATGCGGTTCTAACTAAAGATAAAAATTGTCTTGGTCATGAACCTGCAGCAGCGATAAGAAATGGGGTGCCTAGTCCCGACACTGGCCTTGTACCCTCTGAACTCCGTCAATGCGGCCAATGACGGGCTCGATGCACTCCTCGAGCGGCGTGGGGTCCAGGTTGTCCGGCAAGCTATCCAACGAAGCTTCGAAGTCGAGGTCAGGGTTCCAGTACGCCCTCCCGGTGAGGACCTTGGTCATGGCACCCCGGCAAAGTCTCCGGGCCTCTTCGGCCAGAGAGGCCGCCCTGTTGGAGTGGAGCCGCTCCAGGGCCCGAAGAACACCCTTGAAGAACAGATTCATCCTGGCATTAGGACTCACATTCTGCTCCAGGACGTACCTCAGGTTTGGCATCCCCATGGTATCCAGCTGCGTGGTGATCCTGCCGGTGACATCGGCGAGGTGGCTGATCCAGAGCTTCTCGCCCGCCACGAAATCCGCATGGCTGACGGTGTCATTCCTCTGCAGCTGCCTCTCCTCCTCCAGATCCTTGGTCAGGGTCTCCTCCCAGAACCTGACCACAGTGAGCGTCCCCTCAAGGCCCTCCAGCTTTAGCTTCCGGTCCTTGATGGACTCGTTGGCCGTGGAGAGCAGCTCGGCCTTGGCGAGGACCATGGCTTGCACGTCAGCCAAAATGCCTTTCGCCGTGTCCCTCTCCCCCGTCAGCTCCATGATCTGCTTCTTCAGCTCGTCCCGCTCCACCTCCAGCTCGTTCACCTTGCCGGCATGGGCCTAGGCCTAAGCATTGAGGGCCTCCTCATGCCTCTGCTCTAGCTCCCAGGTCCATTGCACGACAAGCTCCTTGACCTCATCATCCTTGTCGCGAAGCGTCGCGGTGAGTTTCTCCTCGCGAGCGCCGAGGTCCTCCTCCTGGGAGTTCAGCTCGGCCTGGTGCTGACACCGAGCAGCCTCCTCCTTGGCGGCCTATCGACTCTCCGCCTCCTGGGCCTTCTCGACATTGGCCTGCTTAATGACAAGCTGCAGCTTGCGCTTGGCCAGCTGGTCCTAGGCGGCCTTAAATTCCTCACATGCCTGGTGGAACAAAGCCTGCGTCTCGGGGATGTGCCCTTCGAGGTCCGCCTCCGCCTTGTCCACCACTGCCATCCTAGACTTGGTCTTGTCTAGGCGGGCACGGTGAAGCACCTGAAGCTTGTGGAAGTTGGCGCTCATGCTCTGGAGGAGCCGCTCTTCTTGTGAACCGCCGCCATCGACGCTCGGTCCGTCAATGACCTCAAGCCCAGCAGCGGTAAGCACCTCGTCGTCGAACACCTCTGCCTCAACGGGCGCCCTGGTGCTCGCCGTCCATGGGAGGTGGACGAACAAGTTGTCTCCCACCTTCAATTTGCCCGAGCCAGAAGCGAGGGAGGAAGAAGGCTGGTCATCAACCACCTCCTCCTCAGCAGCGGTCGGGGGCTGCTCTCCACCACCACCAGCGGCGTACTCGAGGTGCCCGCCGGGGGCTGGCCGCCCGTTGAGGCCTTGGCCCTCTTCGCCACCCTCTGGGCTAGCATCTCCCTATCCCTGCGAAGATGACGACAAGTCAAGAAAAGTGGCACGGTCCAAGGGGATGGAGATGACAAAAGATGAGACACTTACTCATCCTCCGCCTCTTCTTCCGCGGCCGTCCTCTTCCTCCTCGGGCTAAGAGACCGAAGGTCGAAGAAGACCTCTGTGTTATCACCTACGGGTGGAGGGGAAGCAGGTGGAGTTCGGGGACACTTGGACGGAGAAGGGGCAGCTGCTTTCTTCTTCGCCACCGCAACCTTCACTGCCTTCCCCGCCGCCGCGGCGCTCGTCTGAGGCATGGACGCCTCCGGAGGTTATTGCGGTTGTGTGGTCTTGCCGGGCTGGACCGGCTCACCAGAGACGGCCCGCCGTAGGACACGCCCTCTCCCCGTGGCCGGGGGCTTGATATCCTCGGCCTTCTCCCCGGATGACTCATCGACCTCATCTTCAATGAGAGGGGCATCGGTGCTGGCGCTGCTAGCCTCCCCAGCAGATTCCGCCCACTGGGAAAGCTCCTTCTCCTCTGCGGCCGCAGCGGCCTCATCCTCCATGCCGCCAGTGCTGCTGGCCTCCTTGGCGAGCTCCGCCTCCGCCGCCCTGGCGGCGATGTAGTACAGCTCTGCCTGGGTAGTGTCCTGGATGAGCAGCGGCTCCTCGCGGACGTACTTCTCCACCAAGGTGTCAAAGAACTCCTGCACCTGATCCTCCTCCGGCTCAGCCCAATTCGGGTCAAGGCCATGCGCACTGAAGTTCGGCATCATGGCAATGATGTTGGTCTGGCGAGAGTTGTTGCTCAGCGGGACCACCCCCACCGGCAACCCGAACAAAGGACCTTGGCGACCTTGCAGGCCTTCGCAGCCTTGCCGGCCCTCTCGGCCCTGCCGTCGCGACTCACGTTGAGCTGAAACTGCCGCTGGCAGAAATGGGTGTGCCCCATCACCATGAAGTTGTGGTTCAGGATGGGGCGAAGTCTCACGATATCAGCCGCATCGCCAAAAAGCCAGGCCGGTCTCCCCTTGTTGTGTAGTAGAGCGATTCATTGGCGGATGAAATCTGCCCCAATCATCTCCAGGGTGAGCCCGACAGCGGCGAGGCGGTGGATCCTGGTGGTGGCGACCGTGAGCCTCCCGTCCTAGGCATCGACGTCGCCCCAGTCATCTCTGCTAACTGGCGCCGTCTGGCAAACTTGGCAAAATTCCTGTGGGTCCTTCTCCTCAATCCAGCACCACCGGCGCTGCCACTCCTCCCACCTCTCCTTCCGAGCGCCCTCCGGATATGTCCCCTTCTCAAGGGGCCTTGGGATCCAAGTGACACAACCGGATATGGCGCGTCCCTTCTGGATCTGAGGATAAAAGTAGTTGCGGAAGAGAGCCACGCTGGGAAGCACTCTGGCGAAGCCCTCACAGAGATGGGCAAAAAGAGCCATGCACGCCACGCCATTTGGAGTGAAATCCAGAAGATGGAAGCCGTTGGTGTGCATGATGTCATTGAAGAAATCAAAGAAAGGGGGGCAGAGGCCGCAGGAAAAGTAGTCGACGAAGAATGGGTACCGATTCGGGGCGGCCTTGGCGCAATCGGTGGGGATGACGCGCGTGGCCAGATGCCCCGTCGACTCTCTCCCCGTCTTGCACCCCCAAAGGGGCCTGAAGTTGTCCCGAAGGTGGACCACATCGACCGTCAAGTAAAGTAGGCGAGCTGCGGCCGCCATGCCACCGACTCGCTCTCCGGCGGCTCCGTCCCCCCGGCATCCTTGGCCACTCCTTTGCCTTTGCTGGTTTTGGGTCCCATGGCAGCTGCGAGAGGTTGAGGAGAAAGGGCAGCGAAAACATGGCGGTGCCGAGCGAGAGCAAGGGCTTGAGGAGGAGGAAGGAGGGGACGGCGGTTCCGAGATTGGAGAAGGCACAGAGGGTAAATGAGCAGCGCGCCCGCGGTTATTCCTTTTTACACGGAAGGTGCGGGCCGCCACTTTTCCATATACCATGATGTGACACATGCATGCGGAAACCGCCCCACGCATGATCCCCACTTCACGCATGACACCCCATGTCGCGGGTTCAACGCGGGTCGTGGGGAAGCGCAGCGGACGGAGAAGTTACTACGGTAAAAATCCGCCCCACCTGCCCGCGCAACGTTCTGGGCCTAGCCCAACAACGCGTAGCGCTTATGTCTGGCCCAGGCCCGGGGGCTCCTGTCAGTGTACAAAAGTAGGGGATCTCATTTTGCACCCCTTTACTTGTGCACGAGCAGTCAGAGCCGCGCCCACGGCCATGCTAAGCAGGGTAGAGGAGGGAAGCCGGAGCACAAAATGACCAAAGCAACGCCAAGACCAGAGACGCAAAGAGAGCAAGAGGGCGAGGTGGACTCCCCCGGCAAGACCCTTGCCGAGGTGGCTTCCGTAGCCTCGGCAAGATCCTTGCTGGGGCAACTTGCTTGACGCGAGCAGAGCGCGCCACCCTTGAGCCCAAGGGGTTCCAACACAATAAACCATATTGGAACCAAGGCTCGGGAGGCACCTCCGTGGTGGCATGCAGATCTTTGTAGAGATCATAGATACACAAGATCAGATCAGAACTAGAAGGCGATGATCCATGGCGAGATCCTTGTCAAGGAAATCCATGAGACCCCCCCCCCCGGCAAGATCCTTGCCAGGGACGACCGCGGTGCCGCAGCGAGACCCTTGCCGGGCCCTCGGCAAGACCGATGCCAAGGATGCCTGCGGGGCCGCAGCCAGGCCCGCGTCTGCCAAGACTCCACCACCGCTCTCATACAGCTGCCAGCTCGACCAGCTGGGCAGGCATCAGCGTGGCAGTGCGCGGCCTCTACACCAACTCAGCAAGCACCTGCGTGGTGGCATGCAGATCTTCGTGAAGGCTCCACCACCGCGCCAGGCAAGCAGCCAGCCAACGCGGAGCTACAACACCTCGTCAGCTTGGACGCGGATTGGAGCCAGGCGAGGCAACGAGAACTGGGACGAGCTTCTTTGCCGTCCCCAATAAAGCAAGAGGGGCACTTCGGCAGTGCATTAAATGCGTTTGTCTGACGATGCTAGGGGATAGACTCAGCCCCTATACACCTTTCCACCTCCTGTGTGCCACTATGGCGACCCCTTTTGTCTATAAAAGGAGGCCTGAGGCATACCGAAGGGGGATTCGGATATTTTGGACTAGAGAGCCACCGCAGCTAGTTCAAGAACACAAGAACACCGAAATATACATCAAAGCAGGACTAGGGTTTTACGCATCTTCGCGGCCCGAACATGGGTAAACGATTTGTGTGCCGACCGCCAGACCTGCTCTTTGCACAACCCTGCACCCGCCAACCGAAGAAGGGATCCCAGTGACCCCATAGGTGTCGTTTCCCACCGACAAAAGTTCATCTATTGAAGAGAGGGTAGCAGACAGTTGAAAAATCTAGTAAAAAAATTTACTTACACTTTCAGAAATAAATACACAGCCCTTCATCCTCTACATCACATTTGTTGATATAATTTGTTAAGTAACCCAAATAGTAAAGTCAATGGAGCGGAGATTTTTCTGTAAAATGAAGGCGAATTTATAGTATATCTTATATGTTGCTCTATAAGCTCCGAAGACATAGTTGATGAAGTAGAAGGACATGTTCCCTCTAAATAGCAACATACCTGTTTAATTCGATGGAGTCTCGTATTCACTCCTAAAATAACATGATTAATCTGTAGTTTGGAGGTAGTCCTCATGAGGGAAATATTTTTTTTTAATTCAAGATAGACCTGAATCCCCTGGTTTAACTAAAATGTTAGATGCACTTTTGAATAACAGTATGACCAACTAAATAAGTTTTCCCCTGTTCACTATAAAAGAAGTGGTCAAGCACCATTTGAGCAACATAAATATTTATTTGGTAAAAAAACATACTTTAGTTTGCTAGTCGTTGCAGATTTTGCAAATGGTAAAAGTTGAAGTCTTATCAAATCCCCTACAAAGTCGAAAAGTTTGTCTTATGGAGAATGTGCAGTGTATCTTTTTCAGGAGAAGGAACACATAGCTGTAATAATGAGATCTACTTTCATAATTCGAATTTTCCTAGTTCTTGCATCACCTTCCAAATGGGTAAGGCTAAATCTTCTATCCAGCAAAACGGAGCTAAAATACATCAACCTAGAGAACCTGTTTAAACCAAAGTCTAAACTAGATATAATTGGGGACAGACGGGGTGTAGGATTAGGAAGGAAAAAGGATCAGACTGAATTAGAGACCTAAGAATCACCCATGGCTGCCGGACGATGGTTTGTGGAAGTGAGTGAGTGGAGAAGGAGCAACCCCATCGTGGGGATTATATGGGCATGTGTGAATAAATGATAAGCATGAACATGCATTCGTAACTGACCTGCATTTATCATTAGTCGGCTCATCAATTGCTATTGAAGGGCTCTAATTAGTTTGAAATGAACCGACAAAGTTGAATCGATAGCTGCTGTCGCGTAATCCACGACCACCTATGGGACCAGGAGGCCCCTTGCTGGTTCGGCAGGGGGACGTTGCATTGCACAAAGAGTAGACCAGCGAACAGCAGCACGACAGAGAGCACACAGGCAATTTACCCAGGTTCGGGCCGCCGCAAGGCATAAGACCCTACTCTTGTATTAGTGGATTGATGGTGGAATGAGGATGGTGGAACGTAGTACGCTTGCCCGGTAAGGGTGGCCGTGAGGCCGAAGTGACTGCACATGTATGGTGGTGTGGGTTCGTCAACTTTCCGACCTTCTAACCCCTACTATAGGTGCCATGGGCCTCCTTTATAGATTAAGGTGTCTCCACCTACAACATGCCTGTAAAGGCTAGGAAGGATGTTGGGCATACTTTCTTCACTGAAGTGGTCTTTACAGCTGCTTGGAATATTTGGATCTTGAGGAATGGCAAGGTTTTCAGGAATGAGAGACCCTCTTTCAAAGCCTTGAGGCACAATTTTATCCATGACATAACTTTACTTTCTCATAGGATAAAATACAAATACAAGGATAGCCTTCTAACTTGGATCTCTAATCTCTCATAATTAGTGTTTTTTTACCCTGCTTGGGTTGTAAGTATTTCTGCCTTCTTCTTTTCCTTCCTTGTAATTGACTTGTAACAGGACTCTTTTACTTTGTTGCTTTCAATAAAGAGCTGTGAGGATGTTGTCTTGCAGTACATATTCAAAAAAACAATGGAAAAGTAGTCATTATCCACTGATATGATAGAAAATAGTGCTATCATACCTAACTCTACGGGCTGACAGGGTGCATTAAATGCACCGCTTAGTGTCACATCAATGGTTGCCCGGCAAGGCTTGTCGGGCTATCTTGCCAGCTCCGTGCCTGTTCTCTTGACACGTCGTAGGACGGGTGTCATCTGTGGGTTTCTTCTGTAGGAAATGGCTACCATGTGGGGAATGGTTGCCACTTAAACACCTTGCGGCTTGACACCGCACTGATTGATGATGCGATCGTGTTGGAGTGGTTGGTGGGGTGATTCTACCCCTGCGAGCCCCGGCAAACCTTGCTGGGGTGCCTTGGTTGCCTGCTTCTGGTGGTGGCCTCGCCCCTTGCCGGGCTCACCTGCCCGGCAAGGGAGGCCCTTCTCTTGCCGATATATTGCTCCTCGGGCTTGATCTTGGTCCTTCTGAACTGCATGTTGGTTCTTCGAATCTTTTGGTCCTTCAATTTCTGACTTGGGCTGGTGCTTCAATCTTGTTCCAGTGCCTGTGCATAGTCTGGGTGACAGACCCAGGGTCTGTTGCACAGACAGAAGCCCCCAAGCCTACCCTGAACGCGGTGCTGAGCGTCATCGGGGTAGGGCCTAATAAGTGCATAGGCAAGGGTTGCTGAAGAGGTTGGTCTCTTGGAGTCTTCATTGCTGCTTCATTAGCCTTGATTTTGGGCCAGTTTCTTGTTTTCCCGCACGTCGTGCATGACACCGTGAGGAAAATTGATTGTGGCTTGTGGATTTGCCTCCCCCCATCATCACGGGGCAGAAACCACCATCGCACTCGCCCTTCGCCCCTCATGCACCAGCCACGTGCTTGGCATGCATTGCACGCGGGAGGTGGATGCGGAAGGCACTAGGAGTAGTGCCATGATTGAGAACCAGACGTCAATGGTTGGAGCGGAGGGTCGGCCTTGGCCCTCAGAGTCACAGTGGGTGCAGAGGGGCTGCATTGGAGGGGAGGGGCGGCCGTCTCTCACGCGAGGAGCCAGCCCCCTGCCCCATTTCCCTATAAGAAGGGGGTCGAGGCGATGTTCCTATGCACACACTTCTCCATCTTATCTGCAGTTCTTCTCCCTTGGACATGGTGAGAGGCCGAGGGCGCAGTAGTGTTCTGGCGGCGGCGACGAGGGCTTCCATTCGGCAGCGTATCCCTCCCCCTCCGGAACCTGAGGCAGCGGAGGCCGCCAAGGGAGCAGGGAGGAGGGGGCGAGGCCGAGGCCGCCGTGGTGCTCGAGGAGGCAGAGGGCAGGGGAGCGCCTTGGCTGCGCCCCCACCGGCGGCTCCTCCTCTGATAGAATACTGCGTCAGATACCAATCTCGAGAGTTCATCATCAGGCCGTATAAGCCCTTGTGTGGTCACCTTCGTCTAACAACTCCCTTTGCACGGGAGATGTAGCTCGAGCAACCACGTGCCCTGAGGCTGCACATGAGGGGTTGTGGGAATGGCAGCATGTTGGTTGATGTCGATTTCCCTGCCCCTCATGTGATGTATCTTCACCGTGGCTGGAAGACCTTCGGTCGTGCCCACAGCTTCTCGGAGGGGCACGTTGTTACACCCACGATGCGGTTATATCTCCCACATGTCGGAGCACGACTTAGAGGCATAACCGCATTGTAGGCATGTCGCAAGGGGGGTAATCTTTACACATCCCATGTACTGAATAAGAAAGGGGTAAAGAGCTGGCTTACAATCGCCACTTCACACAATACATAAATATAGCATTACATCATCCAGAATACAATCAAGGTCTCACTACGGAACCAAAATAAAGACAACCCCAAATGTGATAGATCCCCGATCGCCCCGACTGGGCTCCACTACTGATCAACTGGAAACGAAACAACACAACAAACACGATCTTCATCGAGCTCCCACTCGAGCTGGGTTCCGTCACCTGCACTAGTATCATCGGCACCTGCAACTGGTTTTGGAAGTATCTGTGAGCCACGAGGAGTCAGCAATCTCACACCCGCGAGATCAAGACTATTTAAGCTTATGGGTAGGAAAAGGTAGTGAGGTGGAGCTGCAGCAAGCACTAGCATATATGGTGGGTAACATACACAAATGAGAGCAAGAAGAGAAGCAAAGCACGGTCGTGAACTAGAAGTGATCAAGAAGTGATCCTGAAAGCTACTTACGTTCAAGCATAACACGAGACCGTGTTCACTTCCCGGACTCCGTCGGAAAGAGATCATCACGTCTACACACGCGGTTGATGCATTTTAATTAAGTTAAGTGACAAGTTCTCTACAACCGGACATTAACAAATTCCCATCTACCCATAACCGCGGGCATGGCTTTCGAAAGTTCAAAACCCTGCAGGGGTGTCCCAACTTATCCCATCACAAGCTCACATGGTCAACGAAAGATATTCCTTCCCCTAGGACGACCCGATCAGACTCGGAATCCCGGTTACAAGACATTTCGACAATGGTAAAACAAGACCAGCAAGACCGCCCGATGTGCCGACATCCCGATAGGAGCTGCACATATCTCGTTCGCAGGGCAACATCGGATGAGCAATCCGTACAACTACAACCAACCCTCAAGTTTCCCCGAGGTGGCGCTGCAAGGGGCTCTAGTTCCGACCAACACTTAGACAAGCACTGGCCCGGGGGGGTTAAAATAAAGATGACCCTCGGGAGCACGACTCCCAAGGGAAAGGTAGGTGGTGGTGAGGCAAATGCTAAAACCAAGGTTGGGCCTTGCTGGAGGAGTTTTATTCAAAGCGAACTATCAAGGGGTTCCCATTATAACCCGACCGCGTAAGGAATGCAAAATCAAGGAACATAACACCGGTATGACGGAAACTAGGGCGGAAAGAGTGGAACAAAACACCAGGCATAAGGCCGAGCCTTCCACCCTTTACCAAGTATATAGATGCATTAATTAAAATAAGAGATATTGTGATATCCCAACAATCCATGTTCCAACATGGAACAAACTCCATCTTCACCTGCGACTAACAACGCTATAAGAGGGGCTGAGTAAAGCGGTGACATAGCCAAACAACGGTTTGCTAGGACATGGTGGGTTAGAGGCTTGACATGGCAAAATGGGAGGCATGATATAGCAAGTGGTAGGTCTCACGACATAGCAATAGAGCGAACAACAAGCAAACAAAGATAGAAGTGATTTCGAGGGTATGGTCATCTTGCCTGAGATCCCACAAGGAAGAAGAACGAGTCCATGAAGAAGACAAGCGGACGTAGTCGAACGAATCCTCACAAACGTGGCGTTAACGGAACTAACCCGAAGAAGCAACACCGGAAAGAAGCAAACAACATAGTAAACAACCAACACATGAACATGGCATGATGCACAATCAAGTATGATACATGTCTAGTTTAATGATACATGGCATGGCAAAGTGCACAAACAATCCTACAAATTAAGTGGAGCTCAATATGCAACTCTGTTGCATATTGACGAAACTCCACAGCCAAGTTATTTAGTTTGATCTCGTTTAAGTACCCAACAATATTAAATGTTGATTAACATGGAAGAGGTGAAGCAAATGAAAACTACCTATCTAGGCAAGTTTAAATGAGGCTGGAACAATAAACAACAAGTCCGGAAACTCCTCGTGTGCATATTTTAGGTTTGATATTGTTCTGCCCTAAACCATATTTTAGAGTTGTTAAACATGCAAAGTAAAGCCACCATGTTAAACTAGGCATTTTTCTACCCCATTTACATATAAAGTTTGTTAAATTTGGAGCTACGGTTATTTAGTTATGAATTAAATCATTTTAGTAAGTTATTTAAGCATATTTAAACAAACAACATATTAAACATTTTAAACATGGATGAAAGTAGCATATTACGAAACTAGACGAAAAACTAAGCATTTTACATATAAAGTTTGTTTTAATCCGATGCACGGTGTATGAGATATTATATGCATGAAGTCTAGGGGGTTTTCTGCAAAAATTGCTGTCTCTGGAAAAAATAACTAAATTCATGGATCTGAAAAAAAAACCCTAAACAGGGGAACTGGGGGGCTCTCACCCATGGGCTCGGCCCAGTAGGAAGCAGAGGAGGCCGGCCGATGCAGCAGTTGGGCCGGCCTGCCTGAGGTCCTCGCGGCGCTGGATCTGGGCGTTCAACGCGGGGTCAACGCGCACGGCAACGACGAAGGCAGAGCGCGGACATGGCGACGGCGAGACCTCCAGTGCGGTGGCATCGCGGGGAGCCACCGGATCCGAAGAGGAGGTGGCTGGGACGAGCAACTCCGGTCGCCGAGGCACAGAATCCGGCCAGGGCGGCGTGCTCCAGCGCCAAGCGGGCGTCGACGGAGGTGGAATGAGGCGGTGTGGGTCGGCACAACATCGAGCAGGCGAGGTCGTTGGCGGAGATGCGCTAGGCGACGGGGGCAAGCGCTCGCGGGGAAGACTCCGGCAGGAAGGTGCGGCACCGGCGAGAGGCGCGAGGAGCGGGGTTCAGGCGACGGGGAAGAAGCTGGAGCGCGGGTTCATGGCGGCCGGCCTCGAGCCCAAACCGGCCCTGGGCGGGCTCGCAATGGGCCTCTAGGGCCGCGGCGGCGGGGAGCGGTAGAGGGGACGCGTGGCGTCGCGCGAGTGGGCGAGGCTAGCGGCTGCGGCGGCGCAGAGGCAATCGGGAGGCGCCAAGTGGCGGGAGCAAGGTGGCGGCATCGGATCAGAGGAAGGGGAGGGTTTGGCTGCGGATATGAGGTAGGGGAAGGGCTAGGGATGCCCAAAAATGGCAAGGGGGCTGCTTAAATAGGGTAGGGGCTCTAGGGTTAGGGGAACTAGTCCATTTTCAGACCATTAGATCTCGATCGGACGACTTCAGACGCGAGGAGGGGTAGGTGGGCTGCAGGTGGGCTGTGCTAGAAGGCCATGGGTTGAGAGAAGAGAAGAGAAGTGCAACCCGGCAACCATTTTCGGAGACCGAAAACGTCCGAGGTTTGACCGGCTATACTGCCCCTATAGTTAATCGTTGGGGCATCAGACGGACTCCGAATGCGATGAAACTTGGCAGGCGGCCTACCTACACTATAATAAGACCGCATGCCAACTTTCAACCCATTCCGAGAACATTTTCCGGCCACTTATAAAATAATATTTCAGACATGCCGCCGGCGCGTGCAAGTGTGTCTGGGCTCAGAACGGACAACGGATGGAACTGGGGGAACCCGGATGGATGCAAGTTCTGAAAACATGATGATGCAGTGCACATGATGACAAGATAAGATGCAACAAGCAAGCGAATGACATGGCAAATACGGCGAATAACTGGGAGACACCTGGCGCATCGGTCTCGGGGCGTCACAACACTCCACCACTATGAGAGGATCTTGTCCTGAGATCTAGGATGGCACCGGAGGGAAAATGGAAGACAAAGGGAAAAGGTAAAACTAAGTTGCTTCCTTGACAAACGAGTGAAACCAAAGAACCTTGCGAGGTTGAACAAATTGAAAGAAAGAATGCAACGAAGAAGAACAAAGTTGCAAACACTCTGTTAGACAAGAGGAACAAGGAACATTACTAGAACCTTGTAGGTTGAAAGACATAAGAAAAAGGGTTGCAATGGACAAGAAGTACATGCAAGCGCTCCGATAGAAAACGAGATGTACAAGGAACGATAAGGATCAATTACGACAACACTCCGGTTAAAACAAGATGGAGAGGGGAAAAAGAATGATATAATTTGGGCAGCACTCCGATTTAAAATGGAAGGAATTAACAAGAACTTGACAAGATGAGAAGATACTTGATGAAATCAACAACACACTGCCTCCGGAACTATTGAAAGAATGGCACAAGGGGTAAGAACGATTTCAGACAGCACTCCGGTTGAGAAGGGATGGACAACTTCATAAGATGAGAGAACTTGAGTGAAGGACACGACACTCCGGTTAAATGGATAAGCACGAAAATAACATGATCTTTGACCAAATGAGATGACGGGTGAAAATAGCAACAACATCACAAAGCCTCCGAAAGAAATGAAAGAATGCAATGAAAAGAACGGAGAAGAAAAACAACATGTTCTACCTCAAATGAATTTGAGAGAGCATCGTTAAAAAGAAGGATTGAACGGAGTTGTTGGGAAATCAAGAACAAAAAGAACAGGCTTGTTGAGGGCTTATGGAAAACAACTCAAAAACTTGAGGTGAAAACCTGCCACAAACGAAAAACAATTGCTTGCTTGAGAGCAACGGAGAGATGAAAACATCTTTCATCGCGAGAATAGGAGGAAACTTAGATCATCGATAAACACCATAAATGGCAACATTCCCAATGGAAGGCTTTAGGTGAAATCTATACCAAGATAACTCCAAGGAAGAAGGTGATGGGTTTAAATACCTCATTCTTTACAACTTTTGGATCATGAAACATGAAGGAAAATTGTCAAAAATGACATAACACCATCTCAAAAGATAAAGTAGAAGGAATTGCACATCGGAATGCAAGATGAAGAATGCTTAAACTCCTCAAGACAAAACATGTATTGAGCACCATGTTTATTTTAGAGCATAGCTTGGCGGATCTTAACTCCGAGAGAAATCTTGAAGAACAATTGAAGAATGGAATGAATCCTTGACGAACCAGCATGTAGAACCTCCATGAAGAACTCCGGTACCAAAATGATGATAAAAAGAAAGAGAAGTTGAAAACACAAGGTCAAGCCTTATAGTGATTTAGATGGATCTTCATGACGATATAATTGAGAGAGCTTGGAACTCCGGGAAAAGAAAAGATGAAACAATTGAAACCAAGAATTTTTGATTAACCTCCGGAATAAGGAATTGAATTTACTTGAAGAAACAAGAATAAGAATTACATTATGCTTACCCTTCACCAATTAAATTGATGACAAGCAACGGATTTGGCATACCACTTATTCTCGTAGAAAGGATTAAGATAGATATAGCACAAACTTGAGAAGGTCTTCGACGAACCACCGGTAGGATTGAAACAATGAATAAATTAATACAAAAACGAAATAGAATTCTTGAATGGACCACCGTAAGAATTGAAAAACGAACGAAGTAAAGGGATGAATCACCGGTAAGAATTTGAAACTGAACAAAGATGCTTGGGTAAAAATTAGATACGAGAGAATGAAGAGATCATGAGCTGATTAAATAATACTTGAATGATGCACCAGTAAGATTTGGAGAACGACAACTGAAAGCTGAGAATGAATCTGAGATGATGGGCTCCGGATGATCACACTGAAAAGACTCCTGAATTGCTCCGGATTGGTGAAAAGAATTCTCACAACCGAAAACAATTATGAGAGGATAGCAAGAAGCTAGAATCACGAATCTTTGGAAGAACGGGTAAGAATTTATGTGGAGCCCTTCTTTGGTCTTCAAAATCCGAGAATGACGCCGAGAAACACCACCTTGAGTTATTGAGATACTCCAGGAGAATGAATAAGGAAGGAGTTGATCCAAGGATGAAAAGAATTTGAAAGATCT